>NW_027509193.1:10242500-10842500 GCF_051911475.1 Siphateles boraxobius
TATTCCAGGAACTCGACCACATTCCATGTTTTGAAGATTCTTATACAACTCTTCCAAAGTTATGGGTTTATTAAGATCCTCATTAGATTCTACAGAAATCTGAGGTAAATCTCTAAAAAAAGATTGTTCTATACACTGATCTTCTTTGGACTCATTTTTATACAACTTTTCATAAAAACGAACTGCTCTCAAACGCATTTCAATTGGATCTGAAAGTAAAATCCCACTCTCAGATTGTAAAACGTTAATAAAACGTCGTTGCCCATTTTTCTTTTCTAACCCAAAGAAAAATTTGGATGGAGCATCCATCTCATTTGAGTTTTGAAAACGTGATCTTATTAATGCTCCTTGTGCTTTTAACCCCAACAGATCCGATAAAGCAGATTTTTTATGTTTAAAGTCATCAATAAGGTCTTGATTTCCAGTTTGTGTTGAACTTTGAAGTCTTAAAACTTCAGCTTCTAAAATCTGAACAGATCTAGTCAATTCTTTAGTGACATTCAGGGTGTATTGTTGACACAGTTGTTTTATTCGAACTTTTCCAAACTCCCACCAGTTCTTTAAAGATTGAAAATCATTCTTTTCCCTTCTAAAATTAATCCAAAAACAATCTAAAATTTCTTTGAAATGACTATCTTCTAAAAGAGTGGTATTAAGATGCCAATATGCACTATTTGGTTTAACAGAATTCATAGAGATTTCGTATCCTATTAAACTGTGATCTGAGATACCAACCGGAGAAATAAAACATCTTTTAAAAATATTAAGATGATGTTTAAAAACATATAACTTGTCTAACCTTGCTAATGATAACAAGTTATCACGAGCATGCACCCAAGTATATTGTCTAACATCTTTATTAAAATTTCTCCAAACATCACTCAAATCATGCGTTTCAATCATTTGAATGAGTCTCCTGCGTGATGGCATATGTGGCTCAATATGATTTCTGTCTAAACTGCTTACAGCACAATTAAAATCACCCCCCAAAAACAAGTATTCTTCCCCTTTACACTCTTCCAAAGTTTTACAAAGAGTATCTAAAAAACACATTCTTTGTATTGGTTGACTTGGGGCATAAATACAAATAAAAATAAATACAGAATGCTCAAAGTTCGCAATCACTTTTAAAATTCTTCCTTTAATAATCTCCTCCATTTTAAATGAACTGGGAACAAAGTTCTTATCAAATAAAATACCAACACCACCACTAAGGGAAGTATTATGGCTTAAAAAGGATGAACCATTCCATTCTTTGAGCCATTCAACAGCATTTCTATCATCACTATGGGTCTCTTGCATGAAAAAAACATCAATTTTTTTCTGTCTCACTACCTCATATATTTCCAATCTTTTCCTTAAATCTCTGGCTCCATTCACATTTAATGAGGCAATGCGAAATTCACCCATAGCTTGGAATAAGATTATCCATAAAAAGCTGAGTAAGAGACAGGTCCCATGCATCATTAAATTAGTCTTCATTATCGCCATTAGTCAATTGATTTTGAACTTTGGTGACAAATTTCTTAAGACGATACACTTCTTTATCTAAGAAACATCCTTCAGTCATTGAACTCTTAGTCACTTCAACAAATCTTTTAAGATTTGGAAAGTAATCAACGACTTGTACACCTCTCAGATTTTTTGTCACTCTTAAAAAAGACTTGATTTTTTCAGTGCTGCAGTCGTGACATGGCCAATCACTCTGAGAACACATTGAAGCAGTGGAATCAGAAGAGTCACTCTCACTTCCAGCACCCTGGTCAGATTCACTGGCCTGTGCTTTTGTTTTTCTTACTTGTTTATTAACAATACAATCGCTTCTCATCTTCCTTTTCAGGGGTGTTTTAAACAAGCTTTGATCTACTTCCATCAATAAAACAGTATCCTGCTTATTCGGACTTTCAGCGGCAGAATCAGCATCGTTCATCTGACTCACTGGAACCGACTCACTGTTCTCATTAGACTCATTTTCCACCGAATCTAACTGTTCAGTGACCTGTTCTTCAATTACATTTTTTCCATTTCTTATTTCGACTGCAGGCTCCTGATTTACCCCAACATCAGTAGAGCTTAATTTATCAGCCTCTTTAGAATGAACCACTTCACGCTGTACACCCGAAGGCCCCGGTTTATTGACATTCGCGTTCACGTTACCGGTCGGACAAGCACGAATCTGATGACCCGTCTTTCCACATCCAAAACACCTCATAGAGTCAGTCGACACAAATACTGTGTAATCAAAATCATCTATTCTGAATTTCAAATTCAGATCAAGTTCATTCCCATTGTTTAAAACCATGTAAGTAAATCTTCTAAAGGAAACAACATGTTTCAACAGTTCAGACTTGCTAGCAATAGCGATCTTCTTAACAGGTGAAACAAGTTTACCAAACCGCGAAAGTTCTCTTACCAACACTTCATCCTTGATAAAAGGTGGAACATTGGACAAAGTCACCTTTTTAGCTGGTGTGGACAGGGGGAGTACAGATGCAAATGAACCCCGCAATTCAATGCCCTTTACCACTACCTCATTTGCCTTTTCCACTGTGCTCAAAAAAAGTACAATTGCATTGTTCATCTTTGAAGCAGCCAAAACGCATGCATGCCCAATCACATTTCCAACAGCTAAACTACATTCCTCTGCAGTTCCCGCCGCCACGATTTTAACTCCATGCCGACGCGTGAGGGAATCTAAAACTCCACCTGTGGGAGCCGCCATGGTGTACGAAAACACCGGCGTAAAACGCCCTCAAACCAAATTTATCACCCAGTCGCAACACATACAATTTTAACAAAAACACACACAAACAAAAACACCTACAACATAAAAAATAGAAGTTTGAAAAAGAAGCCACAGCGGGCACAAACACAGCTCGCACTCACCACGCACTCCACACTCTCACCTTCGCTCGCACATGCGCACAGAGAGAGAGAGAGAGAGAGAGAGAGAGAGAGAGAGAGAGAGAGAGAGAGAGAGAGAGAGAGAGAGAGAGAGAGATGTAGTTTAAATATCAACCTTAATATTCCACATACACCACCTGTATCTTATTTCATTTACTGATCCACCTTCCTTCATTTTTTCATCACACTCCTTTTTTATTGATCTGATTGACCTCTTTCATTCAGATATTTAAGGTAATAATTTCACAAATGATACTTTGATAACACAATATTCTGAGAGGTCAGTGTATTCAAAATGTATCTTTTATTCAGAAATTACAAAAAAACATACAAAAATACAACATTGTCAATGAATGAATAGTCTACTGGAGTCTTCAAGCTGTGAACTGTCCAGTGCTGAATGGAAATGGTGACGTAACAAATCAAAATCAAAAGTGAAACTGACAGTTATTTCCCTTACAGTGACCAGGCTTAGAAAGCGAATACACCTCTAAAGCCACAAAGGAGACAATAAATAAATAAATACATAAATAAATAAATACACAAATAAATAAATAAATAAATAAATAAATAAACGAATAAATAAATAAATAAATAAATAAGCCAACATGCGAGTAAGCATCTAGAGTTTTGTAGATCCATACATGATGTCCGAGTTGTTCTTCAATATGAAGTTCAGGGTGCGGAGAATCTCACTTCTCGCGATTTCCCATGCGCAGTAACTGAAATCCTGCGCAGAAAAAAAAATGCATTCAACATGAAAAAAATTATTACTGTATATAACACAAGAGGTATATATGACTACAGTTAGGTTTGGGACACAAGCGTACCTTTTCTTTCAGAGTTGAGGATATAGTCTCGAAGTAAACCTTGAGTGAGGCGTCTCTGCTGGGAAAATCCTGGGCCGCTTCAGACTTGCTCATGATCTGAACACATTTGCCAAGTTTACAATTAAATGTCATATACGTAGCCTACATATGGGTAAGATTTTTTTCTCTTGACCATAAATGACACACAATCTCATCTCATAGACGTTTGATGAAAGGCTATGGTATTTTAATTAGGTAATTTCATCTGAATATCAACATTAATTTAGTCAGTTGAAACTACATCGATGAACGATCTAATTTGGTTTCTAAATATAATAGTGATATATGACATTGTATTACGTTGAATTTATTTGTTAACGAGGGATTTGTGTACTCATTAATGTTTTTAGATTTGTGGAGTAAAAATTAGGCTATAGGCTAGTTTTCATTTTGAAGTGAAAAATAAAATTAGATAAAATATTGCCCCAAAAGGGCCATATTACCTCATTGGTGTTAATTGCATTTACAATTTAAAAGTAAAGCCACATCGTTCTTAAAGGGGCATCTCCCCCATCTCTGTAACATAGCCTACAAATCAGGCTATACAGCGCTCCATATTACTTGATTCTGATTCGTCAGTCGAGGAAGCCAGCGGTCAAATAGCCTATTTGTTTTAGCATAATGCATAAAATCCAGGGCACCAACTGACCGGTTCTACTTCCCGCGTCTCTTGTGGCTTCATGCGTCTCAAAACGCAATTTAAGTTTTTCGGAGCACTTAGGCCTATTCATTTTATGTTGAAAGCTTTTGATGCTAAAAGTTCAGGTTCAAGTTCAAGTTCAATATATAACACAATTAATGCAAACGAAAAGATCAAACCGCCAAAAGACTCGAACTGGATTGGGCTATAGTGAAAGATTTGCAAATGAATTGCAGCTAAATAATGACACAAATAATTAATCCTCTATAGCATAATATGTTCCCGTGTTTGTGTTGGGCTATTATTTTCTATGTTGTTAAGAACTATTTTTCGTAGCGGCAGCTTTGAGACAACATGCAACATAGCCTTTTAGGCAATAGCCTAGCCTAGACGAGGTCCGCGAATTACTTTTATAATCGAATGTAATTATAATTTATTTACGTAGCATTTGAACAAAGACAATATCTCCGAAGGTTAAGACATTAACAAAAATTAAGTTCTTACGCATTTGCTTTCCTCAATCTGCCGGTATACGATGCCTCGAAACTCAGTCATTTTTTCAGCATCCCACTGGTCTGGAACACTGTAGTCCTCAAACAGAGCGTCAATATTCTGGAGTGTCTGGTAAACAGCCTTTTCAACACCAGAATCCTTCAGAAACAGTCAAAGTTGAAGATTGACCTCATGTCCACAAAAACAACCTAAAGTAGCCTAGTGCAAATTAAAAAGGTTATTCAAAGTTTTTACCTGATCCTTGTTGCTGGACTCGAACACATTTTGCGGGAAAGATATGGGAACGTGGTCGCCCAGGCATTGCGATGGGAAAAGGCCACCCTAAAACAAAATTGTATTTAGTTAAAGAATAGCCTATAAATGCTCCAATCTTTTTTTTTTCTTTTTTTGCCTTCTATGAACCTTAGGCATATATAACGCCTAGCTTATATTTTTTTTAAATTTTTTTTTTGCCTTCTATGAACATTGTGCCTCTTAAAATTCTCTGCAACGATTCTTACCGCAGTCTCTATAAATGCACAGGTTTTCTCCATTAAGTCCTTCCGAAGGATGCAGTTTGTTGGCAATGACCAAACCTGCGCAAAGCAGAAAAAGGTGCACAGCCAGGCCAGGTAATGAAGATCCATTCTGACAGATGCCTATAGAGGATCGGAGAGCATGAATTTAAAGCAATAGGATTCAGCTATTTCAAGCAATAAAGAGGCTAAAGATTAATTATAAGCCTCTAATTTGACTGCTTACCTTGTTGAATTATTGTGTATCCTTCACAACTTGTGTTTGTTGTTATGTGATATACTCACAGCAGGTCTGCAGTTTATATACTGCATCTTGGATCGAAAAGTTTAGGGGGACCATTGATGACTTTCTGTTTTCGAGACGTCTTTAACTCTGCGGTTTGTTCTGATTATGCTGACTTGCGTCTTTCAGTGCATCCCAAATCAAGACAGATTTCCCCTTTATGAACGTTATGAAGCCACAAGACCATGTGTTAATCTCACGTTGGAGTCACAACTATTGCTCTTTTAATTCATCTGAAAAAGGTTTATATGGTATCTAAGAGCCCAAGGTACAAACGAAACCCAAATAAAATAATTGTGACTAAATGTGAGCAATTGTGGCAGATGAGTAGTGATATCTTTTGAGTTAAAACACGCATTGTGGCATGTTAAAACATGTTTGTTGTTCTGTTCACGATAGAACTAGTTGTTGATAATTTAACTATAATTCAGGCTACATCTGAAGGCTTAGTCACAGATGAGCTGATGGCCAAAACATAATTATGTTAAAACGTTTTCTAACGTATCCAAGATGATCAATCTAAATACAAATCACCGAATCATAAAAAAAGCCTACTAATGGTTGTGAGATTGTGTTGGCAGATTTTAGGCTTATATTTGATATTTTTATTATAATCAAAACAACTGATTTGCCTTGCGTCAAGTGTCAAACACTCGAAGCCCTTAAAAAGACTCTGGTAGGCTATAGCAGCACAGGTGTAAAAAAAAAAAAAAAAAAAAGAGTGAAAGGAGAAATGTTCAGTAAGTTACAATGAAATTAGGAGGTTAACCACAGAATATGCTTCTAACACTGCACTGTATATTTGTGACATGCTGTACGGTCATTTCCACATGTGCCTGCAATCACAGATCCTTTCTTTGGTAGATTTCTGGTCGTTATTGCCTCTGGTTTTGGTAGGCTAGGTCTCGGCCTGTGGTATTAAACCAGACCACAGTCACAAATGTTCACAGATTATTAATTTCAATATTTAGTTTTTTAAAACAATAAATCTGTTGACTGATGTTGATTTTAGGCTTCTTTTTAGACCAATATTTATTGTGAAAATTATTACGAATAATAAATAGGCTTTTGAATTGAATATTATTTTTTAGATAATATTATAACAATTTACTGTGCCGTTTATTTAGTTACATTTATAATATAAATGCCAATTATTTAAATTAATTTTGAGACAAAAGATTTATGCAACACTAGCAGACTGGGATTTGCCCAAGATGGCATGTGTGTGTGTTTTAATCTTTGTGCATGTGGCCATTTGTGGTTGTGGTTTTACTTGCAAGAAAAAGAAAAAAGAAAAAAGATTTGTCGTTACTCTTGGTTTGTTTCTAGTGAAATAGGATGAATGACTGTATATTTCAACCTCGTGGGTAAATGGAGAGACCCCCGCTGGCATTATACCTTGGAAAGTGAAAATGAGTACAAGGAACTGAAAGAGTATGTGCCCCAAGCTGTGATCACGAAAAAATCACATTCTTCTCTCCCTAACTGGGGTTGTTTGAGGGCAAGAGGAATCAAGCACTGCGTGTGCTGGTGGTTCTGCCAAGCGCCTCAGGGCTTGGCAGAACCAACCCGATCTCTGATTAATGAATAAACCTATCACAACCATAGGCCTACTCATCAACACGAGTTTATGACTTATTATTAGTCCAAACAAGTGGTAATGTCGTTCCCTGTAAACACACACACACCTCAACAAATCCAGTAGAACTAAAACTTTTGATATCAAGTTTCTTCATTTGCCAAAATGTGGAAATTCTCTGCTTTAATCAAACGCGAAAGCTAAATTTTATCTTCTAATTTGTAGCCTAATGCTTTCGATTTGATAACATCTTTACTTAATAACAAACATTCTCAAAAGTAAATAACAATATGAATATGAAGTCATTTTCAGGCATTTCTTTTCAAATGTTCATTTTGTAAAAAAATAAATAAAAAAATCCCCTAAGTCAACTTAAAAATTTTAAAGTCTTCGTCAAATCAAAATTGACACTACTTTGTTAGCGCACATCGAATGGAACTTCCGATTCACGGGGCTTTTAAGGCAGCACTTGAACTTAAGTTTTTAATCAAATTGGCTGAATAAACAATCATTTCAACTAATTTAAATTTAAAAATCTTTCCTAGTTAAATCTTGTAATTTTAAGTTGCAATTTGTTAAATTATTATACTTTTTTTACAGTATGATGTTTTATTAACAAAGTTCGGGAGGAGCACGTTCAGATAATTAAACCTAATTAAACACACATGGAGCTCACTCAGATAATCAAACCTAATTAGAAACGAGAGAAGCACACTCTGCTAATCAACTCAATCAACAAGTCAAGAGGTAGGCTATATACACGGCAAACTTACCTCCGTTCATTGACAGTTTAACAGCATCCCTCCACCACCCCATCTCCTCACTTCTAGTCCTAAATACACTTACAACGGGGTCGGGCGGAGTACTCTGGGTTCGGGCCAAACTCGGAGCGACTGTGTTGTCCCCCCGGACAGCACGCCAAATACGCATTAAACCTTATACACTCAAAATGTATGTAAGTGTGAACTCGTGAAGTAATAATCTGTCATTACATAATGCAGGAATGACATGGAAAAAGAAAACAAATAGATAGTAGGCCTCTGCATGTTTAAGCCTCAACATATATGTATTCACAAAACACAAGTATGACCAGAAATCATGACAACAAAAACAAAAATCTTTATCTCTTCAAAAACAATCCTATTTGATATTGTCACTGGACTGGAATAAGGGATTTTTGTATATTTTTTCAGTGCATGCAGATTGAATCATCTAAAATGCAGAATGAAGAGGAAGAATGTGTGTGTGCATAATTTTTTTTATACAGATTAAATAAGTGCCAGTCTGAGTGTTTCCAGTTGAGTTCTCCCTCTTCTATGGTACAATCAAAGGGTATTTTTTCTTAGGGTCTTCCACTGTTGCCAATGGCTTGCTGAGAGTACTCTTTTTTTTTTTTTTTTGTAACTGCATGGTATACTAAAAAAGTCCATGTACAATTCAATTGAATAGAAGCAGACACTGCCACCTAGTGTCAATTAGGTTAAGAGGCAAGCACATCAGCTCTAATCACTTCGACAAATAGACAAGAAATTATGGGTAAACAGAGTATCCTTGATATTATGTATTCAATCTACTGATATTATTCTTCAATCGAGATAATTCCATTTCTAAGACCCAAAACACATGATTAAACATCTATTCTACGAAGAAAAGACAGCCAACTGAACAATAATCAAAAGCAATGAAGGAAAGGGAGGCACATAGGATTAAAATACAATGTAGTTTTATTTAACACAGCAGAAAAATCATAACACATCACAACACACAAAAACCCTTTTAATGACAACATACTACAACCTCTTAATGTATTATAAGGTAGCACAAATACAAAATGTAAGTAATTTTAACAACAGGTTTATAAAGTTATAAGGTGATGCATTCTGGTTTCCCTCAATTCCTTATGAAATTACACAACTTTCTTTGCTTGACATCTGACCTTACCTTTAAACCTCAAAACTATGTGGCCACTTTATCAGCCACTTAAAAAAACAGAGAATTGCTTTGGAAATAGAGAAGAGGAATCTGGGGTCAGTTGCACTGAAATCAAGAGGTTTACCACAGAGTATGACCGTAACGCGGCACACGTTTGACATTATGGTCAATACCAAACATGAAAGAGAAAACATATCATTTTTGATGGTCACTTCTCTGGAAAATATTGGCAACTGTGTGGGTTGAGAAAGTTGAGTGGTGGTCAATGAGGCATGTCCCCAGTGAGGTCCCATGGGAAATCCTCCTCTGCATTACTGTCAGCACCTTCAAACTCATTCCAGGAGATGTCATTTACCTGACAAATTAAGTTATTTAATAGTTAGCTCTCTGATCAGCTAAACCACTGACCAACAGGACAAGAACTGAAAGTGACAGGCTAGTTCCTTATGCCAGATGTTCCTCATAGCAAAACTTATGAACTGATTTCAGTAGACTTGAACTACAGTAATCTGGTGAGCATGGGACAACATTTCATATATTTTAATACATGCTTTTCTAATAAAAAGGCAAATGATGACTGAAGTTTATAATTTAGTTTTCTGTAAATGGAATAAATTTCGATAAGTTATTGACTGAAGTGTTCAAAGATCTGGAGGAATACTTACTTGTATGACTCCTTCTGACTTCTCCTCTGGAAGGATCTCATCTGGATCATACTTGATTTCAATTGCTACTTTTCCATTTCCTATGAGACATTAATTACATGAAATGGATGTTACCACAGACTGCAATGTACATTGTATAATGGCTGTATAGGTTGTGTGATACTTACCCAAGATCATGAGAAGCACTTTTTCAAAGGCAACCGCCACAGCTTTGTCTTTGGCTCGTTTCATTAGTGTCCCTCTTTTTCTCAACTTTTCCTCCGGATCTCAAAAGATTTTAGTAGATGTGAACTTATAACATGTTTCACATGGAAAAAACAACAACTATATGTATTTGGCCATATCATCATGTAAGACTATTATTATATGACAAGAACAAGGTACAATAAATTAACAAAAAAGTAAATAAACAAATTCACAAACAAAGAAGTTAAATACTATATATATATATATATATTGAAAATAATTGAAATATTATTTTAATTTAATTATAAAAAGTGTTGGGGGAGATACATTACAAGTAATGAGTTACGTAATCAGATTAACTTTTTTCACGTTACTAAATGTACAACAAAATATCGGAGTTACACAAGTTACTGTTTTCCCATTTATTGACTGACCTCTTCTGTCCCCATGTTGAGAGAAATCAGCAGTAAGTACAGAGGTGTATTGTGCGCTGTGTAAACATGATGGTTATTGTAGTTCTAGACTAAACGTGAGCCTGAATTTACTCCTCTAACTTGCACCAAATAGATTTAGTGTTCCTTAAAATAATTAAAAACAGTTAAATGCAAACTCAGAACATTACACAAACTTGCAATAATCAAATATGTTAAATAACACAAATATACTTTATGGATCTAATTTCACTTTATTAACCAATGTCTTTGCTGCAGACCTTTGATGATCCACTGCTACCATACGAATAAGCAAAAATTAATAGGTAGACATCACATTTGCATTTAATTTTTTAGTTTTTATTGCTGAAGTAAGAGTGTCCCATTCTTCTGCGATCCAGAATGGCAGCACAGCAGAAAGGTATGTTTGATCTATGTCCTCTACTGTACAGGCATGAATTTGCATTACAAATAAGCAAGCCCAGCCCAGGTGAAAAAAAAGTAATGCAAAGTAACATAACCAATTACTTTCCATATAAAGTAACTAAATTAAACAAATCATTACTTTTAAAAGTAACTTTCCCCAATACTGATTGTAATTATGTATTATTATTTTAAAATATATTTATATGAGTAAATTGAAGTGTACTCATGTTTTCTAAAAAATCTGAATTTTCTAAAAAAATAAAATAAAGCATGTTGTTTGACTCAAGTCAAATCACCTCGATCATTGTCAATAATCTCCTCTGCCACACCAACCCCCTGGCAGCTCACGCCATGCTGTGGGAAAGTCAACTCTGCTATGCAGCCATATTTCAAAAGCACACCCTGGTCATCTGTTTCTTCTTGACACCCAGCATCCACACACTTTGAGATGTCCTTCAACTGTTGAAACACACAAAAAATGTTTGTTTACAAAGCCACTATGACCAGATGCACACTTAGCCTTGGGGGGAAATGAAGAGTATATTCAGTGTATATCATCCATTTTGATGCTTACAGTGATAATGCGGGTAGACCAGCCGCCAAAGCCCAGATAGTGATTAGCCAGGTTGTGACATTTGGAAAGGCTGAGAGGTTTAGTGCTATAGAAGGACAGATTCTGCTTTGTGCTCAATCGGACCTGAGGAGTTGGTTGAAGGAGAGAATAATATAAGCAAAATAAAATCAAACACTCAAACCATCTGTAAAATAAAACAAAATCGCATTACAGCTTTATCTGTCGTTGTAATCCACATTAGGCTACCTTTAAAGGAGAGCTTTGGAAAAGACACTGTTTATCAGTGGCCCGCTGAGCTTTGGATGCCTGTACTGATGAATAGAACTTCACCATTGTGTAGAACCCAGGTTCTGCCACCATGGCATTAGGACACACCTTCAAAAGGTAAAGAGCTCCAAATGCTGAATACACGCTCCACAGGGACTCCTAAGAAGTCAGGCGATACAGTGAGAAGTTTAATAAACAGTCATTAAGATTAAAGTTGGGTACATTCGTGCTATTACTGGTGATTTCGCACTAAAAATCCCTTAAGTCCAAAGTTGAGCAATCTAGATCTTGTTACGCAAACGTAATGCTCATACACATCTTTGGGCAAAAATTAAACATAACCTGACTTAAAGAGCAGGTGAATAGTAAATCAAGACACAATAATAATAATAATGAAGAAGAAATGTAATAATATAATATGGTTTTTACATAAATGTAGGCCTCTGAAAATGTTGGCTGAATGTCCCAAATAAAAATAGTTTTGTTGTTTTCGAGAGGGACTTTGAACTCAATTATATCGACCTCAATATCCATTGAGATATGGGTATAAATAAAGCGACCACTCGAAAACGGTGTTGTTGCCTCATACAACATTTAAATTCATTTGAAAAGCTAGAAAAGTTGAGTATTCAGTTGACACCACGGCTCCCCTCGGCTACTTCCGTAAACAGAATTGCCTTTCGCGCTCTTACTCTTGGACGTCATATGACGTTTTGCGCCGTGATTGGATCAGTGGAAGGATTTAACAAATGAGAACTTTCCGCGCAGCCCACGAACCAGAGCCATCTAACGTTATGTATTGCTTTTCTACGAACGTTCTAGAAGAGTTTAAATAATAACGAACATAATTTATAAACATTTCCGAATGTAATCTTGTCTCGTCATCTTGTTATTATCATAGAGACCTGCAGCAGTGCATCTTAGAACAATAAGATGGTCCTGTTGTGGCTATTTATTTCGGTCCAATTTTAACTTGTTCATTGTAGACGGACGCCTTACCAGACTTAGATGAATATCCGAGGCTACGAGTAATTTTGAGACGGGCAGAAAAATGAAACCACACAGATACAGAAGACAGGTTGGATGCAGTTAAAAACTTTATTGGATAAAGACACAGGGCTTCAAGAGAACAACATGATCTAACAATAAGGGCATAATCTATCTGACAGACAGACAAAAGTTTACATTCATACACTTGGGAGTGAACCTAACCATCCAAATGACAAAAGGCAGCTTTAGCCATTTTTGGAGCCATGATATACTAATGTCAAAGTGATTTGGGCACATTTGAAAATAAATTGATTAGCACCACTGTGAAATGTTAAATCAGATTCAGCCTTGATTTATGAGCACTCCCCAATGAGAAGAATAAATACAATAGTAGGGTTTAGATATAAGGGAACTAGAGAACAGACCTAGCCATGCCTGGTTGACATTTCCTGCATATATAAGATCAGATAATAATTAGGCCTACTTTAGGAGGTTTTGAGGACTTAGACTGGTTTTATATTTGCAGCAAAGCACACAGGCTTAGACTAGCACTACATTGGCGCCCTCTACAGGGTGCAGTTGGAATCCAGGGATCTCCTGCAGTTTGCAACCCTCAGGTAAGTTTCCACCTTGTGCATGTCCTTCTTGAAGCAAGCCAGAAGACGAAAGCTCTCTCTGAGGCTGCTCTCCCCCATGGTCAAGTAGAAATCCTCAAAAGGCAGTGGCAGGGAGTCGTTATCATCCATGTTTGGTTGACCATCCAGACATCCCTGTGCAGATAAAAAATGGCAAATTATGGAATAGCTATCCAAATAAGCCCACAAGATGTGAAGATGTCTTCACACCTCCTGGTACGACCACTAGACACATTGTGTAAAAAAAACTAAAGTAGCCTAGAATAAATATGGTCTCTCTCTCACCTTGATGAGCACGCTGATGCCCACTTTCAAGTCTGCCAGCTTCTCAGTGATCTGGTTGGGGTTCCCGACGGTCAGGCTGTTTGAGACGGCTCCGCTCAGGGTCTGGCTGGGGAACTCCCAGGACTCAATGAGGCGGAAAGAGATGCGAAGGAGTTTCAACATCTGAAGAAAAAAGAATACCGGAGGTTTTTAGACCACTATCTATTTTTGATGTCTATGCTTCCCATATTTGTTGATTGCCTAAATTTTGGATTTTGAAAACTTGGATTTTTCAAGTCATTTCAACTTAAATGATTAAACTGACTTTAAAATTAGTTGAATCTTGTATAACTTATTAAAAAAAGTTGAAAATTGCTTAACTTATTTTGATGATTTTGATAATGTAAAAAACACCTGTCATAACATATCGATCATATAAACTTTTTTTTCTGATGATGGAACTTTTCATCTCTTGTTGCATTTTCAGATTTTTGAGCAATTTAAGAGTAAATGGTCATAACTGCGTGAAAACAACAAAAATATTTCACTTGCATCATGCATGTATTCTATTGTTATATATTTTTTCATTGTTTGATACTACTATTTGTTTCATAGTTCTATATTGTATTATAAAACATGACAGGTTGGGATTTAATTTTGAACAATATTGTCTACAAAGTGATCAGTTGAGTTAACTTGAAAAAAGTGAGGAAACCCGTTGCCTTAAAATTATTAAGTAAACAAACTTCATGCGTAATTGAAAAAATTAAGTTATGTGGAAATGTCAAGTTCACATTTTTTCAATTACGCATGAAGTGAATTTAATTAATTTTAAAGCAATGTGTTTCCTCTTTTTTTTTTATTTAAGCAAACTGATCACTTTTTTCAGTGTACTTACCGAGCTCTTCTGCGTTTCATCTTTTCCAGTGGGCGCCTCAATGGAGTCAGAGTTGCAGAAAGACAGAGGAAAGATTTTACTCAGCTGTCTGCGTTCCTCAGGCAACAGGTTGTCCTCCTTAATAATAAAAGTAAAATAGTATTTAGTAAAATACATGTGAATGCTCAAATAACTAAATCAATTAATGCCTCTTGATAGAAATGCAAAGAACACTAATTAAATGGATGGTTCACCGAAAAATTGAAATTTTGAAAACACAAAAGAAGGTATTTTGAAGAATGTTGGTAACCAGTTAATGTTGGTGCCCCATAGTATTTTGTTCATACTATCATGGAAGTTAATGGCGCCCATCATCTGTTTGGTTTCACACATTCTTCAAAATATCTTCTTTGTGTCCAGCAGAAGAGAGAAACTCTTCTGAGTAAAGAATTGTCATTTTTGGGTGAACTATCCATTTAAGTCCTAAACTCATATTTCACTTGAATAGGTGTGACCAATCATTTTGTTCTAAATGACGGATTAGAATCTACTAGTTCTGAATAGATTTGAATGGGAATCTTACAAAGTCGTTAATCATTTTTGCAGCCAGCTGGTGCAGGTGTTGAACACGGATGACTGCGTTGTTGAAGAGCCGCTGGTTCTCGGAGGCTCTTCCCTGGTTCACCAACAAACTAACCAGGACCACCGACAACAGAACTAATGCTATAGGAGAAGAAAAGAAAGAAGTTTGTTTGCCATTTGCAACATGGTTGTTTTGAAGCTCCTGATAAAATAACCAAATAACAAATGAAAAATTTGAATTAATCAAAATATCAAATCGATTTGATTGGTTTATTTGCCATGCTCCAATAAACACTTTTACAACTGTATGACATTTGTTTTACAGGTAAGAGGATAAAACAGAGCGTTGTCAAAAATAAATCTTCTACATTAAATCCACAAATGACATGCAAAAGAAAGCATCACATCCATACCTCTAGTCATTTTTACTCAGGGTAGACAAACTCTTGCGGTCTTAGTTGAAGGCTTGTGAAGGTTTGTTCTTCTGGCTCAGGTGTACTGATATTTATATGTGGCGTGAACATGTTTTGATGCATCCTAATCAGAAACATGATAGTTTCCTTGCTTTAATATGTATTTAGACAAAATACATTAGTGTTGTGGTTCCCGTCATTTATGTAGATATTTCCATGACTCTGGTATGATGTTGTTGGCACTAAGAAAAAGCATAGAGGTCATCATTTTATTTTCTGAATATGAATGAAATCCTTTGCATCATTTGAATTAAATATAAAAGAGACACATAAGCAATATTTCTTTCCATGTACAAATCTAGTGAAATTATGGAAAATATAGTGGTCCGAAAATGTTTTACAATCAACACACAAGAAGATGTGTGTAGCACTGCCACGTAACCTGTAAATGGTGTCATCTCCTTCTGAAAGGACACATTGTCAATAATTATGAGAGTGAATCAGGTCATATATGTGTTTTTTGTCACTGTGGGGATGTGGGAGGATGTTCCTATTCAGACGTGATGTTGCCCTGTGTGTAATATTCAGCAGTATTGGGGTTGCGAGTATGTGACATTAATAGTTTAATCCCTTTTCGTGGAAAAACAGAATACAATCAGTTACCTGACCCGCACAGCTGCATTTTTTGCCTGTCACGAGTGGTTTAAGGACCAAAGAGTATAGTATGTCCTGGACAGTTAAAGTTGGATAATTCATTATTTAGATATAGATTACACCAATATTGAAAGTAGACAATTTAACGAATGGTCAATCTCACAAATCTGTCAAAAAAACATCTGGGTCATATTTCACTCCCGAATCAAAGGAAATAATAATAATAACAAAACTATAAATAAAAAACTCTCACTCACGTGACATCACATCATGCAACCATCTAATTCATTCCCGATGGACAAAATCAAGTCTTGTTCAAGAAGCCGTTTCACTTAGATATATATACGTCACTAGAAAGAAGAAAAGACTGTCACAACTTTACCTACTTTAATATAGAAAGTAGCCTATTACTTAAATTTCATAAAGCACACAAGTTTAAATCATGTTAAATTATTTTTTTGCTGATTATAATTTTATGTACAGACATGATTCATTTTATTACAGTAATGAGAGTGAGATTAAAGTAATGAGAATAAAGTTTTGTTGCAGTAAACAAATGAACATTTTGTTCGTAATAATCATAAGAGTAACGTCACAATCTTAAATGTCTTAAAATAGGCTTCATTTTGTGTGCCAAATATATAGCCTATATCTTTTTCTTTTGATTTTGGAGTTAAATATGACCTCTCACAACATTCAAGTAATATCATTCTTCTTCCATATAAGATAATGAGTAGTTATGCCCTAAGTTTCCCGGAGCTCTGAGTTATTTTTGTATTTGGTTTACCAATTGTAACTGGTCTCAGGTCAGCTTGCCAGGGAAACATCTACAGAGAGAGAACAGAACTGACTGGCACCACAGGTATTCAAAGACTGTAACTTACTTCCACCCTGTGGTTACAATCGGAATGAAAGCAGGTGCCAGAGGTAGATCCCCTATGATGCATCAGCTGTTCTGGGCATTCTGATGACTGTCTGATGGCACCTGTCAGTCAAGTGTGGGAAACCAATTCTCACTGTTGAAAGCCCTGTCAGGTGCTCCCAGGAACAGCATGAATAGAAAGAGCATATATATACTGTATTTATATATGTATATGTACAGTATATATATATATGCTCTCAGAAAAAAAAGGTAAAAAAACTGTCACTGGGACGGTACCCTTTAAAAAGTTTCTTATATGTACCATTTAGGTACACCTTTTGGTACCGATATGTACCTTTGAAGTAGGGTGATATCAGGTGATATGGGCCATCAGGTAAAATGGGCCATTTAAGGTTTGGGTGTCCCAGCCCCTCTGGAATTTAGAGCCAATGACTGCAAAGGATTCAAACTGTTGTAATAACTGTGCTTGACAAGTAACAGGGGATTTGATTAGTTTATGGTTGCTATGGTGGGCGGGGGAATCGTTCAAATCAAGACTGCACCAGAAAGCTGCATGGTAAGTAGCCTGGCATTCCAAATCTAACTAAACTATTATAAGGATGATAAATCTATAAATAAAAAAACATGCACATAAAAAAAAAACTATGCATAATATCTGTCTTGATGGCATCAATCAGAAATAATGTTGTTAGTTTGGTATATGAACATATTTTTTGAAAAAGTTATGTTTTTCTTGGCGGCCCAATTTACCTTAACCCCCTGAGGTAAAGTGGGCCACATGGTTTCAGCTAAAATGGGCCATCATCTGTGTCACTCTTGAGCATGTGTGTGTGTGTGTGTGTGTGTGTGTGTGTGTGTGTGTGTGTGTGTGTGTGTGTGTGTGTGTGTGTGTGTGTGTGTGTGTGTGTGTGTGTGTGTGTGTGTGTGTGTGTGCACGTCTGGTTCGCTATCTTTGTGGGGATTCTCCATAGGCATAATGGTTTTTATACTGTACAAATTGTATATTCTATCCCCTTTCACTAATCCTACCCTAAACCTACCCATCACAGAAAACGTTATGCATTTTTTACATTTTCAAAATTCAAAGTTTAGTATATTTGTTAAACCATTTCCCTCGTGAGAACTGCTGGCTGGTCCACACAATGTAGGTGATCTCAGGTTTTACTATCCTTGTGGGGACTACGCACGCACGCACGCACGCACGCACGCACGCACGCACACACACACACACACACACACACACACACACACACACACACACACACACACACACACACACACACACACACACACACACACACACACACACACACACTGACATCAGTTTACTTATCTATGCTGTTCCAAAATGGACTTTTTTAATTGCACATTTGAATATGTGGGTTTGCACCCAAATTTTTTTTTTTTAATGGCACATGTGAATGTTTGTTTAATGCAGTTTTAATGTCATGTGGCTGTATAAGCAATTGTGTTTTAAAATTAAAATAAATTACTATTTCCCTTTGCAGTTTGACTGGCCCATTTTACCTGAACAACTGGCCCATTTTACCAGAAACTGCTCATGCAAAAAAAGTTGGCACAGCTGATGTTTCAAGAAATGTAGGGCCTAAATAATTATATTTTATTACATAATTTCAACACAAAATTATCAAAAACAGTCATTATTAATCATAAAAACACATGGAAAAGGCATATGTGGTATTGTATCATTGTCCCAAACGATTTACCAAAAAGTGGCCCAATTTAGCTGATATCACCCTACTAATATGCACTCTTTAAATACAAAGGGTACCGTCCTAGTGACAGCTTTTGTACCTTTTATCTGTATGTTTATATAAAGGCCTATATGATTTGTAAAATAATAAGTTGCCAAAATAATTACTAATATTACAAGATTTACTTTGTAATTTCGTTTCCGGCCACAAGACGGCGCAACTAAATTGAAGATCTTTTCTAAAGAGGCTGTATTTACGATTTTATTTGAGCTTGAAGGGAATTTCATGTTTTCATGTTATTTTAGTCTACAAAAACAGTCGTATTTGAAATTTTACACATTTACAGGAAATAGCTTATTCTATTTCTGAGGTGAGTAGCACTTTAAGCCTCTTGAAATGTCGATTAATCAGCTTTATTGCAAAGTAGGTTTACACACACAAGGAATTTGTCTTGGTGGCAGGAGCTTCCAGTGCAGAAGGAAAGCACAGACATAGGAATTACATGCACAATAAAAATGAAATATAACAATAATTATATTATAAAGAAAACAAAATTTAAACAATGCAAAATAGTACAGTAATAGAAATAGAAGATATGTATAGTGTTATAAATGTACAGATATATTATTTACAGGTGTACCGTTTAAAATGTAATTTTCAGATGTACAATTTTGAGATGATATGCACAAATGGACAGTTATGATATAGTTTTGAGAGTTTTAACTGTTCAGCCTGAATATAGCCTGAGGGGAAAACTGTACTTGTGCCTATATATATTTAAACAGAATGATTTGAGAATATTTCCATTATGTGGTTTAATGCTCAGCACAATAATATGTATAGTTGGCAACCTTTAGGCAAAGGAAAGGCACCTGCCCCTGACGCCACCTGCTATGTTCACAATGACCTTCGACCCTTTGGTTGTAAACTGTTCTTGAACTTTTGGCATCATTGATGCACTTGCAGCCATAACGTTTCTGCACCAAGACAAGCCCTGTCTTTCTGTGTCCTGAGACCTGTATAAGCTGTGCTCAGGGCACTCTCTTCCTTTAAGGCGAACTCCACCATGTTCCCACTTCTCGTCAACTCTTGTTTCAAAGGGGGGCAATGTTACACATCTACCCTGGAATGCTCTGACTCCATCCCGTCCACTCTCCGGTTCCACAAGCTGCTCATCACAGTTCTGGAGTCGTCTCATGTTGCATCTCTCCGGGCAGCTGCGGCTTCTTTGCTTTGGAGGCACCACTCGTTGATGGGACAAGCTTCTCCGGTGCTTCCTTAGCTTACATAAAGGCTGAATCCCAGGAGAGGTCTTTCACGTTCCCGTCCAGCCTGTAAAAGTAGCAAACAAAGGTTGTTTGGGTCAAGTGTGCTGTTCTAACAGTGCTAAGCACTATGAAATCTATTCAATTAAAAGTGAAAAGTTACCTAACAAGCTGGATCTGTGACTTCTGTGTTTCTGCAAGTGGTCAGACTAATTGGTTCTAGCCTGTTTTGTGGTAACCTTTTCTACATTATAATGTCCGGTCCCATGTTTCTATCGATAAACGACCTTAAAAATAAATAAATGGATCATTTAAATTAATAATGAACTCTTAAAGAAATTATAAATGATTTAAAACAATGTATAAATATAAAATAAAAAAATATATAATATAAATGAAATATAATATAAATAAAAATTACAAATATATTCATAAATTGACTATTTTTTAAAAAAGAATATAGGAAAACAACAGAAGTGGACAAATTAAACATGTATGAGCATATGAGTAAATATGAATAAAATAAAAACAGAAAATTAAACAGAAAGAAAAGTAAAGCAAGCAAATAATAAACAGGTTATAGTAAGAATGTTATGATCCCAGTGATTTCTTTCCAGATGCTGTAACTTTGATTACCATGACACAAAACTAAATCTAAACATACATTGAAGTTACACTTGGTTTAAAAAACATCTACTCCTGGTTTCACAGACAAGGCTCAGGTCTCGTCCCAGACTAAAATGCATGTTTGTTTTAACTGAAAGCAACTTATACTGACATATCTTAAAATATATCAGTGCCATTGTTTTGTCTCAAGAGTAAGGTTTTTTCAAAGACGCATTTATAAAAGCTACTTAAATGTCTTAATGGAACTAGGCCTAATCCTGGCTTAATCTAAGCCCTGTCTGTGAAACCAGGTCCTAGTTTTAGTTAGTGATATTGTAAATGATGAGAGTCTATTTTAAGAATATTCTCTCCAGTAATACATAATTATTACATTGTTTAAATGAATACATTTTTAGCTAACTGTGATATTTTATATGTACATTTCTGAAATACATGACTCAGACAGTTATCTCCGATAACAGATCACTCTAAATTGTAATGTGGACTCAAGCATTTTCTGTAAAGCTGCTTTGAAATGATGTGTATTGTGAAAAGCGCTATACAAAAAAATGTGAATTGAATTGATAAACCCTCAGTACTGAGAGTGTGTCACTCAGACGCCAGTGAGAATGAATGAGCTGAGCATAATAACAGCACTCATCAGAGTGAAAGAGATGCACTGACCGTCTGTCCTGAGGTCACTTCACAGCTGACCCTTGACCTGGTTTGCATGCGCGGAACTCGGGCGGCTGTGATCCAGGGGATGCCGCAGTAGTTCCAGTGAGCAGCATGTGTTCTTGTGTGTAGGCCCATAGGTTTGAATGTGTGTATGAAATAGGCTAGTATACAGTGCCTTGACCAGGTTATTAATGCACTGGAAGTTTATTCATTTAAACAAATCGGTATGGCTAAAGCGTATCCTGCAGTAAGACTATCCAAAATGAATTAAATTAAGTAATAAACCATCGCTGATTCGATGTTTAATGTCAGCTCAATAGGCTACTATGAATAAAAATGATCTTGACCACGGGGTGGCGCAGGTTTGCCATATCAGCTGGACAATTGAATTTGCAATAGAAAAATAAAAAAAGTATAAAGCTGTTTTTTTTATATACATTTTCTGATAACGTAATTCTAAGCTTTACTTTCTCTTAACTGCATTTAATAAAACACTAATTAGAAAATATCCCAAAGACAAATAGAATCTTGTATTTTTTGTCATTGCATATTGTTAGAGAACATAAAAACTCAAAGACTCAAAAAACAAGAGTTTATTTCAGGCATGTAAACAGAAAGAATATACAATAAAATTTACAAATATTTCTGTACTTGAAAAATGTTAAATTATCCATAACATGTATTCAGCAAGTGAAAGATACTGTGAAGTGTCAATACATTCAGTAAACAGTGCGTTAGTACGTGTAAGCAGAACAATAAAGACCATCTGATAAAAGATTCAACTAAAATTTCTTAATAGTGATTAGATGTTTTATTGCTTTAACTCGTCAAAATAAGTTAAACAATTTTCAACTTTTTTTTATAAGATATAAAAGGTTCAACTCAATTTTTTGAGTCAGTTTAATGTCATTTAAGTAGTAATTACTTAAACATTCAAGTTGATTGTACTTAAAAATTTAAGGCAACTTCTTTTTTTTTTTTACAGTGCATGATCTAACTGAACTATGAATAAATAAATAAGTTGCATTTGATCTTAGTGCTTGTAATCCTCATCTCTCTGCTTATCACCCTCACTGTCGGTTTGCATTTGACACGTATAGAAAAAGGTGATAGAAATGCCATAAATAAAGAGTTTGAAAGCAACCAAAGCTTCATGCTTATTTAAGTGCTTATTCTAACACTTTCAGCTTGGGGGCTTAAATAAATTGGTAGCTTCAGAAGCCAGTGCATGTTTAATTACATTAAATTTATCCTCAAAAGTACAAAATGTTTCACTAATTCAATAATGTGAAACGACAAGCAAATGAAAAGACTTCTTAAAAACATTTGAACCTCTTTACCTGGCAGCAAAAAAATAAACTGTCATATTTTAAATGCTGTTAATAGGTTATGTGTGAGAAAGATAAATTGTTAACTTTGCAATTAAACAATAAAAATCAAAATAACAATACATTTGAGCGAGTAACTGTAAATGCTGGATGAGTATAGGTACAGTGAAACATGATAGGGATGCTAACAGTCTGACAAGGCACATTTGGTCAGTCTTGTTCAGTCCGACTCTCTGGAGGCATTATAGCAGACTCTGTCCATAAAACGTAATCGACAGCCCAGACAGCAACATTGTGTCAGCAACATGTGGATTCCATGCGTACCGGATGTGGGCCGACACTATGATGCTGTCTGGGAAACAGTCTCCACAGAATGCTAATAAATAAAAAATAGGATGCAATATGCTAAGCTGGCTAGTTTTTTCTACTTTCTGACCCTGATGCATCCATTCATACATGTGGTTTTTCCAACATACAATACCCTGTTAAAAGCATTGTTTATCTTCTACAGAATACTCTCTGTATATTGTGTCATCATGCCCATTATCATTCACTGCATAACTGGGCTGAACAACCTGACATTCAGGACACAATTGCACATCTCGCTCAAAATAAAGTAAAAATGGCTTACATACATACAGTATAAGCCAAGGATTTCACAGACTTGCAATTAACAATTTGCAAGTACACCCTCCACATGAAAAAGACTTATTAGGGAAGTGAAACATTACAGAATCCATATTTCAGCCTGCTTTATTTGCTTCATGGTCACCAAGTTAGCCTTGGTTAATTGAATTTTATAATGACATTTTTGTCTTTGGGCAAACTAGAGATTTTGCTTTTATTTGATTTAAGGTTTAAAATGCTAAAATTGACCAGAGTCAATAACCAAATGTACTGCTGTTAGTAAAGTCTGCATAAATGCATTACATGTCTTTACATAGAACTATTAAGACTAATATACTTGATTCAATTCTGATTAACAGGTTGCCATTGTTAATTTTATATAACTGTTAGTGCAAAACCAGAGCGATATATTTATTTTGAACGCTACAGTTTAAAGTGAGCAAAAATTAACCGTAAATCAAAGTCTCAAATATGTGTTAATTGTTAAATGCAATTAAGTCATACTACAAAAATGATCTGTAAGTGATCTTTTGACCAAGTCTGTTCTGGCTATCATGGCAAGTCATGGGGGGTTTCCTTTCCTGTACTTACTCTAAATTACTTTTGAATGGTTAGTAATCATTACCATTGACAATTTTTCTTAAAAAAAAGAAAAAAAGGTGTAATTTCAGGTTCTGTGCGTCAAAAATGATTGATGTCGGCACTAAGAGCCCAATCATTTCAAGTGCCATTAGACAAACAGTTGATGGTCTTCTCAAGGGCAATACTGAGAGGAGCCATCGATTGCATCAATAATACTGATTACAACTCTTAGCCATTCGCAAAGAATTTTCGCATTACTAACTCAATGAATTTCTTTCATACTTTTGTGTGCCGAAGTATAACTCAGTCTCCTGAAGGGTCTCAGTATTGTTGGGCTTTCCAAAGGTTGAGTGTACACACTGGCTTGAACCTGCTACACAATTGACTCCTTCAAGTTTTCCGCAGCCCTTGAGGAGTCAGGAACGGGAAAAGGGGCGGAGCGCAAGACCACGTCGCTCTGAACCTTCACCGGGGGACGCTTAGCCCCGTGCTGTTTCTCCCCATGTTGAGAGAACGAGAAACCCACATGATTGTTGTCCTCAATGGCTTGATCTCCATAAAGATACCTCATTTTGTTAGCGATCATCCCTTCGTTCTCCGGAGCCTCTTCTTCTCGTCTCTTCGAGTCTGTCTTCTCTCTGTACATATACGAGGCGTGTTTGAGGCAGCGTTTGAGGACGTGTGACCGGTAGGCTTTTTGGATGGTCGAAGCAGCCACTTCTTCTTGCTTACGTCTGAGAGTGCTGGTGATGGGCTCGTACGAAACCTTTGAGGGGTTGTTCGCCATGAACTTCTCCTCCATAGTTCCTTTCATGGCATCCATCTGGCCAGAATCTCCCAGCACCTCTGTAGTGAGGGCCAGGAGGATGTCCAGACAGTGGATCTTATCACCAGGGACCATGGGAAGGTCCATTGTGATCAACTTCAATGTGTTTGGTTTCGGGATTCTCAAGGGGTCTTTCAGCGTGTCGCAGAATTCAGACAGTCTACTGTAATCGATGAACTGAGAAGCAGAGGGGTCAAATTTCTCCCAGGTTTCATAGAACATCTCAAAATCGTCCTCGCACAAGGGGTCGCCACTTTCTTCCGTCGCTACGTTGAAGTTTTCCAGGATAATGGCTATGTACATGTTGACCACGACGAGGAACGACATGACAATGTAGCTGCAGAAGAAGACGATGCCCACCGCGGGGCTCCCACAGTTTCCTTGGATAGGTGATCCCGGGTTCTCCAGATACGGGTCACAGTTTGGTGGACTGTCGAGAATGGGAGACAACAGCCCATCCCAGCCGGCGGACGTTGTGATCATGAACAAGCATATGATACTGTTCCCTAAGGTCTCGAAATTAAACATGTCATCGATGCCTCCTTCTTTTTTCACGTACGCAAAGTTGGACATGCCGAATATGGAGAAAATGAACATGATTAAGAATAGAAGCAGGCCAATGTTAAAGAGGGCAGGCAGCGACATCATCAGCGCAAACAGTAACGTCCTGATTCCTTTCGCACCCCGGATGAGACGCAGGACACGGCCAATTCTGGCCAGTCGGATGACTCGGAACAGCGTAGGTGACACAAAGTACTTCTCGATGAGGTCTGCCAGCAAAATACCTGTGAGACGACAAAAAATTAACATGGAAGTATTCTGGTCAATTATAATCAATTACTGTAGATAATTATATAATTTAATCTACAATCATCTAAATCACAATTATATAATCTAGGTGCTCCTGTTGGTTTCATGATTTTCAAAAACATTCATGGCATTTTTAAGCCTCTAAAAATGTCATGTAAATCAAGTCAAAAGTAATAGCACCCTGAATATGAGTTTGAGTGTAATATTTGGATCCATCTATTTTTTTTGTCTTTTTTTTTTAAAATAAAAAGAAATAAAAATATATATTACGTTTTTGGGAAGTTACACCACATGACATTTTAGAATCTGAACTAACCTTGTCTTGTCATAAAAAAGTAAAGTTGGAAGGCTTATAGACCTCGACACAGTCATGTCTTCTCTATGATATCTCTTTTGTTTTTTACATGACTTAGACATAACTCAAATCTGGCAGACAAATGTTTTTCAAATATTAATAAGCAGTTTTGTTGAAGTATTCAATGTTTTTGTAAGGTAAAATAATAAAGTTATTTATTATGCTGAATTAAGGTTTCATTTTCACAAATTAAAAATCCTTTAATGGGGCTTTTGTCTTTATTATTACATTAAAATTAATTGTAAAAATGCTTATCATAGAAAATCATAGAAGATTAATTCAGTTTGAATTTAAATTAATATATAGGACAAAAAAAAATTGCCATCCAACATTTTTCTACATGATGATTGCTTAGTGATTACTATTAATGAAGCAGCCTTACCCGAGATTGAAAGAATGACCACCACAAAATCAAAAATGTTCCACCCAATGGAGAAGTAGTGATAGCGCAGGGCAATGATCTTGAGAATGCACTCCCCGGTGAAGAGCACGATGAAGATAAAGTTGATCAAGAACAGAATATTTTCCATCTCCACACTCTGGTCATCCGTCTCCACCATCATGGTCACCATGTTCAGGCAGATCATCACCATAATGAAGATGTCAAAGAATTGCTTGGTGACCAGGTCGAATACCAAGCCTTGGAAGCAGTTCTTCAAACATCAGATATATCCAGGCAGCATATATGGGCGAAAAGTATCCCGAGGAGGAGAAGATGCAGTTAGTACTTTACAAATAATAACATATATCAGATTCAACCCTACTGAAAAAAACCTATACCAAAATGTATTTAAAATACATTTATTTCAAACTAAGTATACTACAATTACATTAACAAAATGACTGACATATTGACACTCACTGATATAAATATTGCAATTAAACTTTATTTGGAGTATTTATTTATTGCACAATGCATTTTTCTTAATATTAATCCTAAATATGTGTTTTAATTTCACTATTAGCAAGGATAGTATGATCACTGTAAAATATCAGTCTTTAAATGCAAGGTATTTAAAGTGTCCCTAAAGTATACTTGCAATAGTTCCACTTTAGCACAATCAAATATACTTAAGTATATCTTTAGTTGGACCTCTCAGCACTATTTCTGGTTAACTAAAGTAAATTAAGTGCAAAATTAGTTTTTCAATTTAGCAGACTATTATACTATCAATTTAGTATACTACAAGTACAATTGCCGGGTATTTTTTAATTAAGTACATAAATATGTAGATGTATTTGTAGTATACTTAGCATAAAGTAAATGTATTTCAAATACATTTTGGTACATTTATTCTATTAATTTTAAGGATTCAGCAGAGAAAAATGTTGTACATAATATATATATTACCGCAGGCCTTGGAATTGGTTTCTGTGGCTTTTTGGAGCCAAGTTTCTTCATGGCATTGTAGTATTTTTTCTGCTCTTCTGTCATGAAGATGTCTGTTCCTCCTAAGTATAGGCACAAAGACAATTATTCCAGGGCATAAAGTGTTTTAGTGTCGCTACAGATGAAGAACCATTGCCAACACTTATCTTTGCCTTTTGTTGGTTGAAATTGTCAATGATGACACCAATGAATAGATTGAGGGTGAAGAAAGAGCCAAAAATGATGAAGATCACAAAGTAAATGTACATGTAGAGATTTGCCTCATATTCTGGCTGATCGTCCACCTGCACGGAGAACACTGTTAAGGAATCGCACACGTATTGTTAGGAAAACGATTAGAATTTGAATCATTTGGGGTCACAAATGTGAGACGACACAACTAGTCATGATTCTCTTTTTCTCTTAATGGTTAAAATCAACATTACATTACGGGAATCCACAGCACTATACATGATGTCCATCCATCCTTTAAATGTTGCCTGCAAAGCAAAGTGTATTTTTAAGTGTATTTGTCATTGCAGATCAGAGCACATCTGTTTATGGAGGGCAGACATTTGAAGACAAATATCAATGCTCACCACTTGCAGTAAGGAGAGGTAGCCCATGCCTACGTTATCAAAGTTGACCTTCAAATTCTTCCATTGCACATCTGCTCCATTTTCCATAATGAGCAAAAAGCAGTCAGTCTTATTGTTGACATCACTGGGATGAATAATTGACTCAGATGTTGCGTTGAAGCAGTAGTGGAACTTTCCAGCAAAAAGGTTGACTCCCATGATGCTGAAGATGAGCCAAAAAATTAGGCACACCAGGAGAACGTTGAAGATGGAGGGGATGGCACCCACCAGGGCATTCACCACCACCTATGCATATTGACAGCGTGAGAGCCTGGAACCCAACTTTAAACCATTAACCTTCACAAAGATTGAATAGCCAACTTTTTTTTCCCAACTTGAACATAATTCATAGTTTTTAGTCATGTTACTGATGTGGACATGTGGCTGGCAAAACCACCATAGAACTGCAACACAGACTTTTTCAAATATTTAGATCACCTCTCAAAAGTACAAAAACAAAAACATGTGAACAAAATGCGAGTTTTGGGCATTTGTGGTCCATATACAGTACATCACCTGCTGAAGTATTTCAATAACTAAAACAACGGGACGTTCTAAAATTATTAACGTGAAAAGCATCTTTATGTGTTCAAGTGACATTAAAACATCAAATTCAGTATAAACCTTATTGATGATGCATATTATATACAGGGGAGCAGATGAGCCCAGAATATGAACGTCACATTAAAGCTATGAATAAGATAAATAGAATTGGGTAGTACTTGATTTTACAGTCCTGAGGCCGGTTGCACCAGCTGTGCACAATATACAACTTAGCCTAGTTTTGACGTAAACAAACACTAAGTTACAACTTACGCACTACTAAATATTTTTTATATTTAGACCAACTCTATGTTTAAACTAAATATTTACAGAAGCCTCCGATCAGGAGTAACGGTTGGAATATAATAGCAGACAGACAAAACTGCATCAATAAGCACGTTTTACCTGACAGACTCAATTCTTTAGACTGTGATAATGCTGACATTTACACTCGCTTACATTTTAAGAGAGAGAGCATTGTGAAAATATTACTTTGTTAGTGGCTCTACAACAAATATCCATCCTAAACAGCAAGCCGCTGTGTGCATCGGTCCGTGTTGTGCATGTCAAATAAAATCATTTTAGTGCAGTCATTATAAATGTAATTTTTTATATATTTATTTGCATAAGAATTTATTTGTTGATCCTTATTAATTTTGTTTCAAATACAGTTTCTGAATGTTATTTAGCCTACATATAAAAACACTTTAATGGAAACTAATTTTTGCCGTTAGTTATCTGAGGCAAAAGAAATTAGAATTAAGGATAAACTGAAATTCACAGCATATAAACACAACTTCTGCTCACGTATTTGAAGGCTGCTATTTGAATATTGAGGGTAAACGTCATATTTTGAGACTATTCATTACTTTACGGACAGCTTACTACCTACTAGCTACATTCTGCCTTAAGAACAAATGGTGCAACTGAATAAAGTACAGAGTTAGTTACAAACTAGCTCGTAGTTCCCTATCAGTCGGTCACTCTCGGCATACGTTGTGACCGACGAATAGGAATCTCGCTACAGAGGCCAATCTACTTCGAGTGAAACTAAACGAGCCAATGCAACAACTGGCTCATACTAGCACACTCTCGAGATCAGATATGCGAACACAGGGACCTCGTGCTCAGCCACCTCAGCCAGTTGGGTCTTCAGGTCAACTGGGAAAAGGGCAAACTCTCCCCAATGGAGAGCAAACTTTCCCCAAACTCTCCCCAATAATCCAATGGAGTTGGACTCGGTCACACAGACAGCACGCCTCACAGAGGAACATGCTCAGTCGGTGCTGAACTGTTTGTACACATTCAAAGGCAGGACGGCTGTCCCACTGAATTATTTTCAGAGGCTCCTGGGGCATATGGCAGCAGCAGCATATGCTCCGCTCGGGCTGCTTCATATGAGACCACTTCATATTTGGACTGCATTTATATAGCGCTTTAACAGACCCAATGGCCACCAAAGCGCTTTACATATTGCCTCACATTCACCCATACACTCACTCATTCATACACCGACGGCGGTGTCAGCCACGCAAGGCGCCATCCAGCTCATCGGGAGCAGCTGGGGTTAGGTGTCTTGTCAACATCAACTGACAAGGGGGTCTAAGCTCCCGTCGCATGTTGCAACTCACCCACCATCTCCTCCTCTGGAGTCAGAAGCATCTGAGGTCGCTTCACCCCACGTATACGGTGTGCTCAACCGTGTGGCCGATGAGCTATCACAAGCTGTGCTCCCGGAAGAATGGTGACTGCACCTCGTAACAGTCCCTCCCTGGCTCATTCCTCTGAGGAAGGACCTTCTGACTCAGAGACAGGGCACCCTATGGCACCCGTATCCGGACATCTGGAAACTCCATGTGTGGTTCCCTGGATGGGACGCGGAGGTTCTAGGTGACTTACTCCCAGAGGTACTTAACACCATAACTTCAGCATGGGCTCCGTCTACGAGACCTGCATATGCCTTGAAGTGGAACCTGTTCGTCGAGTGGTGTTCTTCTCGCCGAGAGGACCCCCAAAGATGTTTGATAGGGTCCATGCTTTCCTTCTTGCAGCAAGGGTTGGAGTGAAGGCTGTCTCCCTCCACCTTTAAAGTACATGCTGATGCGACCACATAGATGGCAAAACAGTAGGAAAGCACAAACTGGTCGTCAGGTTCCTTAGGGGGGCGAGACGGTTAAACCCTCCTCGACCCTCCTCTATATCCTCTTAGGACCTTTCCCTGGTGCTTCGAGCACTCCAGGATGCTCCCTTTAAGCCTTTGCAGTCAGCAGACTTAAAGCTTCTCTCCATGAAGACTTTGCTGCTGGTTGCATCAAGAGGGCAGGGGACCTGCAGGCATTTTCGGTTGACAAATCAAGCCGAGAGTTTGGGCGGGGTGACAACCATGTTGTACTGAGACCCCGGCCTGGCTATGTGACCAAGGTTTCTACCACTCCCTTCAGGGACCAGTGAGTGGAACCTGCAAGTGCTTCCCCTGGAGGAGGCACACCCAGCCCTGGCTTTGCTCTGTCCCATTCGCGCTCTGCATCTGTATGTGGACAGAACTCAAAGTCTCAGGACCTCAGACCAGCTCTTTGTCTGTTACGGAGGCCAGCAGATGGGAAAGGCTGTCTCCAAGCAGAGGATGGCCCACTGGATAGTGGATGCCATCGTCTTGGCTTACCAAACACAAGGCGTGCCCTGCCCGCTCAGGTTGCATGCTCACTCCACGAGAGGCATTGTATCCTGGTGGGTGCTGGCAAGTGGCTCCTCGCTAACAGTTATCTGTAAAGCTGCGGGCTGGGCAACACCTAACACGTTCGCTAGATATTATAGCCTACGTGTAGTAATTTGTACGTGGGTTATTTGGAACAACAGTGACAGATGCACTCGGTGTAAGCCCTCTCCTATCGTCCTTCCAGGCAAGAAGGGGCAAGAGGCTCACACAGGGCGCTGGATGAGGACAGCAGCTGTGGCGCTTTGGTAGGGATTCCTATTCTTCAGTTACGACGTACATCGAGAGTGACCGACTGATAGGGAACATCTCGGTTATGTTTGGTAACCCTTGTTCCCTGAAGGAAGGAACGGAGACGTACGTCCTGTCGCCACATCAGCTGCGACCCGCCGTGACAGCCAGCTCATCAGCTCTGCTCCTCAGCAAAAAATTGAAGTGCAATCGCACCTGCTGCTCATTATATACCCGCGCTGCGTGGCTAAACAGCTGATGCAAATGATTGCACGCCAATGTGCATTGGTTTGTTTAGTTTCACTCAAAGTAGATTGGCCTCTCTAGCGAGATTCCTATTCGTCGGTCACAACGTACATCTCCGTTCCCTCCTTCAGGGAACGAGGGTTACCATACGTAACGGAGATGTTACTAAGCCTCTAGTGTGGACTTTGCGTTCCAATTAAGAAAGAACTTACAAACGACTGGTGCAACCCTACCCTGTTTCTCATGTACATACTATATACTTATTGTAGTAATAACACTAACTGGGTAATAACAAGGTACCCTACCCTAAAACTACCCCTAAACCTAACCCTATCCCATGTTGTTACCTTACATTACTCAGTACTTTTGTGGGCAAGTACACTGTAAGTACATTGAAAGTGCACCAACTGTAAAGTATAGTGTGACTAAGAAATGTGAGGAATAGCAGAACTAATAACATTATGGACTGCTAATTAAAGAATGCAGTTAAGATGAGGGTGGGAGCAGAAAACTTACTACACACACACTTACCCTCATTCCTTCAAACCTGGAGAGAGCTCGAAGAGGTCTTAGCGCTCTCAAAGTCCTAAGAGACTTTATGGCCCCCAGTTCAGAGTAGCCTAAAATATTTGCAGTAAAGCTGATCAGGGACACCTGAAGAAAGAATCATTCAAATAAAGTTTATTACTATAAAATATATCACTGGTTATTTTCACATCTTGTAGCCCTAATTCTCAAAATACTGAATTAACCCTTCTGTTGTCTTTAAATACATATTGTTTACCAAATTACCTGATCCATTGTTGGTAAATAATATGCATTTAAATATCACATAAATATGACATTTTTAAGAATATCTGAAAGCACATTTTCTCGTTTTCTAAGAAAATGGCTAAATATTATACAGAATTTCTTAAAAAACAAGAAAATGTACTTTCAGATATTCTTGACAATGTCATATTTATGTGGGCTGAGAAAAAAATATCGATTTTCCGATAATTGTGATCTTCATTTGAATGTTCTCAGTAGCGATTCTTAAAATCCCAACATCGATCTTTTACTCTTTCAATACAGGGGCATTTCATTTTTCAGCGGCTGTTAAAAAGTTGTTGTTTTTTTACAGCGCTGTCCATCCTGCAGATGCTACTGCGTTCTGAGGAACTGACTTTGTTGATAATCTTTAAAAAGCGCTACATCATAAAAAATATCATATTTTCATTATATAGTGCTTCGCAGCTGCTAATTCTTCAGCACCACAGCGAAATAAAAAATACTTTACCTAAATTGTGAATGTGAGTTCACAGTCTATATAGTGGCAGTAGTGGTCTAATGGTTAGAAAGTCAGATTGTGAAGGTTTCGGGTTCCGTTTTCAGTACCGGCAGGAAATGACTGTTATTGATGTGCAAATGAGCAAGGTGTCCATGTCCACGATTTGCAGAGTGTTCACTACTCACTACTCTTAATGTGTGTGTGCACTAACTTGGATGGGTTAAATGCAGACGACAAATTCGGACTATGGGTTACCATACTTGGCCTTCACATGTCAGTATATTGAATGGGATGCAATAAAAAGACAAATAAAAATAACATGACATGTCTTTATATTGACTGTTATATTGATACTTTATATTGATTATACTAAACATTTGTAGTACTCCAACATATTCTTTTATATAAGTGGAGAGAAATGGATTTGTTGTGACATATTGACTACTCCAGTCACAATAATAGAAATTTAATTGTGAAATAGACATGAACCAGAATTTAGCTTTAAGATGTACACCATCCATTTACCAATAGCAGAATAATGCAGAAGCTGTTATAAAACATGAGATATTACAAAAATAAACTGTTACTTAACTGTACATTAGGAATTCATTCATTTATAATGATTTCAGTGTGAGTCCAATTTGACTCAAGGATCACAGATAGATGAAGTTTCTTAGGTAGGTAAAACAATAGTGTGAATTTTATTTGTACTTTTAACATGACATTTTCAAGTGAGATGAACTAATACTTACATCAACGATGAGAAAGTCCAGCCAACACCATGCGTTTGTGAAATAGACCTTGAAACCATAGGCTACCCATTTCAGAAGCATCTCAATGACAAACACATAGGTGAAGACCTGATCTGCATATTCAAGGATGATTTTAATCATTCTCCGTTGTTCAATGTATATGTCCTCAAATGCCTAATTTAAAAAAAGCATACATATGAAAAAAATAATAATTCACTGGACTCTGGTTAAACAAATAAAAATGGTTTATTGATTGACTCACCAAAGCTCCGCTGCTGAGGAGAATCATGAAGATGATGAAGGTTTCAAAATAGCTGTGCTCCACAATGGCATAGCAGGCTTTACGTAAGTTCCACCATGCCTTCCCTTTACCCTGGGTAATGTCAAGCTCCAAGAAAGGACATCGCCTGATGCAGTCTGGGAACGCAGACAAACCAGTAAGTTAATAACAAGAATATAACTCAATATACTACACATAGTCATTGTTGATGTCTCACTCTCTGTGTAGCAGTCCTCAGGAAAGGTGGAATCCTCTTCTTCCACCACTTCTACATCTTCTACCTCAGGAGGTTTGTCCACTGTGCTGCAGGTTGACGATTCATCTCCATATTTCTTCTGTACAGATCAAAAAACTGCAGGTTAATTCTGTCTCTAGGTTGAATATAACTTTTACAACTTTTACAAACAAATTAATATCCTCTGTGTCTGGAAACCGGGAAAAAGGTCGTTAAAAAGGTAAAGCCGCACTCACATTAGACTTTAAGCATGCAAAATTTCTACAGACATATAGATATCTGCAATTTTCGTAATATGACATCACACTCGGCAAGATCTTTTTTTTACATTTACTTTAATGCATTTGGCAGATGCTTTTATCCAAAGCAACTTACTTTGAATAGGTAGGTAAACAATTTATCAGTTAATGCATGCACTGGGAAATAAACCAATGACATTGGCATTGCTAGCGCCATGCTATACTGTTTGAGCTACAGGATTCCTGCAGATTTAAAGTTTGGGTTCTTTTAATTCAGCTAAGAGGTCACACTGTGACATATTGATCTTTTGTTGCTCACGCATCTTCATGTGATGGACTTTACCAAACTTGAACTTTGGAATTCGCATGAGTTTGCATTTCCTGTCTCCTGCGTTGGCATGTGTATGAATGGAAGTCAATAGAATGAAAAATCTAGTGTGATCTAGTGGTTTAGGCTGAATTGTACGAAAGAGCAAATCAAAGATATTTTAACTGTCAACTCAAGCAAACGTCATTATTTGCTACATATCTTGTGCAGTTTGACAAAACACAAGGAAAATGGCTAAAACAAATATGAACAAAAATATAATTAAAAAAATAACGGTAAGCAACATTTTATTTTCAATTTACCCATCACTGGCAGGTGTGTTCAAAGTAACAAATGTGACTAAAAGTTCCAAGATTAGGTTTTATGAAGAAAAAACTACCGTAACATAAGGTCATGTTTCAGTTATGTTACAGGTCTTATTCGACTGTTCACACGAGACTAAAGTACAACTTTGCTTTCGTGTTCCCTCTCTCTGATATATAGCTGGTTGTGAAATGCAGGGTTGGGGCATGACATATGAACTGTGTTACCTGATCCAGTGGCATGCCAACAGTCAGTTGCCTAATGAGTTAGGGCCAGCGCGCTTAAACAAACCAAATATGAAATAAAATGTATGACTTGAATTGGTAAGACATTTTACAGTGCATTGGTATATAGTGCAGGTAGGAATTGATTTTAGAAAGTTTATTAGGCATGGATGTGCTTTATGCTGGTTCTTCTTCAGGATGTTGTTCAGCAAGGTAACTAATCATGCTTGGCCGGTTTTCTTTCCCACGCCCCGTCACCGTGTCACATGATCTCTGCCATTCCTCAGACATACTCTCTAGACAAGATGACCCATGGGGCTCCAGATGGACTTTGCAGGTGTCACAGTATTTGGGACACATGTCTAGGTGTCAAAAGGTGTTGATGGACGGATGTCAGTGACACTCTGGCGACCGGTTTTGCATTCGTGTGAACTTTCACATTAGATTTTAGGAACATAACTAGTAGAATTTTTCACTGAACAAAACTCACTTTAGAATTTCTATCGACGCCTTCTTTGTCTTCATCCTCAGAAGAGCTGTTGCCATCCTCATAATCCGATTCACCACTGGCTATAGGCACTTTGATAACGGACAGACTGGAATTCATGGTGGCCATTTTAGAATCTCCCTCTTTGTTTGCATTCGCACCCTCTTCCTTTGGCATCAGGCCCAGACACTGTCTTGCATGTCCGATAACGAAGGCCTTTACCCAGTCAATGCCTCTTGTAATTCTAGAAATGGCAATCTGAAGATTATTCATCTCCCCATCGTCATCAGACGCTGCCAGGTTGTCCCCGCTGAAGGAACTGAGCAGCAGAGCCAAGAAGAGATTCAACACCTTCAGGAAGAGAATGAGAAAAAATGTAATGATGCAAAAGATGAAATACAATGACATTACAAGTTTGGGATGGGGATATGTGGCCTACGAGGCCATTCAAGAATGCAATAGTATGAAAATATTTGTCTCCTGCTCAACTGATATTTCACTTCTTGAATATCTCAAATAGGTGACTGAAAAATTTATAATTCACTGCAACAGAAAGCATCATTTTATGGATAATTGTAACGGTATTTTAAATATAAGGACTATCTTTATGTAATCTCAGCTGCCTTTCGATTCCAAAATCAACACCAACTAGACCAGGTCAATTTTTTTTCCTTTCTCTCACCTCATATCTCTGATTATGAATCTACTGCATGAAATGTGAATGCTTTCCAAATAGGTATAGACGTTTTCACATGAATTTTCTTTCAAAACAAATCTTTCACGTCCCTTAGATTTTTTTTATGTTTGGCTAGGGGTAAAGGGAGTATAACATTTAAATAAAGAGGTGTGTGTAACTTAATATGAAGGTCAGGGCAATAAAAGAAAAAGGATCAAATCATAACTCCGCTCAAAAATGTTTATTGTACAGCCGGAAAAGTGAAAAGGTGAAAAGAAAATAATGTTTACAATATTTACACATACAATGAGAGAAAAAAACACATCTATCTATCCATCTATCTATCTATCTATCTATCTATCTATCTATCTATCTATCTATCTATCTATCTATCTATCTATCTATCTATCTATCAATCAATCTTATCTATCTATCTATATATCTATCAATCAATCAATCAATCTTATCTATCTATCTATCTATCTATCTATCTATCTATCTATCTATCTATCTATCTATCTATCTATCTATCTATCTATCTATCTATCTATCTATCTATCTATTAAAGATGGAGTTAATCTACTCACCACTAGGTTTCCTATAACCATGACCATCATGAAGACGACGATGCACATGCCTTGGTCAGCCACCTCCATGCAGTCCCACATTGTTTCGATCCATTCCCCACATAGAATACGAAAGATGATGAGGAATGAGTGAAAGAAATCTGTCATGTGCCAGCGCGGGAGCTCACAATCCTCTGAGATCTTACACACACAGTCCTTGTAGCTCTTTCCGAAAAGCTGCATCCCCACCACAGCAAAGATAAAGACAATAATGGCTAGCACAAGGGTCAGGTTTCCAAGAGCACCAACAGAATTACCGATGATCTTTATCAGCATGTTTAGAGTTGGCCAAGACTTTGCCAGCTTGAACACACGCATCTGCAATCAACAGTCATGATTTGAATAGAGATATTAGTCCTGAAATTCTGAACAGTGCAATTTCAGTAAACACAATTGTACATAAAATGTATTTAAGTTTATTATAGTTATTTATGACAATGCAAAAGCAACAATGGTACAAAAGATAATGTCAAAAAGAATTCTATTTCCTGGAAAAAATGCATCACGGTTTACACTAAAATAAATTGCACAAAAAAACAGTTTTGCATTGATAATAAAAAGAAACTTTATTGAGCTTCAAATCATCAAATTAGAATGATTTCTGAAGGATCATGTGACACTGAAGTAATAATGCTGAAAATTTTGCCCCCACAAGAATAAATTAAAATCAAAATAGCAATAATAAAATATTACACAAATTTAAAAAAAAAAAAAAATATCATAGAATGTCTTTTTTTGAAACCTGTTTTACTTATTTCTTCGAATGAACACAAAAGGAGTTATTTATAGCAGTGTCTAAGCTGCTCTTTTCCATACAATGAAAGTGAATGGTGACCACTTCTCTCAACTGAGATTTTCAGTGAAAAATTACATAACTTTTAGTCTTTTCCATACATAAACTGTTTAGAAGACTTGGAATTTAGATAACGTTTCATTATGCTTCTATGGTGCTTTTCCCCCCTTTTTTGAGTTTTATACGTTCGGATCAACATGAGGGTGAGTAAATTATGACAGAATTGTAACTTTTAGGTTAACTATCCCTTTAATAGTTGGCAATTCTATCAAGTTTCACCTACCAGACGGAAGGACCTTAGCACAGACAAGCCCTCAACATCGGCTAAGAACAACTCCACCAGGCTCATGGTCACAATTATGCTGTCAAAAATGTTCCAGCCAACCTGAAAGTAATGATAAGGGTCCAGTGCAATAAGTTTTAGCACCATCTCTGCTGCGAAGATACCTGTGAAAACCTGCATGAGATGGAACACAACATGATGCAAGGAAGCCTTCAACTTATGCATATTGTCAAAACATATTCTCAAAAGATATACAGTATAAGTTTTCAATACACATTTAACATTGATAGTAGGATGTACGTACCAGGTTTCCCACTGACAACATGTGTTCAAAACTCTCAGTCATGGGATAGTGCTCCATAGCCATGAACATTGTGTTGAGCACAATGCAGATGGTGATGCCCAGATCCACAAAAGGATCCATTACAAATAGGTAGACGATCTTCTTAAATTTCACCCATGGTGGGCAGCAATTCCATTTCAGGAATATGTCAGCAAACTTGTACCACCAGGGAGGACAAGCCCTTTGATTATCTTCCAGCTCTGTTAATTAAAGTATATGATTTGTATATCACAATATATTATTTGTATTCTTTAATTGTTCTGGAACTCAGCATTAACACTTACCATCTAAAGCATTGTCTGTAGCATTCACTGCATTCACTTTTCTCATCTGAGAGTCAGGGACTTCTAAGTAATTCATGCTGCCTTTGGATCCATTCGATTTCGAAAGGGGTTTCAGTGCGATCTCATCACCGTCGCTCTGAATTTGGTCATCATCACCTTTCTTTTTGCTGGATAGTGATGTCTTGCTGCCATTTACCACCTCGTTCTTCTGCTACTTGACAAATAAAAACATCAGATAAAATCAGAACTAACAATTAGTATTTTTCAAAACATGATACAATGCTCAGGCTACGCTGGTTAAGCTCTTATGTTACCGCATGACAAACCTCAGCTTGTTTCTTAAGCTGCTCCAGGATTTTTGCATACTCTTCCTCCTTTTCTTTAGCTTCTGCAAAGGTGGCTTCATTCTGTTCAGCATACGCCATGGCCACCACAGCCAGAATCAGATTGATGAGGTAGAACGAACCCAAGAAGATGATGACTACAAAGAAGATCATATACGTCTTCCCTGCTGCACGGAGCGTCTGAAACATTTAAGACACTTTTCAGTGGTGCTTTTTTGCACACATATGACTTTTTATGCTTCATTTATATTCTTGGTCAAAAGCATGGAGCACTTAATGGTTACTACTATAAAACACTAACATGGATTGAAAGGTTTGGGGTTGGTAAGAATTTTTATAAAAAAGTTGAAAACAGTCTTATAATTTAGCCAAAGTTTATTATTTTTCTAGAAACCATGACATATTTTTCAAGATTCTTTACTAAGTTCAAAAGAACAGCATTTATTTGAAACACTCAATATGGCCTTGCTGAATTAAATTCAGTACCAATAACAGTAACAGTAGTTCACCTAAAACAAGCATTCACTTCATGTTAAGATGTGTTTATTACTGGAATGAATTGTAATTGTACAATCTTAACCTTTTGTTATGGATTGATTCATTTGTTAACCATATTAACTATTATAATAGTATGGCATTGTATTATCACATGCAAGAAGGTGAGGAACAATATGACTTTAACAGAATGCATATACCCACCAACTGGAACAAGTTTTCCCAGAAGTCTTGAGTCATTAGCCGGAAAAGGGATAAGAAAGCCCATGCAAAGGTGTCATAACTAGTGTAGCCATAATTTGGGTTTTGGCCAGCTTTCAGGCATACGTACCCCTCAGGGCACCTCCTGTGAACAGCAACAGTGAACAGGTAATTTAATATAAATACATTCAGTTTGCTTAAAACTGCTCTGAATAAAGTTAGAAATAAATTCTTTGACATTTCTCCCTGTTGATATTGCACAACACCAATTCAAAGTTGCTTCTTTAGATGATTGCTTAAGGCAAATATCATATTTGAAAAATATACCCTGCATCAGAGCTGTTCCCACAGAGTAAAGGATCCTTATGGCCAGGTACATAGTAGTAGTTTTCTATGGAAAGGGAATGGAAATCTGTTTACTAAAGTGTTAAATGACTGTAACTGCAGTGCATGACAAGTTCTCATTCATTTTGAGCAACTTCATCTGTATCCAAACCCATTCATAATAATTCCTACTATGTGCAGCAATTTCAGGCTACAATTGTGACATATTGTGATGTAAAGTCACCTGGTCTTTCAATATATTCCCCGTAGTTGAAAAAGCTATTGGCAGCTTCAGTGCCATTGACGTCTGTTTGATTGAAGAGCATGGTCAGGTTGTCACTGTAGCTCCAGCCAAGTGGAGGCCATTTGACACATTTTTGCCGCAAATTTCCCATGAACAGTTGCAGGCCAATGAGAGCAAACACGCTGAGACAGAAGACGGTGAGGATCATGACGTCCGCCAGTTTCTTCACCGACTGAATCAGGGCGCCAACAATGGTTTTTAGACCTGGAATTTGTAGTTGAACAAAATCTCGGCTAATGCATTCCCAAACTGTGCAAAACATTTTCATTTCAAGTGAGTTGCCATGTTAAATCACATGCTGTATTTACCTGGAATTACAGTAATTGTTTTCAGGGCGCGGAGAACACGGAAAGTCCTCAGAGCGGATACATTCCCCAAGTCCACAAACTCTGTGACGTACCTGTGGATGAAGTAAAAAGACTCACAATGCTTATTATTTTAAAACCTCACAACTATACCACTGACACGGTATACGTTCAACTTATTAATAACTTATTAATATTAATAGTTATTACTACATAATACATATATTTGTTTTAATACATTTTACAATTTTGGCTTTTTACCAAAGATCGACTATTGTTTTTTTTCTCCTTAATAATAAAAAATAACCAAAGGTAAAATAAATATTTAGTAGAGCACTAAATTAAATAGACTATGCAATTAAATGGATGGACAATGTCATTTTTGAATAATAACAACAGGTTTGCCTCAATCTGGATATTTCTGTACATCTGGTCTTGGGCAATGAACATGATTTATGTCGTCCCAATGCACATTGATTAAGTATACTTTCTGTTTTGATAGTAAGTTGTGACACAATGTTCATGTGTTAATGTGTTGTATTAGCTCATTTAATTTATTACATTTAACAAGCAACAAAAATTAACTTTTTTGTTCAATGAACTATCATCCCACCAATTAAATCATTAATCAAAAACCAAAAACTCTTTTTTGGTGGATAAATCCTTGAAAATATGTGCAGAAACTTTTTTAAGTCCTTTTGAAGTATTTATGGCTCAATAAAGCGTACATTCAAATCTCTTTTATTGACATGACCTTTAAGCATATTTTTGTAGAGTCAGTTTTGCAGAGTCTTCTGAGGAGTGTCAAAATTGCTGGGGTAAGAGATATGTTCAGTGTAGACTATATTTAGCTTGAGAGCAACAGTCGATCACAGAAGCCAAATGGCATCATTACTGAATGTGTATACTATGGACCAATAGCAACTAGCAAGTGAGATGCCTGTTGGGTAGTTGGATCACAGCATTGAATTATGATGTCTGTGAACTTCAGGCGACTGATTTCATGTGAAAGTAGTACAGGATACACGAGAAAGACATTATACAGTTACTAAAGTACTGTGAGAAAGTATTGAGAGAAATAAGCATTCATGAAATGTGTTGTTTTAAAATAGTCCTGATTCCTGTAGCTCATTCAGTAGAGCTTGGTGCTAACAGTCCCAAGGTCATGGGTTCAATTCGCAGGGACTATTAAAAATGTGTACTTTGAATGCAACGTAAGTCGCTTTGGATAAAAGCTGGCAAATGCATAACGCATAACGAGGTAACGTATATCTAAAAACCAAAATAAGCTGCAATAGGAAGCTAAAACATTCATCAGCCAACCTGTTGTGTGCATAAACTTTATATATTGAGGATTCACATGACTAGAAATCAGGGGAAATACACAAGAAATAACATTTATTCAGTTTTTCTGATAACATGCATGACTACCTATATACATATAAAATACTTTTAGCTATTAGTACCAAGTAATACTATGTATAACAGCAGATGGAATCATAGAGGGAATAATAATAACTGTTTATCAGGACAGTATCGGGACCACAAAAGTTCTTGTACACCTTCAGAACTACAATCAAACCGCAGCCTTTTAGTGTTCTGAGGAGGGCCAAAGTGTGAAGCTGCTAAAAATAGGCCTGGTAAGTGATCTTGCTTTACAAGTGGATAAACATTTTCATTCAGCCAGTCTGTGATTGTAAAGGGAGGTGAGGGTGGACCTTGGAGATGCGTATTGAGAAGCTGAGGAGGGCTGTCTACAGAGGACCAGGCCCTGAAGGCAGCCTCATTACACTTTTGGTGATGCTGTAAACACACTCACCTTTGACCTCTCACATCTGAGTGGGTATTTTCACAATGCCTTTGTGTCTAATGTGGTTGCCACATAACCCTGACTGAGCAAAAACTGATTAGTCGCACACTATGCTGACTATTTGCAATGGCATCTGATTACAGAAACTACGGTTAAAAATAAAGCTGTAAATGGTTCCAGTCCTCCTCCACAACCCATTTGCATTAAAACCGCTACACTAATTGAAGGATTTCTAGTGCAACATTTTGGATCTCACAAACATTTTTCATCAATAAATTTAGAGCCATAACAAATGTTTGCACTGGCTTGTTTAGCCACAGATTTTACATTCAGCTTATGTTCATTCACGGTCATACTTACGCCATGCTGATGACCATGAAATCCAGCCAATTCCACGGGTCTCGTAGGAATGTGAAATGACCCTTGCAGAAGCCTCTGGACATGACCTTTACCAATGCCTCAAAGGTATAGATGCCAGTGAAAACGTACCTACGAAGATCCAAATTGCACAATAAACAATCGAGGTCTATAAATGTGTCTCTATAACCACCACTTTAGGTTTCAGGTCAACTCATTTTGTGTGAATTTTATTTCTGTAAGGACCACTATCGTCAAACATGATTGACAATTAGCATACAGTTTGGATTGGCGGTATGGTGCGATAGCTGCTGATAATACTGAAGGAGCTTATATATCTATACAGTGATAGGCGTCGTATTCCTAGATAGACGTGGATCAGCTGAGAGTCAGCTGATGCGAGCTTGACTAACGTGACCTGCCAGAACTGACGCTACGCTTGATTTTATGTCAAGACCATTACAGGATGTCTTAAAGGTAGGGTAGGCAATTTTAGGGAGCCTAGCTACAGCAAATGAAGGCATACAGCCAGAGCAGAGTCTGCAAAGCGTCACGAAAGACAGTGTTAAATTACCAAGTCTCGAACATAACTTTACAATAATAATAATGAATGTAAACAACTTAAAGAGCGTTGACTTGTACCACCTGACTGCTGTAGATTAATTTCGCCATTTATAGAGTGGCCATAGAAATGCATAAATCCGAGTACGAGGATGTGAACATCTGAGTTGCCATCTCATTATTACGGTAATTACAACATGGAGTAAAAGCAGCTTAAGCTTGTTGTTTTGGTTCAGGAGAAACTGTAAAAGGCGACTGCTGTTTGTTTACGGTGCTTGGTGACTGTCTGTGTACAACCCTGCACTACCTTTTAAAACGCGCTGATGATGTGTGATGTCTACATGAACAGCTGTGCGTAGGTACGGAAATACATACAGTATTTTGACAGGCAGGTAGGACATCGTAGCATTGCATTCGGACCGAATGCAGTGAGTGAACAAAAACTTTTGGTCCTGAGAATTCCACAGAAGATAAATGTAAAATATATATATATATATATTTAGACCACCTCTATTATTGATTGCTATTACGATGTGAAGAGAGTTTCAACCAGTATAACAAAAGTGTTTATGAATACATTGCCTACCATACCTGTAAGTTCCAATTCCTGAAATTAAATTACATTTGAATTGAGGTACCAAACAGGATGCAGAACTGCAATTTAAATGCAAGGAAGTAGAAATAAAATGAAATGATGTTCAATGAATATTATATAACTAATTTGACAGACCGATAGAACGACAGACAGACAGATAGATAGATAGATAGATAGATAGATAGATAGATAGATAGATAGATAGATAGATAGATAGATAGATAGATAGATAGATAGATAGATAGATAGATAGATAGATAGATAGATAGGTAGACAGACAGACAGACAGACAGACAGACAGACGGATAGATAGAGGTACGTAGGTAAAGTAGATGTGTCTTTGGTGGGGATGTGTATTTGAGAAATGTTGCATAGATTTGAGAAATGGTTCAACTCTTACTCTACTGTTTTGCCCCATGATGGAGGGTTACTCAATGTCATGAAAGCACAGTTTGACAAGATGGTTAACATGATGAACAAGCTAAACAATTTGTTATGAGTAAAGGAGAACTCAGACAGAAGGTATGATTTGTGCCTCTAAACTAAACGAAAACTCAAAACTCAAGCATTACACAAACCAACTTAAGATGCCAACTTAAAACATGGAAATCAAAGAACAGATGGAAAACATTGTTGATATACTGTATATATAATCTATATAAATCTGTATATACTATATATATATATATATATATAATGCCTATTTCCATGGGTTATATTGAATATAAAGGATATGAATGTATGAGTATTCTTATAGCTACTCGTCGAACAGGGTTGAAGGGACTTAAAATGTAGCAGGCAGGTTCAGCATTGAATCTGAATATTGTTTTCCCTTTGGTGACCACGATGAAAGTCTGAAAAACAGAAAATGAGACAGAACACCTCTAGTGTAGTAACTATTACTCTGAAAGTCAGACCTGTAAAAATGTTTTGACATCACTGGTATTTTGCTTTTGCCACTGACTTTTTGTGCTTTGTAGAATGGATCCAACTCTTCAATAGGAACATTGAGGAGCTCTGGTGGAGGGTCTCCGTAGATGAAGGGAAGGGACTTTCCTGCTTCCAAATCACTGCTGGGTTTGGGCAGATCTTCTTCAGCCACCTCAATATTCTGGGCCTTCATCTGTTCCTGCTCGGCGGCTTCTTCTGCCATCCGCCGCTCGATCTCGCCGAGCGACTCCGAAGTGAAGGGGCGGAACACATCGATGCCAGTGTGAGGGAGTAGGCGTGCCATCTTGACATTCTGCTGAAGGAGGGCTGCCACCACTTCGGGGTCTCTCAATTGTGCCCTGCAGGGATAGAGAAAGGTGGAGAAGGGTGTGGGACATTAGTAAACCCTCTCTGAAAGACATCACATGAGATATAAGACTGTCTGTAATTCCTTGTACAACATTATTCATATACAGTCATGCTAAACAAGTATTTAATAATTATTTAAATTTCTGTCAATTAAAAAAAGGAAATTATGAAATTACAGCTTAATATATTGCAATTTATTTTATAAATAGCATTTGTCATCACATCTTCGTTTTCTGCAAACATAAAACGTTTTTTTTTTGTATGTCTCAGAGTTAGAAATAAAACAGGATATTTAGAAATGGTTTAAATAATGAGTTAAATAAAGTGAGATTTTTTTACACTAGCCTTTTAAAATTTGTGCCAGTAAGAATTGATCAAATTGACATTAATGACATCTGATCTACATATACATGATCCTTCAGAAATTATTCTAATATGCTGATGCATTATCAATGTTGGAAACATTTAATATTTTTTATAACCTGTGATACTTTTTCCAGGATTCTTTAATGAATAAAAAGTAATAAAAAGAACAGCATTTATTTAAAATAGAAATATTTTGTAATAATATGCACTACCGTTCAAAAGTTTTAGGTCAGTCATTTTTTTCTTTCTTTTATTTTGAAAGAAATTAATATTTTTGTTCAGCAAGGATGTGTTCAATTAATAAAAAGTGATAGTAAAGATTTATATTGTTAAAAAAGATTTCTATTTTGAATAAATGCTGTTCTTTTTAATTCATCAATGAATCCTGAAAAAAGTATCACAGGTTCCAGAAACAAATATTAACCATCACAACTGTTTCCAACATTGATAATAACTGAGCATCAAATCATTATATTAGAATAATTTCTGAAGGATCATGTGACACTGAAGACTGGAGTAATGATGCTGAAAATTCAGCATAGCATCACAGCAATAAATTATATTTAAAGTATATTAAAATAGAAAACAATTATTTAAAATTGTAATAATATTTCACAATATTATCGTTTTACTGTATTTTTGATTGTGAAGACTTCTTTCAAAAACCTTTCTTTTGAAAGGTACTGTATATAAAATGTCTTTTTTTTTGCTATGTAAATACAACTCTTCATATAGTGAGGTGACTATTTCTTGTAATTTTGAGATATATAGTCAAAATTACAAGAAACTAAATCTTACATGTAGGATCTTTCTTTTTTCAATACAACGAAATGTGTAAATCGAGGCAACAATGAAAACTTTCTTTAAAACATAAATCAAAGCATTATATTCCACAGTTTTACTAAACTGTACATCATTATTAAAATGGCAATACTCTAAAATTTGCACAGCACCGCCACAACAAACTACTATAATTGAGCTACACAAAAAAATGAGCAATAGTCGCAATTAAGTTACATATATTGACCTAACAAGTAACCTGTTTTAACACTTTTCAAACTTACAGTTGACGAGGCCATAGTTTTAGGATCTTAGCTTCTCTGAAAGGAGCACGGTTCCTACGCCAAACCTCCACCAGGTTTAACTTTCGCTTATGCATGGCTGCTGTGTCCCCAGTTTCAGCGTACAGTTAAAAGCTCTCGACAAATTGAAGAATGCTATTTAGACTGTGTGCTGAAGTTTGTGGGCAGCTTTTTTACTTCTGGGTCCAGCTGGACCAGGATGAGACCCTGCCCCCTCAGAGTAACAAAACAATTCAGCACACAAAGACTCGATTGAAGGCGAGATCATAGGTTTGTCTACAACTCAACAGGTTTCCTCTTTAAAAAAAATTTGCCCCAGACAACTCTATATCAAATGTGATCACTAAATGAGAAGAAACACTATGCGTGTGGAGAAGTGTCATTTATCAGACACTCATGTATTTAATTCTAAAAGAAAGTTCTGATTTTAATATTGCACCACATTATAATTACAAAACAACATTTGTCATTATTATTTTTTGAGTATATTTTCCAAGCTGATATGTAAAACCTTACATTTCTGCACAAAAATCATTGGGTTATTTTATAAGAAAAATCAATAAAATTGCATCACTGCTGTTCAAGTGGCTCCATTCAATTATTTTTGCAGACTCCTTAACTCTCAGCAAGGCAGTGCTGCACATGAACGTACATGGAGTGAAGAGCACTGGTAACTTCCCAGAAATTGTGTCTTGATGCAAAATCCACCCAGCATGGAGCTCCTTATCAAAAAAAAAAAGCCTTTCTTACATCTTCCCCTTTACTATTTGTGAAATACATTATGTAATTAAACTGCATTTGATCACAGATAACTCAATGACCATCTGATAAATACTGCACACAAAAATATCAAAACAGCAAGTCACTTTTGCAGTGTTTATTCATTTTTGAAAGATACTGAAAGTATACTGTATATTCCTGAGCACACCTATATTTGCCTTGATCCAAGAAATATACCTACCCCCCAAAAAATATTTAGGGATGTGATCTAAACATTTTGGTTGATACCAAGCCAATATCTGACAGTACAAAACAAAAATGCTCACCATAACATGCATTTCAAACAACATTAAACCATGTCGTGTACAATGGAAAACTCATTTTCATTTTAAACCAATTACAACTTCAAATAGCAATCTTTTCTATTCCACAACCATTTACCTACGGTTAAATTGACAAAACTTTTCACTTTTCATGTAACAAAGAACAGAGAAACAAAATGCCTATGTCTATAAAAAATTGCACCAGATCTGAGTAAATATTTTATTTGTGTAAAAGGTCGGTCGACTACAAACAATGTACCCCACATGATCACTTGGCTGTAATTTATTGTCCAATGTTGGTGATACCAAAATATTTGAGTCACTAAATGTACTTAGAACATTTATGGATCTCTTTTGACACACTCTGGAATCTTCCCATTGATCCACGTGCTGGGTGTTGAGACCTGTGTTTATGCTCTCCTTAAAGTGCTGGCCAGGGTCATTCGACTGTTACATAACACAGACTCACCTGTTCTGACAGGAATGTGTCTCTAACGAGGCCTATTATGTTCGGAATGACTGCCGGTGATTCATATAGTTGTCGCCGTCTGGCAAACAGGTGTTTGGGTTCTTCAGATTGTGCTAAAGTGAATTTAATGAATTTGTTATGATTTAGAGTGTGGTTCTGTGAAGTTGGGAGGGACAGAAGCCGAAGACTCATGCGGTACCTCAGCAGCTGCTGTAGGCCATCACCCCGTATGGCGTCGGATTACTGGTGACTACTCATTCCTGTCGTGTGTTTGCTCGCTTACATTGTGCCGATGAACAAGTCCCGCCTCCTGATAAATTCCTCCCGCCCACTGCTCGATCATTCTGCGGGGTCAATCTTGCTTTTACTCAGGCCAGTAAAAAAACAAACACACTACATACTTCCTCCTCCACATTTTCTATATTTTATATAAATACACACAGGGCTGTTACATTAATTATATATTGATAAATATATCTATCTATCTGTCTGTCCATCTGTCTGTATATCTATCTATCTATCTATCTATCTATCTATCTTTCTGTCTGTCTGTCTGTCAATCTATCTATCTATCTATCTATCCATCTATCTATCTATCTATCTATCTATCTATCTATCTGTGTGTCTGTCAATCTATCTATCTATCTATCTATCTATCTATCTATCTATCTATCTATCTATCTATCTATCTATCTATCTATCTATCTATCTATCTATCTATCTATCTATCTGTCTGTCTGTCTGCCTGTCTGCCTGTCTATCTATCTAGTATATGTTGTTGTTGGCATCCGTCTGTCTCTGGAGACAATGAAATATGCGTCAAGGGGTCTCTGTGGTTGGTTTGCAGAGCGTGCTGTCACTGTACAGTCTGATTTTGGAGCAACAGGCTCTGTTGCAGTTGCTGAAGGTGTAGTATGTGCCTGGTTCTGGATCTGTTGGTGCTATATCAGCTGATCCAACTCTCTGCCGTCTGCGCTTTCTCTGCTCTTCCCACTCGTACTCTCTTTTCTTCTCAGGCACCTTGAGGTCTGCTTTGACAGCTTTCCTCCATCTGCAGCGATCTGCAGCTGCTGCTTCCCAGACTGCTGGATTGACGTTGCCTGCCTTCAAGTCTTGTTTACAAACATCTTTGTAGCGAAGATGTTCCTGCAGGTCTGGAGCACGTAGCAAGCTCGTTGTAGAGTAGATCTTTGGGTATACGACCATCCTGCATGGGACTGACATGGCCTAGCCAGCGCAGGCGTTTCTGGGAGAGTAATGCAAACATGCTTGGTATTCCCGCCTGGGCCAGGATGTCCTTGTTTGGGACACGGTCTTACCAGGTGATGCCCAGGATTTTCCTGAGGCAGCGCAGGTGGAATGAGTTGAGTCTGCGTTCTTGCCGGGAGTACAGGATCCATGTTTCACTACCGTAGAGTAGAGTACTGAGCATTCAAGCTTGGTACACCCTCATCTTGGTGTGGGTTGTCAGCATGGAACTATCCCAAGCTCTCTTTGCCAGATGGGCCATAGCTGCTGCTGCCTTGCCAATCCGAGTGTTTAGCTCGGCATCCAGGGAGAGGTTGCTGGAGATGGTAGAGCCAAGGTAGGTAAAGTTATCTACCACTTCGAGGGTGTAGTCAGCAATGGAGATATTCGGGATGCTGCTAACACCTTGGCCCGTTATGTTGGTCTTTTTGAGACTGATGGTGAGGCCACGATCTCTACAGGCCCTACAGACTAGTATATGTATATACATACATATATATCAGTGTTTCCCCTACAATGTATTCAGCAGCGGCGCAGCGCCGCTGTAAAATCTTTCCATGATCAGTAATATCACGACATTTTCTTCATTCACGTACACACCTAAAAACACTGAGACATGGCGACCGGCGGCGCTGCATGCGGTGGCTCTGCATCCACTTGTAAACAAGGAGAAAAGAGCCACATATGGAAATATTTTCGATTAGGCTAATGTCACGTTGCCATAAGGGGCCGTTCACATAGCGCGTTTTTTGCGCGTGCAAATTCATTATTTCAAATGCGGCCGGCGCGCTCTTTTTCCCAAGCGCGCCTCTGTTCATGGTTGCATACCAACGACAGACGCCAAGGGAGAGCAAGCGCTTGTGGAAAGGAGAAAGCGGTACGAACTGCGCTCTCCATGAGGACGAGGAAGTATCACCTACTGCTCATAGTCCTGATAGTTAACGTTAAATCATATTTAATTTTTCAGATGAGTCTACTAAACTTGTTGGTGTCCTTCAGAAATCATTCTAATATGATATGTGATGCTCTTTTTCTTTTTTTTCAAAGATTCTTTGATTAATAAAAAGTTAAAAAGAACATCATGTAATAATATTTCACAATATTAGGCTACTGTTTTTTTTTTAATTAAATAAATGCAGGCTAGATGAGCATAAGACTTCTTGCAAAAACAAAAAATACCCCCACAATCATTCAATTACCAAAGAGCCTTAGAGATCTTCTATGAAAAGCCCAGAAAAATTAAGTGCTCACAGATTGGGTGTGGCCTTTCCCATTAACATAACATTTTCAATAAATTGTAAATAATCTTTTTCTGGGTTGTGCTGTTTCATTTTTCCCCTAAACAATTTCTACCAAGCTGAAAATGAACACAAAAGAAAAACATGAATAATCCTGTCTAAAATTATAAAATTAAGGTTTCTGTTTGTGACTGCAGTTCAAGGTACGTGCTGCAATAATCATGCCTTGAATCAGTTGATGGTATGTCATATTTGTTTTTCTTAAAATGTCCATTTCTATCCACAAAACTTGCCAGAAGTCATGGTTTAAGGGTTTTTAAAAAAAAAAAAATCTTCCAGGGTGCATGCCCCCGGACCCCACCACGCGCGGCTTGGTAACAACCTCGGGCACGTAACAGCACCGCTGCTGGAAAAATTTCTAGGGGAAACACTGTATATATATATATATATATATATATATATATATATATATATATGTGTGTGATCCGATCTGGGAAAACCCATCACATGGTAAAATCGATTTGCTACACTTGATATGCTACACCTGTGAGGTGGATGGATTATCTCGGCAAAGGAGAAGTGCTCACTAACACAGATTTAGACAGATTTGTGAACAATATTTGAGAGAAATAGGCCTTTTGTGTACATAGAAAAAGTCTTAGATCTTTGAGTTCAGCTCATGAATAATGGGGGCAAAAACAAAAGTGTTGCATCTATAATTTTGTTCAGTGTGTAAGTATGTATGTATGTATGTAGGCTATGTATGCATGTATATATGTGTGTGTGTGTATGTATGTATATGTGTGTGTGTGTGTGTGTGTGTGTGTGTGTGTGTGTGTGTGTGTGTGTGTGTGTGTGTGTGTGTGTGTGTGTGTGTGTGTGTGTGTGTGTGTGTGTGTGTGTGTGTGTGTGTGTGTGCAGAATGAATGGGAAAAATTCACATTAGAGGAGGAAATGCTTCCATCGCAATATGATTGGCTGTTCAAACAATAAATCCGGCCCTCTTATCTTTGTGCACATTCCACATCAGTGAATCAGTCTGTATGAACAAATAATGATGTTAATGGGAAGACTAAATAAAAAAGTAAACAATTCACCCACTTTATGTAATGTCAAAATCACCTGAAATGACTTGAAAACGTGATCTGTGAAGGTTTTTTAGTGAGCTTGGTTAAAATTAAAGGTACATCTCTGTGTCTGTTAAACTCATGACACCTGCAGTGTTTACCGAGCTTCGATGACTGATAATCTAAAAATAAGTTGACTATAAAAAAGAACAGCTGAACATGAGCTCACAAATAAAACAGATGCAATCTGAAATTTGTTACATTTTTGATAGTGCGAGTAATGTTTATTTGTAACATTAAGTGCAACTGTAAACTGCATCTGGACTTTGCCTCCTCATTTCAGAACACAATTGTACACCACTTATATATACACAGTATACTGCACACTTTTGTCCAGGACAAACTGCAGCTCGTAATGTTTTTTTTAACATTCTGTTCATGGACTTCTTGTGACTTATCAAGATGTGAACAACATATTCACTATACAAGCTGAAAGTTTTAGTTTGGCCCCTCCTCAAATGCCACCCTGAGCCCTTTGGGTGCTGCGAGTCCACACTTTGGCTGCATCAGTGTGGGCTTGGTAAAAGGCCACATCAAGGATAAATAACGACCTTCTGAAACCTAAAATGTCAAATGGGACACTCTACAATGTTCTACAACTGCCTGCAAATGCACAACAAGTGCTCCATTTGGGACAGGGCTTTCGAGGGGACTGTAAACCCGTTAGATTGGGTTACATGTACTGGACCTCAACTGTACACTCCTTCAAACACGCTCATGTCAGGTTATTTTTCATCTCAGGCTGCCAGAGATGGATGATGATATTTTCCCACAACTATTGGGCTTCAATGCACCAATCTGGTCTCCTTTTGGTCACGCACACTTGGGTTTGCGCTTTCTCCCTCTCTTCATCAGTCTCGCAAGAGAGATCGAGAGTCAGAGGGGCAACAACAGACTCTGAATAACAACTAGAAGACTCTCTTCTGAATATATATAAGCGACATGCTTTTTAGAAAGGAAAATGTAAAACAGTAAAAAGAATTAAGGAGATTCAATAAATTATGTAGCCTATGATTTACTGCACTCAAAAAAATTAACGAGGAAGGTTGTGCACTTTACGTAATATATTTATATTTAGTTTACTTATAATAATTGTGTTCTTTGACTTGAAATGTTTTTTTCTATTAAGGTCCACGTAATTATGTCTCAACTTAACAGTACAAAATCCTAACGCATTGTCTAAACACAAACCATTTATGTTAAGTAAAAAATTCTTACATCCAGAGGGATGGCAGTATAGTGCGACGCCAACTGCCATTTTGCCCTAACTTAATTTGATTGTGTTCAATCTGCTTAAATATATGTAAAATTTAAGTTTACTTAATCCGTTTGTGTTGGATTACATGATTGATTTGTGTTGCATTAACTTAAACTGGGCGGTGCTTGTTAGTTCCCAGCATGCTTTGCATATGGTTGAATTAAGAGAATAAATTTTAAAATTAAGTGTTATTTTATGTTGTTTTTTTGATAAATTAGAAAAGGGGAAGACTTGATAGTGTGTAATTGTGTTTAATGTTCAATTATATTTGAATTATTAGAACCATTTAAATTACAGTGGGTTATCATTGTGGAGAAGAGTGGAGCATTTTGTTTGACTGTGGACTGATTTAATTATTTTCTACTGCTTTGGTTGAAGGAGCATGTACATCTTAGCATTTAAGATGCTAATATGTGCTACTGTTAGCAAATAGCTAGCTATAGTCTATCAATTTAATTATGTGTCACTAAAATAAATGAAATATTAATGGACGAATGAATATATAAAATACCTGAATCATGTCAGGAAGCCTTTAAAACTCACTTAAATTGGGTCACTTAAAATGAATTCATTCCATGATGTTGAAGTTACATGAACAAATTATGTTTGTTTAACGTAACCCAGTTATGTGGAACCTGTTGACGAAAAAAAATTAAAGCCAACATATTTTTTTGAGGGTGCCATTGTAATAATTATATGTAATCAAGTAATCAAAAAAGTAACTGTAGTCTGATTATGAGAATTTTAAAATGTAGCATGACTATTTAAATGCACTTATTTTTTGGAGTCTGATTACGTAATCCAGATTACATGTCATCCATTACTACCCAGCAGTGTATATATATTAACAAATAACACAATATCATAAAATATAATGTGTGTAAATATATAGTGTGTTTTATAATTAAAATTATGTTCGATTTTTTAAGTAAGATTTTATTGGTTATATTTTATCAAATGTTATTAATAAATAGTAATCACATTATAAATATTTTTACTTACACTTTTTATCAATTTAATGCATCCTGAATAAAAGTACTACACATAAACATATTCAAAAATCTCAATATTCTTATTCTTAGATAAACCCCTGACCACACACATTATAATTATATAAATAAATATGTTATAGCAGTTTCCTTTTATCTCTTGTAAAGGAATGGCATTAACAGAATGTCCCATCAATGGTTTTTAAAGGATTGTGTCACTGTCAGACTTAGTGACAGCCAACCGGGCAACCAGAGCTCACAGTCAGCAGACCAGAGACACGATTTCTGCTTGTGCAGAATCGCTATGCTCCATATAATGCGAAGCCAGGGGGCCCGAGCTGAGACCTGAGAACTTGAGTCTCCCTGACACAGATGCAATCCAAACAGGCCATTAAAGTCTGATGTCCAACTTAACAATAAACAGACAGGAGTGAAGATCCAGATGGCAACATGTTCAACAAGTGTTTTCACCCGGGAAAGAACAAGGCATTAGTTAAATAGGGCCAGTGTAGGGTCAATGAGGATATGGACTGTGCTGGCAATGCCTCAGGAGCACAAGGTCTAAACTGTGTCAGTAACATCTAGTGATTTGCATGTAACATGGCCTTCCAATTCTAAAAACCTGTTGGAGATCATACTGGTCTCAACACAACATTTTGAATTTTAGTCAACATACTGTAAAGTCTCGAAATGCCATCTTCACTAGGATGGAGCAAATGTAACCTGGCTGAGTACAGCGATAGATGAAAAAAAAAAAAAAAGGGAAAGTGATGAAATGGATCAAATGTAAGTTGGAATGCTCAGACATTGGAATTCTACTGTTAAAGAATTTACGCCAATTGAACTGACTTTTTATGAAAGTCACGTCATTTTCATGGTCACCACCACAGTTTCATTCCCACCATATTTCAAATGATCTATAGTTTTTTGGGAAAAATGGAAAATGGCTTTTTTTGCCAGTTCCTTTGCTAAGGCTAATTTCATAGATAGCATTTTACAGAATGTATAAATGTATGAATATACACAATTAACACAAAAGTTTTTTGTAAACAAGTAAAAAAAGAGTTTGGTGGAAATAACACTATGGGTCAAGAATAATATTTGGAAAACTATAAATAAAACAAATAAGAAATAAAAATGAAATGCATTCTTTTCATTTCAATACTAATATTTTATATTAATATTACAATATATATATATATATATATATATATATATATATATATATATATATAATATTAAGAATAATATATAGTTTTCATACAATAAATATTGAAATGATTTGTTTATTTTATGTTTTCTTAGTTTAAACATGTCATATTTCACATTATTATGATGAATGTTTATATTAAGGTAAATGGTATGCATGCTAAAAATAGCTCAAATAAATGATGACGGTCTGGTAAAAAGTAAAAAATATATATATTTTTTTAAGTTGAAATCATTAAGCCAATAGAACATAAAAGTTGAAGACCCATTTGTCTGCATCTGTATGCATCACAGCAGAACTTCAATGAACATACAGCAGATAAGCAAAACATATAGATGAGTTAAGGAAATACCAAATGTAGCCTATAAAATATGCAGTAGTTTATTCACATTGACAGATCTGCACTGACTCAGGACGTACCACATGAGGGAGGGCAGAGCAGGGCAGTGGGGTGGAAGTTTACAGTGGGAGGTGAGCAACAGACTGTCTCAAAGAAACAGGTGTTTGTTCCGGAAACAAAGTTGCATGGCTTTAGGTCTTTGGCTCTATTGCAAGGATCATTTGAGAGGCATTGAAGGAAACCACAGGCACGTACCATTTCAAAGGGTGAGGTGGGGGTGGGGGTGTTGTGGGGGTTGAGCGGAGGTTTCAAAACAGGATGTTTGTGGAGAGGTGCCGATGTACCGTATCATGTGGAGGACTGACGGCAGACCATATTTCTGAGCCTCTTACACATTCTCAGTCTCTCACAAATAAGAGATATTACATATTCAAAAGGGAGCAGTCAACTAGCAATATTACAATACTATATCGGATTCCTCTACAAGGCTATTTTTACCAACTACACTGCAGAAATTGTAAACTGAATAAAATCTCCATTTTCATATAAGCACTTAGCAGACACTTATCTAAAGCACATTCAAAAAAAAAAGAGTGCAACAGCATAAGGCAAAAATCCTTAAAAAAGGCATCAATAAAGTTCACCATTGTAATGATAAAATAGCTGTTCTTGTTTTTCTAAAGTTAAATTACTTCAAAGCAAAAAAAAACAAAAAAAAACACATGCTCTGTCAGGGAAAATACTCAGGTAGCTCTCGCACTTAACTCAATGCCTAATGTTAGCAAAGTAAAAGACTGCATGAAATGGCTTGATGAGTACAGTTTTCTGTTCAGTGTTGACATATTTATATTAAAACAAGAAGTTTGGGTTAGGCATATACCACCGTTTAAATGTTTGTCGTCAGTAAGAATAATATTTTTATTTTTTTAAACAAACACTTTTATTTAGCACAGACACATCAAATTGATAAATAGTAAGCAGTACAACTGTTTTCAACATTATTGAAATTCTTGATTATAACAAGAAATGTTTCTTGGGCACCAAATCAGCATATTACACTCCTAAAAATGACTGGGTAGTTTCAACCCATGTTTAGGTAAAATATGGACAAACCCAACCGTTGGTTTAAATTTTTGAATTACATTTTTAAACCCAACGGTTTGGTTTGTCCATATTTGACCCAAACATGTGTTGAAACAACCCAGCATTATTTAAAAATCATGTGACATTGAACTGAAAACTGAACTTTAAAATGTATTAAAATAGGAAAAGCATGTGATTGGACAAAAGTCTGTGGAGTTCAACATGAGTCATCAATATTTTTGGTCAAGAGAAAGACATTTTGAGCACAAAGGGAACCGTCATCAACTAGTTAGAGTACACTAGCATAGCCTCAAAGCTAACAAACAAGGACCAAGAGCCACTAAACTGGTGGAAAATAAAAGAGAAGCAAAAACTGACTGACTAAAACAATATTAAAGAAGAATATACAACTGGACCTACCAATTAGTTCTGACTGTATTCAGAGATGACTTACAATGAATAATGTCTCCGCAATGTCTCCGTTCAAGTCATGACGAAGGGAGCTTTTTTGAGCAAGCATTACAACAGTGTTCATGACAACACTTTGTCACAGCTACAAGTGGGCACTATACTAGTCCATCACCCCGCCGCCGCTGGGTCGCGCAGCCTCAACCGGTCTCTCAGATATGAAATACAGTACCGTTCATCCATCAGCGGCCTGTCAAAAAACCACTCGTAGCTCTGATAAAGGGACGCCATAATGTAGTTTTAAAGGGCCTTGGACACAGACAGCTTTTACTAAAGTCTCTCAGTCTCTATCTTCTGGTTCTCTTTCACATGCATCGCATTGTGTTCTCGTTTCTTTTCCCCCTCTCTCATGGAGTCATATCTCACTTCTACTCCAGCACACTTCAACACCCTGACGCTTGCCGATCGCCTCGTGTCTAGGGTCCTCACCTTGTGTGATTGCAACGTGCCGGAGCGAAATACTCCACGTATGAATTCAGATCTATAGACGCTGTCCTTAAATCCTATTCTTGAACATTTAATGAGGAAAGCGAAACCATGTCAAGATCAACAGCGTCAGGTGAATTCTGCTAACACTGCACTGATACTAAGAAAGGACTCCAGCAATGTTTGGGACATGGCAGTATCCCTCCTCTCCAGTGACCTCTGACATTACTAATCACCCTTAACAACAGCTATTCTGCTCTTTCTGATTATGTGAAATCATACTCATTTAGCTGCTTGATGATGTGACAGACCTTTGAAACTACTCTACACTACACTACATCTCCCATCTCTCTCAGTGGCAAGCCAACGCTGGTAAAGCATCATTCACACACCAAAACATGTACATCTTTGCTCTCCGTTTTGCAACAGTAGCTCTAAATAAATTTTGTTGTAATTGGACCTGTGCGCCATTATCTGTGACTGTGGGATGGCCGTATGATTGAGATGTTTTGTCCTTTTTGTCATTGGAAAATAAAACTCTGGGTTACAGAATGTGGTCTTCATCTCACAACTTAATTGGTGCTACACACACACACTGGTTTCCATGTTTTATGGGGACATTCCGTTGACAATGATTTTTATACTTTACAAACTGTATATTCTATCCATACCCCACAACCTACCCATCACATAAAACTTTCTGCATTTTTACATTTTCATTTAGTCTGATTTATAGGCGGTTTTCCTCATGGGGACCAAAAACAATTCCCTTAAGGTCAAAACTTGTATTACTATCCTTAGAGACATTTAGTCCTCATGACGAAGGAAATACCAGTTACACACACACACAACTCTCCTTGTCTCCTCAGAAATGTTATCAGGGTTAGGCACTCAAATGTCTCAATGGCTTATCATTCTGATAGACCCGCCGGGACTGTATTTCTCCAATTTCAGTTCTAGCAGCCAAGCAACCACGAGAATCAAGACCTTACCCAAGCAGCCAAGAACACACTAAACTCTAAGGCTAAACTCTACTGCTGTGACAAGCAGGGATCACTTTACATCCAATCGTGCAACCAAGAGTTTTATTTTCCGATGATGAAAAGGAGAAAACATTTCAATCATACTGCCATCACACAGTCATAGACAATGGCGCACACATGCACACACTGAGACCCGCAGGTTTTTTTTTTTTTTTTTTTTACAAATTAAAGTTCAATAGGTTGGGGTTGGTAAGAAGTCACTTTATATCAAGGCTCCATTTGTTTAATCAAAAATACAGTAAAAATTGTGAGTTTTATCCTAACCCTTACAATTTAAAATCAATGATTTCTATTTGAATATAGTTTAAAATGCAATTTATTCATGTAATGCAAAGCTGAATTATCAGCCTTATTACTCCAGTCTTCAGTCACAATTATCCTTCAGAAATCATTCTAATATGATGATTTGATGCTCAATAAACATTATTATTATTATCATCAATATAGAAAACAGTTGCTGCTTAATATTTTTGTGAAAATCTTGATACATTTTTTCATGATTCTTTGACGAATAGAAAGTTAAAAAGAACAGTATTAATTTGAAATAGAAATCTTGTGTAGCATTATAAATGCCTTCACTGTCAGTTTTGATCAATTTAAAGGGATAGTTCACACAAAAATGAAAATTCTGTCATTATTTGGCCCACCCTCAAGTTGTTCTAAACCTGTAAACCTGATTTTCTTTCTTCTGTTGAACACAACAGACGATTTTGAAGAATGTCTGTAACCAAACACTTGATGGACCCCATTGACATCCATAGTGTTTTTTTTCATACTATGGAAGTCAATGGGGTCCATCAACTCTTTGGTTACAGACATTCTTCAAAATATCTTCTTTTGTGTCAACAGAACAAATTAATTCATACAGGTTTAAAACAACTTTACTAAATGATGGTAGAATTTTCATTTTTGGGTGAACTATCCCTTTAAATGCATCCTTGATGAGAAATAAACATTAAAATTGATCTTTAAAAAAATCTTACTGACCCCAAACTTATGAAGGGTAGTGTACATATTTTTATATTCAACTAAAATCATCAGGTTTTTCAAAGGGTTCATGCAACTCGAGTGTTGCTGTTATTTAAGCAGAAGAGGGACAAACCAAATACTAAGACTTCTTTAATTAAATTTTACAACAACACCATTTAAAAAATTGTGTTAAATTAGAAAATCGTGAGCTTAGAATTATACGGTTCTATCTCCACTTTTGGTCGAAATTGAGTTTTTGACATAATCTTATCCATTAGGTGTTTATTAATGCCTGTGTGGTGTTATTTTTGTAAAAAAAAATATTTTGTTAGTAGTTATTAATAAAATAAAAAGGTTCCATCTCACAAAACATAAACCGAGTTGGGATTATAAGGTTCTATCTCCAGTAGATTCAATATCTAATGAAAAACCTGAATGAACACGGACGGACCAATCAAAACCCACCTCTTAGCTCTGTAGCCTGGACACAGAGCTAAGGGCTGGACATTTGAAGTCGGCAATGTCGCCCAAAAGACGTAAATGTACAGACGCCAGCACTAGAAGAGATCGGTAAATTGAAGCACATATCATTAGCTAGCTGATGTAAATTAGCGAACGTTAGCATTAGTTTACTAGCTCACCAACAGCTCGCTTACAGTTTTGCACCTGTAAATCTATGTATTTGACAAATAAACATCCTTGTATCCTTGTAGATGGGCAACTGCAGCTTAGCTAACATAACACCAATTTCTAACTTTACTCCCCTTCCATAAATGCAAGCTTCTAGCTTTTTAAGCTTGCTAGATTATTGGTGTCTTGATGACTGCAGACTAACATAACGCCAATTTCTAACTTACTCCCCTTTCATAAATGCAAGCTAACTAGCTTTTTAAGCTTGCTAGCTTATTGGTGTCTTGATAAAAGTTGCCCCATTTATATCAGGATAATAATTTTTAAAAAATGTTGTTACAGAAATGATGATAGTGGTGAAAGTCCTCCAAAGGGAGTGGGAGCGGGAAAGAGGACAGCAGAATCTAGTTGTGGGTACTTCTATAGATGTGTGGAATTTCTCTTGTATTTACCGTGCCTTTGTTTGTACAATACCCAAACTATGTTCTCAGTGCCATAAAACAAAATAATAAACTGAGACATTATTATACAGGTGCTGGTTATATAATTAGAATATCATCAAAAAGTTGATTTATTTCAGTAATTCCATTCAAAAAGTGAAATTTGGATATTAAATTAATTCATTACACACAGACTGACATATTTCAAATGTTTATTTCTTTTAATTGTGAAGATTGAAACTGACAACTAATGAAAATCCCAAATTCAGTATATCCGAAAATTTGAATATTACTAAGACCAATACAAAAAAAGGATTTTTAGAAATGTTGGCCAACTGAAAAGTATGAACATGAAAAGTATGAGCATGTACAGCACTCAATACTTAGTTGGGGCTCCTTTTGCCTGAATTACTGCAGCAATCCGGCGTGGCATGAAGTCTATCAGTCTGTGGCACTGCGCAGGTGTTATGAGAGCCCAGGTTGCTCTGATAGTGGCCTTCGGCTCTTCTGCATTATTGGGTCTGGCGTATCGCATCTTCCTCTTCACAATACCCCATAGATTTTCTATAGGGTTAAGGTCAGGCGAGTTTGCTGGCCAATTAAGAACAGGGATCCCATGGTCCTTAAACCAGGTACTTGTAGCTTTGGCACTGTGTGCAGGTGCCAAGTCCTGTTGGAAAATGAAATCTGCATCTCCATAAAGTTGGTCAGCAGCAGGAAGCATGAAGTGCTCTAAAACTTCCTGGTAGACGGCTGTGTTGACCTTGGACCTCAGAAAACACTGTGGACCAACACCAGCAGATGACATGGCACCCCAAACTATCACTGACTGTGGAAACTTTACACTGGACTTCAAGCAACGTGGATTCTGTACCTCTCCTCTCTTCCTCCAGACTCTGGGACCTTGATTTCCAAAGGAAATGCAAAATTTACTTTCATCAGAGAACATAAATTTGGACCACTCAGCAGCAGTCCAGTCCTTTTTGTCTTTAGCCCAGGCGAGACGCTTCTGACGCTGTGTCTTGTTCAAGAGTGGCTTGACACAAGGAATGCGACAGCTGAAACCCATGTCTTGCAAATGTCTGTGCGTGGGGGTTCTTGAAGCACTGACTCCAGCTGCAGTCCACTCTTTGTGAATATTCCCCACATTTTTGAATGGGTTTTGTTTCACAATCCTCTCCAGAGTGCGGTTATCCCTATTGCTTGTACACTTTTTTCTACCACATCTTTTCCTTCCCTTCGCCTCTCTATTAATGTGCTTGGACGCACAGGTCTGTGAACAGCCAGACTCTTTAGCAATGACCTTTTGTGTCTTGCCCTCCTTGTGCAAGATGTCAAGTTAGCAGTCTTCCCCATGATTGTGTAGCCTGCAGAACTAGACTGAGAGACCACTTAAAGGCCTTTGCAGGTGTTTTGAGTTAATTAGCTGATTAGAGTGTGGCACCAGGTGTCTTCAATATTGACCCTTTTCACAATATTCAAATTTTCTGAGATACTGATTTTGGGGTTTTCATTAGTTGTCAGTTATAATCATCAAAATGAAAAGGAATGAACACTTGAAATATATAAGTCTGTGTGAAATGAATGAATATAATATTTTTGAATGGAATTACTAAAATCAACTTTTTGATGATATTCTAATTATATGACCAGCACCTGTAATATTGGATCAATATTGTATTTAACAGTGTGTGTAGGGGGGTTTACTGGTGGAGAAGAGGGGATGTCAAGGGTGGAGGATTTAAAAAGAATCGAATGAATTACAACAATACATTATTGATTAGAAGTGTGTTTAGAATCTTTTAAATGAAATGAACACTGTTTTTAAAATGTTTCAGAGCACAGAGGGGGTGGGGGTGGAAAGGGATGAAAACATGACTTTCATGATGTTGCACAATATTTTTTATGTTTTAATATACTAAAATAACCGTTTTTAAAGTATGTAAGATTCGTCCTAAATGTTTTTACAGTACAGAGGAGTGGGGTGTAGTATTGTGAAGAAAACATTTTTTGTTTAGCTGTAATTTTTCCATGTCCATGTTCTGTAAATTTTTTTCTGACAAACTTGCTTGGCTTTGATGTATAATACTATTATATATTATATTATATACTACAAGCTGTGTGCTTGTATTATAAATATATAAATTGATTAAAATCAATGGCTATATACATTTATTCTTTGAAATGTGGGGTTTTATTTGTAAAAGTGGAGATAGAACCGTATAATTCCAAACAGAATCAGAGCTCTCAGAATTATAAGGTTCTATCTCCATTTGGGCCATCTTAAAAAATCCCATTTCCAAATGTGCCAGGATTTTGATATTCTATCCTCAAAGTACCTGTAGGGTGATGGTCTTGTTGAGCTATAATAATATATTATACTACATAACAGTTTTGCCAGCTGGGATGTAAAAACTTTGATGCTCAATATCTCAGAACTACCCTAAACGGAGATAGAACTGTATAATACTAAGCTCACTAAATATTAGCACTTGCACAAATGGTCTCTGACTTAGGAACCCCACTCTTCATTTATACCAATATGAAATGTGAATGATGAGTGTGTCTTCAATGTCAGCACAGGCAAAAATTTGTTGACATAAGATCTGAGGATTCCAAGAGGGAAATGTATACCAATAATGCATCTTTATTAAGTAATCATGGTATAGATTTCCAGTGCTGAAGGGCAGCGTAGGAAGTGATGATCTGCCTTGTGCTAGGCATGCGTCTGAGTTAAATGGGCAAACTAATTAAATCCAGAGGTGAGAAACTTCATCGCCCCTGTGCTCCAGTCTCAAGGTGCCCATGTATCAGTCATCTCATGACCCACTGTCCCTGAAATGCTTTTGTGCTCCCAAACTGAGAAAACTGGATACCCTTTAAATGCCACAAACAGCCGATGGCCTGGCTTTAAACAATGAATCTGTTGTCAAACCCTCCATTCCCATGCACAACCAAGCCTGAGAAGCAGAGTCAACACGGACGTCCAGCGAGCCTGCAGTCTGATGGCAGCGCAGGCGTCTCTACTAGGAAGCAGAGTCGGGACTTAAATGGAGTTTGGGCTGCTGACAGGTATTAATACGAGACAGAGACTCCAACCTGATCTGTGTGTCTAATGAAGGCCCGCGGGACAGGGGGTGACCTGGCCCCCCGAGATGTCTTGCTTTCTTACTTGTGGCATAAGCCTGGCAGAGAGGTCGCAAGCTTTGGTGGGGCCTGGCAATAAGTAGCAGGAGAGTAGATGATCAGGGAATGAAGGGCCTAGAGGTTCAAGTCAAGAGCATGCATTCGATCCTCTCAGTTCCAAAGATCAGCAGATGAAGCCATCGACAGCCTAAAGACAAAACAGCCCACCATCTCACTTAGCAAGATAGCAGGTGACCATTTAACAGATGATTCCATGGTAGGGTTGTTACGACATCAGAATTTAAGCAATCAAAAAATGACCTGCCAATACAAATGGAATTCAACGATTCTTGATTATAGTTTCAATACCATAGCAAACAGTAAAATTGCATAAAGCACACTAGCTATTAAAACTAGCTTTTTTTATATTTATAACTCCTGACCTTTTGTTTTGTTCCCAATGAGCATTTTTTTGAAGTTCAGTTGCACGATCTTACTTACTATGATATCTTACTACTTACTACTTACTATCACTATTACTTACTTAATTTCTTTATAAAAACCTATGAACGGTAGTAAACGGTACGATACTGTACAACAGCCACATTTTTTCACAAGAATTGAGATGATGCTTCCAATACTACACAAAAAAGGTGGTATTGTTACTTAACAAATAAATAGGTTGGATTTGACAGAAATACCAGTACTCTCTAATCTATTTCAAATATAAACTACAAAGAAAATAATAATTTTTTAGGCTTTAAAGCTACATCCTTAGGGTTACCTGCCTGTCTTTAACTACTGTATTTAAAAAACGTACAATAATTTAACATATTCAAACTGACACTAAATAATATTCAGACTATTTGTGCTTGACTACACAGTGCGCACACACTTACACATGTTCATTATACCATCTGAGTTCAGCATGTCTGTAAACATAGTCCAGAGAGCCGGATGTCTCTGGAGGTGAATATGCTGAGAGACGCAAGGGGAGACAGAATGCCGGCTCTAATGGCCAGATCAAAGGGAACTCACGCCACTAGTTTTACATGGACATCCTGCAGTGACATGAAACAGCCTCAGCCATGCAGTGAAATGAAATGTGAATCTGAGTCTCAATACCTTATCTAAGGGCAGGGAGAGATAGTATATGTATATACAGGTCTGGTCAGCAGTTCAACATCTCAAAGTGTCTCCACAAATAAGGCTTGGCTATAAAAGATGAATTCTATATTCATGCACCAATTTGTCTGGCAACGGTAAACAGCCTACACTCTGCTTACCGTCGAGCCAACATCATCTCAGGACCGTGGTTAAATCAATGTAACATATGGTTCCTAGTAACGTTCCTAGTAACTGCTCTTTTTTAAAGTCTCAAAAAGGTTTTGAGACTTTCTCCATTAAAAAAAAAGTCACTCTATAGGCAAAGAACCACAACCTCTCAACAATACTTTCAACAATTATTTCTTAATTTTAGATTTTCTAGAGCAATTTATTTTAATGACCTATTTGCAAAACGTTTTATATTGTTTTGTTTTTTAATTACAGCTGGATTCTGTATATTTGGAAATCCAGAGGCGAAAGCACCCTCAGATTTTTGTGTCAAGTTGATTTCAAATTCAACTTGTATACTGTCAAGTTAAAATAGAAAATAATAATGATAATAATAATAATAATAATACATATGTAAAAAGTAAAATGAACATGTAAATTTTAAATGTAAATAATAATAATAAATAGAGCCTACACTACCGTTCATGAAGTTTGGGGTCAAAAGTCTCTTATGCTCACCAATGCTGCATTTATTTGATCAAAAATGCAGCAAAAACAGTAATATTGTGGAATATTATTACAATGTAAAATGTTTCCTATTTGAATATTTTAAAAAATGTATCCTCACTATCCTGTGATGCAAAGCTGAATTTTCAGCATTATTACTCCAATCTTCAGTGTCACATGATCCTTCAGAAATCATTATAATATGGTGATTTGCTGCTCGAGAAACGCTTCTTATTTTTATCAATATTGAAAACAGCTGTGCTGAAACAGATGCATTTTTATCAGGATTATTTGATGAATAGAACGTTTTAAAGAACAATGTTTGTTTGAAAACAGTAGTGTAAATAGAAGCATTACAACACTGTCTCTTCTGATTCCTAATTTGATCAAGAATCATACAAGCACGGATTTGTGCATATGCATTATCACAAACAAAAACCATCCATACATTGATAACAAACTTTAGGATAATTTTGATCCTGTGTGTCCTCCTCTATAGGCTCTGACACAAATCAACAGTCAAATCAAATCTGTAATGATGAGCTGTATAGGAATGTCAGCTGACACACCTGCCAAAGCCCCGGTTTCCTCTCAACTGCTGTGCTCAGTACTTCATGTTCATATCAGTCATGCCAACCCACGGCAGACCCACAAACATTGCTAAATAAAAGACATGGCACCCCACAAGCTGGTCCATATTGGTATAGGGGTCAATAAGGAATGATGTTCCGGGCCCCAATGTATACTTTATTATAGTGTTCTATTCTAAGATTCTAGATTATGAATTTTACGTATAAAAAAAAATAGATTGCAACCTGTTTTTCACTTCAGGTACATGCAAAGCTGTGTCGAAGCAGCAAAAAATACTGTGGAAGAAGCTGAAGCTCCAGAGATCTGATTTCAAAATCTTATTTCAGGAGGCTATATCAGTGCATTTTTCTCCAGACCATGCTAACAAAGCCAAATGCAAAATTAAGTGTAAGTGCATACATGTAGGATACATGAACATCATCTTTAAGAGGAAAACTATCCGACAGACAGTTGAACGAGGCACGCAGTGTTCAGAGAGTGTGTTACTGTGACCTCTTCGGAGCAATCAGTGCCTCGTGAATAATAATCACTAGTTCTGTGGAAATTGTTCTGAGCAAATTATTTATATATTATGAAGTATGTCATTCAACTAGAGGTGTTTACTGTAAAATATTAGCATATTTGATGGCCTTACAAAGAGCACTTATTTCAACCAATAAAGGCTCAGGAGGAGAACTTCTGTGTAAATGGCTATTCCAATAATAATATAATATATAATAGGTCATAGAAACAGAAATGTTAAAGAAAATACTAAACTGACATGGCAAAATGATACTCAGAAAGTGTTAAAGGCAAAAAGAAAAAGTAGTATCATGATAGGTAGCCTAGGCTATAGCTCACATTTTGGACCAACATAATATCTGGAAATGCTTTTTTGCTACATAAAAGCACAATGCAACCAGTTTATATTAAGAACAAACTCTATTGCCAAATTATTCAAGACTAATACATTCAAGAGTAGCCTACTTTCAACTAGCTAACTTACTAAAAGCTGTTGCCAGTACAAGACGACCATCAAAATTGACACATTTTTTTTTACCTTTCTCAGCAAGAATAAAAGGTTTTTCGTGTAGTAAGGTCCTTCGGCTAGTGTTCTTTCAAATCCACGCTTAAACTTTTGCTGGTCTGGGAGAAAGTCCAGGCTCCGGGCAGCTGTCGCTTACGCACGGGTGTCTAGTATGAAACCTGAGAAACGCCTCAGGTAGGATCATCACTTCGCCTTAAACTTGTGACACTCTGCCAACTTCTCCCAACTGTCACACTCCTAAGGGATACAAATTGGATTAAGACCAACCTAATGGTAGATTTTAAACATGATTATGGATAATAAAGTTCACGTACGAGGCTGCCTTAACACGCTGACAGGAGTAAAGAAGTGAAATTGAATAAGGCCGTTTTTGCGTTGTTATATAGATGGATGCACGAAATCATCTGGATAATTTTAATGAAACGAATTAACCACGGTTGAGAAATAAATTAAACAGTTGTATAGAATTACTTAACAGGCAATCTGTCAACTGATTGCAACAACACCATGACCTGACATGATGTAGATTATATTCTCGTTGCCCATGAGCACACTGAAGAAGATGTCCGGTTTGGAAATTATCCCGTTTTAAAACGTAACCAAGTTATTTCTGTGAGCGCGTTAATTTATGACCTCCCTGAAGTGCTACAACAGCCAATAGGCTACTGGACTCTCCTATGTCTAGTTGTGTTTTGTTCATGAACAAGTCATTTTTTTCAACAAGTCTTTAACAAAGTGATGACTTTGAAGCATTTAATTGGTAGGACCTACTGAATGTTCTACCTTCCTTGATTGAAGGAGTCACAGTTTTGAGTATGAACACCCTTGGAGGAACTGTTTTCATTATGAACGAACTTAACGAATCAGCTATCTGAATGAACTGAGACACTCTTTCAGCAGTGTCTTAAATTAATTATTAGACACTCAAATTTTAATAAAATATTATATTTTGGTCGTGATCGGTTGAGTGAGTAATCCAATGACTCACATAGGACACAAAAAGCCACCGAAAAAAAGCAGCGAAGGAATAATTTTGGTCAACAGATTCAAAGGATTTTGGTCAACAACAGGATTTTGGTCAACACAATTTGAACAGATTCAAATTATTTTGTTCAACAGATTCAAAGGATTCGACTCACTGTCAGTCAGATGAATCAAAATGTTCACATTTGAGAAACAGGTTTCACTCTCATGATGAATGCTGACCATATACTGATGTGAAAGGAATGTAATGCGTTAATACAAATATGTGGGCTATAATTGAATGTAGCCTATATAGGCCTACAGGCTTTATAGAAATAGTCTTTTAGAGAATAGAAGAGTTCTGTTCACTTGTGGTGAAAGCGATTCAACTCCACTGGAAATACACAGCACATTTTCATATGTTTCGCAATGTTCTATGAAGAACTGCATTAAGTCATGTTTTCAGAATATCAGAAGATGAAAACAGGAAATTAAATGAATGGACTGCATTCATGGATATGAGATCCTCTGTTCTCTCTCTTCATTTGGTTTATGTGTATATTTCCAGAGGATTTCTGGAAGAAGTTAAATCTGATGCATGAATTTGCCAATACAAAAAGGCTTTGTAGAGAATAGGCAACATCATACACAACAATAGTGTATTCAGAGTTGTAATTCACAAATGAAAACTCAGTAATGGACTAGAGACACCAAGTAGTCTGTGACATGATGTATTGCTATTCAGCATTAATTTAATATTACTTGAGAGGTCAAACAGATGTCAGGTTTATCATACTGTGAATTTTGCCATGCCAAATTCAGTAAGGTCCTCATAACACCTTTTTCTTCTCCAAGCACGCTAGAAAGCATATTGGGCGAACATCAATATCATGTAATGGAATCAATATAAATTATTAATATTTTCAAAAAATAGCAATGTTATAATTGGTTTAAGTGACAATGCATATAAAGGAAACTAAAATAGTTATTTAAAAGTGTATATTGAGATATGACCAATGGATATGACTAACAGACTTGAGCTTGAACTCCATTCCCAGACAGAAGCTGTCAATCCACCTGTCTCAACACCTGTCATTTCATCTCATATAGCCAGCCTACTGGCAGCACAACGGCTCAACCTACTGGTCATTTGTAGTAATACACAAGAACACTAGATTTGAGCATCAGGGCCCAGTTGTTCAAAAAATGTAATCTGGATCAAAATGATCTAGACTTGGAATTCCCATGTTTTGCTATCAAGGATCAGGTAATCCATCTTACTTTTGTGCTGATTTTTCAAGCAAAATAGGATTTGATCACCCTGATCCAAATACACACGATTTCAGATTACCTAATTCGGATTACCAATGCTCCAAAAGGGGTTACATTTCACAACTGTAGGGTGTTAGCTATGTTAAGAAGAATAGGTAGAAGAAACAGAACTATCAGACCCCTACGGAAGCTCTAAAGGGACATGGTAATGGAAAAAAATATAATATTTTAATGCTTTTGCGTTCTCCAAGAAATTTTGTGTTTATTCGCAAAGAACTCAAAAGTTTTGAAAGTGAACAAAGTTTCTTAGGGAATGCAAAACATTTGCAAGAGAACACAAAAGCATTAAAATTCAGTTTCGTTTGATATTGACAGCTGTTTGGGGGATTGTTTCATGGTGGCAAAAGCTCTCTTTTTTCATTTCACTGCACTGAAAGGCTTAACAGGTAGTCTAATGTCTACTTCTAATTTATTACTTTAACAGTTAAACTAATCAAGAGCATTATAAAAATAGAAATGTGTGCATATATGACATGATACAATTTTTAATTGTATTTTTGATCAGTTTTAAAGTTTCAGTAAATTTTTTGTTGCTGAAATCTACCCTTCAACTGGGATCAGGATAATCCAGATGGTTTTTTTTTTGGGATCAAAGGTATCTACAAATAAAATTAAAAGTAAAAAAAAAAGTTAAAAAACCTGACAATCTGATCCAGATCAAAACCCAGATTGGATTTTGTGATCTAATCTGATTTCAGAATCCTTTTTTTCTTTTTCTTTTGAACAACCCATTTTCAAGATTTAACCCAATCAGTTCACTGAAATCCAATCAGATTAGGCTATACTTTAAACAACTTGCCCCAGAAAATTCAAGGGCTGAAGAGATCAATTTTGGTTTAGAGGTTATATTGGGATTATTATTTTCACAATTTAGTAATAAAAACATTGCCATTTATTTTGTGTTAACAGACATTATTACAGCTCTGGGTGTAACAGAGCAGCATTTTAAACTATCTACTTGATACACAGCCTACTTTATTTTTATTTTTTTTAAATAATAATGGGTCTTTAAACTGTATAGAAATAGACAAAGAAATCAGAGTTTGGTTCAATCCAGACCCCAATTTATTTCTAGGCTTGGACTATGTCCTTTAGGTGTCCTTTTAGCTTTTTTTCTCCCCCTTTTTAATATTTTGAAGTATTTTTGTATTTTCAGTTTTCCATTTTAGGTAAAGTTTTAGTAATTTTAGTAGTTTTTGTCACTTTTATTAAAAATGTCTACAAGTTTTTTTTTTTATAATTTCAATTTGAGTTATTGTAGTACATCAAGTTAAAGTAAATTAAAAGAGAAATTTGCAGCTTTCACTTTCAATTCTCAAATAACTTTTCTCCAACTGGATGATCAACAGCAAATCTGCATTAGCAACTTCTACAATTAGTTAATGCTGCCCTCGTGTGGAGCACAGACAAAAAGAGAGAAATTATAGATAAGAGAATCATTTACTGTCAATGATGAGATTTGCTTCAGAAGTTCAGATGTGTCATAGAAGATCATTTTATAGTATTTTTTATTGATTTTCCATAGTTTTTTCTATTCTATTCTATTCTGTTGCTTATTTTGGTGAAGTCTACTTTTACTATAATTTAGGAACTAAGGGCACTGTTGTTGCTGCAAGTTAAATCACTCATCACAACATTTTCAAAATTGTTCTTTTAGACAACAGTTTATTGAGTTATATGACTCATGGAATTATATGATTCAACCCGTCACCCACCTCGAGTTATATAAAGTTCTAGACAGAGTGAAGTAAAAGACATTGAAACTATGCACACACTTACATCCTGGAAACACTTCTCTCCTCCTACCCTGTCAGTAAGAGTTCATGTAGGCTTAACAGCATGAAACCAGACTCTCTGTCTGGAGAGGGACATCCCACAGAGGGAGACCTAGAGGGGATGAAATCACAGCAACAGAAGAGGGTCCTGTGTCACAGCCGTGGTGATCCATACATGCAAACAGATACCGGATGAGTAGGAGTCTATACTCCACTCCTACTGTGTTGTCTTATGCGATCCACTAAAGGTATTTACACCAGAGCTGAACTGACAGACGGAGCGTGGAAGGGGAATTTAGATTGAACATCTAATCTAGGAGGTGAGGTTCAGACAGAAAGTTGATCAGTTGCAGGTCAGAAAGTGGTTACTGGATATGAGTTTAATTCACTTCTCTATACCTACACTCTTTTTTTCTGTCTGGATGTCTATTTTGAGCTTTCAGTGAAGTTATGGGCATGCACTAATCTGCAGACTTAAATAGTCCAAAATAGATATTCATTGATATCTTAAAATGTTTATTGAATGATTATTCTTCTGGTGAAATCAGGTTCTGCCTATATTGTACAGGCAAAAATTTGCACTTCCTTCAGCCTGAGGCTTTTTCATTTCACTTACGGTGAGAAAGCAAAGGGGCATTTACATTTGCCAAAAATAGAACCTTTTTTTGTTATTAAAAAACAAACAAGCCCAGCCCAGCTGAGAAAAAGTAGCCTAAAAATAACGTAACACATTACTTTTAATTAAGTAAAACAATTAGTTGCTTTTTTAGGGCGTTAAGCAATATTGTAATGTATTCCTTTTAAAGGCAACTTTCCCCCAACATATTTACACACACATTGTATTATCCATAGATTATTCCTTCCATCTGGAACAGGAGGTTCAGGGCTGAGTGAACAGGAGGATGCTTCTTCTCTTTTAAACTGTTGTTACTGGTGTCTGCTCCAGACGCCTGAACAAAAGACATTAGGGGTTAAAAAAGCAAGAATGGCAAGCAGTTTCTGTTAATAGCAAAACAAGTGTTAATCTTAATAATTCCCTTGATCTTTTGAAAGTCACAAAGACAGAGAGAGGGCTGTCCAGTGAAATATAACAAATATCTAAACAGGAGAAAATGGATTACAATTACAGAAAATTGTTACAGTTGTTTTCTTAATCATTGTAGTTGGTGATTAAGTGAAATGTGTAATATTTTTAATTCTCATCGCAGATTAATATGCAGAGAGATAACTAAGAAAGACATTTTTAAGTTGAATCCTCTGAAAGTTTAAAACTGTGGTGTTCAAAACATTGCAGAGTTTATTTGAGCATTCCGACCAGCAACATGGCATGAGCCATAGGACGGGACAATCTGTTTGACTGAGCAATGGCAGACAGGGGTAAAACAAACATACAAATGTAAATGAGACAAGTTTCCAGAAGTGTCCAAATTTATCCATGGGAATGCGTTCTCTGAAATTTCCTCCATCATCTCCTCAATTGTAAGCCAACAGTTTTACAGACATTGCAGGACCTGCAAGTTTAATCAGAGACATAGACAAACAAGATCTTACTACCCTCTTAAAAATAAAGGTTACAAAATGAGGTTTTCACAACAATATCATAGAAGATCCATTTTTGCTTTATATCACTCCATTATCAATTGTATCACTCACATGACATCACAACAATAGTCAAGTAAATCAAGTACCTCCCAACATTTTTTCTTGTCCGAGAAGTCGTTTCACATATGTCACAATAAGGATGAAATAAAGCACATTAGAATAATCTCAAGAACCCTTTTCCACTATAAAGAACCTTTTGTACAATAGAAAGGTTCTATGGATGTAAAAGGTTCTTCATTGAAACATAGATTCCAATAAATAAACTTTATTTGTAAGAGTGTAGAAAAGTGTGCCAAAATCTCTAGCTGAAAAGTTTGAGGGCATAATTATGAACTATAAACTGTTTACTGGTTTTCATCAATGTTAAAATTCTAATACCATCATGCATCTGTCTCAGGGGTTTGGCTTGAACACTTCAGCTTTCCTGTCCTTGTTTGGAGGATGATGATGGGATGGACCAACCCTCTTGGTGCAGTCGAGGAGCATTGAGGAGGGTATAAATCTTCTCAAAGTACATTCTCGTTCCTGTTTCCCGTCTCACACCCTGCCGCTCTTCATCTTGTTGGAAGATTGGCTCCTAAAAAAGCTGAACCGAAGAAGGAAGCAGCAAAGCCAGCACCCCCTCCTGAACCAGAGAAACCAAAGGAGCCTCAGTTTGATCCAAAAAGCATCAAGGTACGTACACTTATGGCTTTGTCTGTATTGCTATTTTACTAACAGTTCAGCGTTAGAGCATCATGAGAAACATTGGAAAGACCTGAAGTAACTTCTTCCCAAAAATCGTAAGGAGGTAGACCTTTACAGACAAAGACAATTAAGGACAGAGCTTATTTCTTTCTTTCTCACACGAAAAAATAACATTTAGGTGACCGTTTTGATCTTATGATATAACTTATTGAGTTAAAAACATTCAGATATTGATTGCTCTAGCCTTGTTATGTACATTATGTGCCCTAAACAATATCATGGCTCAAAGACACCACACTGGTGTCTCCCATATTACAGCTTAGCATTCTTGTCTCTTCGCCAGTGGACAAAACGGATGGTGTTTCACTGTAATTCCCTCTGGTCCCAGACGTTTGTTATTCTTAGTCTACATGAGTGGGGGAACAGCTGACTTTTGTTGAATGGCCCCAGAAAGCTTTGTTTGAGACTTTACCATTATTAATCACAATGCTAATCAATCAACTTCCTTATAAAAGTTCCCTAAAATCCTTTTTTTCCCCTCCCTAGGTTGAGTTTACAGCTGACCAGATTGAAGGTAATCATTTTCTAAATGAATTATATCTAAGTTGATTTTTCATATCTCTTCCTCATCAACAATACAATATCATAATATCTTATCCACACAGAATTTAAAGAGGCCTTCATGCTATTCGACAGAACACTCACTGGTGAAATGAAGATCACTTTAGCGCAGTGTGGTGATGTCATGAGGGCGTTGGGTCAAAATCCTACAAATGCTGAGGTCATCAAAGTACTTGGCAAACCCAAAGCTGAGGGTGAGAGAAATAAACTGTGCTTTGACCGTAGGCTAAACATTGCACAATTAAAATGAATAATTTTTTAAAATGTGTTTGCAAAACCCATTTTCTCTAGAAATGAACACCAAACTGATAGACTTCGAGACTTTCCTGCCTATGTTCCAACACGTGTCCAAGTCCAAAGATCAGGGCACGTTTGAGGACTTTGTTGAGGGCCTGAGAGTCTTTGACAAGGAAGGAAATGGCACTGTAATGGGTGCTGAACTTCGCCATGTACTTGCAACGTTGGGTAAATACAAAACATCGCTACAAAAAAGCTCCATTGCTAAAAAACCCAATGAATGCTTTGTTGAATTAGTAAGAGATTTATCTGAACATAAACATCTTATTAAAATGTGTGTTTGACTCGTTTTTACATATTTACCTTGAGATTAACACCAGAAACAAGCACCCACAGAGTGTCCAATGTCTTGCCTACAAGGTGAGAAGATGACAGAATCTGAGGTAGAACAGCTAATGGCAGGACAGGAAGATGCAAACGGCTGTATCAACTATGAAGGTCTGATCATTTTTTTACATTTTAAAAGCTGCAAATACTTAGCTTACTATATACAGTGTACTATACTCCCATTTTAAATGCTTTCATTCAGCAAGGATGTATTGATCAAAAGTGACAAAATACATTGAAATAAAAAACAGTTATTTTAAATTGTAATAATATTTCACAATATTGCTATTTTAATGATTTTTACTGTGATCAAATAAAAGCAGCCTTGATGAACATAAGAGACTTTTTTCACAAACACAAAAAAAATCTCACCCCATATTTGTCTATGATCCATCTTTGCTTTCCAGTGGGAAGATGATAATCTTGTCTTTTCATCCTTTTCTCCCACAGCATTTGTTAAACATATCATGGCTGGGTAAACAAATAAGGTCAGTGGTGGTTATGAATTTTTAATTCAATGATATCTGCTCATCCACATTTACTGTTGCAAAAGGAAATGAGTAACAATCTGTTTGTCTTCTCACACTTTCCCCTAGGTACTAATGTGACTGTCCTTTGCAGTTCTCAACAGTGCTTCAGCCCAGCTCTCCTCTCTCTAATGCCCTTAACTAGTTTTCCTGTATGATATTTTGTCTTTGATTTTTTTTTTTTCATTTCTTGAATCCTCTTGATTTGATTCTTGATTCTTGATTTTTGGTTGAAGCCATTTAGTAAATGCTTTTAAGTGAGGTGTGTATAAATGTGGCATCATTGATGTGATATGGATGGATTAAACCAAATTATACCATGGTCTATCCGCACAAGTGCCAAGGGCACTAGACCGGAGGGGGGCCCAGACAAGCTGCGGAGCGCCTGGGGGGCCTTTAGACAGGACTGTACAGGGTTATAATAATCCATCCCTGGTCTGAATACTCGATTTTGATTGGCTGGAAGGTGTGCATTGAAACCATTAAAGGCACAGTTCCAAATCAGTTTATTCCCCATTTTGTATTAATTTGCTTCTTACACACACACACACACACACACACACACACACACACACACACACACACACACACACACACACACACACACACACACACACACACACACACACACACACACACACACACACACACACACACACACACACACACACACACACACACACACACAGAGATCAGAGATCGCTCTGCAGACACACAGAAACGTTCAGGAGCACAGAACTAATTGTCAATGCTGCCCTGTGCTTTGCTACAGAATCAATACATTATATTACTTAGCAAGGTGGTGGTGGTAATATCACTGTTTTGAAGTAATTGAACTCACAGCTTTATTCCTAGTAGTAGAGACACCACACCGACGCAGGTAATTCACACGCACTTTCTCTCTTTCTGTAACTCTCTTTCTCACACTTCTCTCTCTCTCTCTCTCTCTCTCTCTCTCTCTCTCTCTCTCTCTCTATGGGCTAATTTATTCAAATGAATGTTATAATTTTATCAAATATGTAACCTTATCGTTTAAAGCGAACAGAATGCTAGTCTCTACAAGTGGAGTTAAATACTTTTCTAATACAAGTAGAAGAAAGCTTTAACATGACAATGACAGCTTTAACTTGTGAATGCTGGCCAACGGCCATGGCATAAGCAGGATTATACATGGCTAGCTGTGCATTAAACAATTTGAATGCACTCCATGGAGGCTTCGTGGCAGGTGTTTTTTTTGTCTCATAGTCATGCATTAAAATGGTTTAACGCACAGCTTGCCATACATTAATCCTTTGGGGTCAGTTAGATTTTTTTAAAGAAATAATTTTATTCAGCAAGGATGTATTGATAAAAAGTGACAGTAAAGACTTTTACATTTGTTCCGAAAAATTCCATTCCAAATAAATGCTGTTCTATTCAATTTTTTATTCCTTGCGACCCTTATCACGGTTTCCACAAAAATATGAAGCATCAACATTTTTCGGTTTTCAATATTGATATTAATAAATGTTTCTTGGGAATGCATAAATGTTTTAAATCAGAATATTAGAATGATTTCTGAAGGATCATGTGACACTGAAGATTAGGGTAGGCTACTGATGTGGAAAATTCAGCTTTGCTATCATTGCTAGCAAGTTTCATGGGAATACTTGTAGTACTTTGTATTTTATTCTACCAGAATGATCATACTGGTTTTCAGCAGATGCTCACCCATCTTACAGGGAATGTAATTAAAATTTGGGCAAACATTTTGGAAAAGGTTATCTGAAAGTTATGAACAAATATCCATCTAAAACAAGAGAACATATCCAAGGTGTGATAAGAGTCACATGAAAGTAGTGGCATTATAAGGAAATAACATCTGACCACTGGATGCCTTGATTGACCAATCAGAATCAGGTAGTCTCTTCAAGAGTGGCTAGGTGAATATAATGAAGAACAGTTTGTCTGTACACACTTGTATATGTTACAGACAGCTTATTCTCACGGATTACTGATGGACATGTGTGGGTCCACAGCTGACAAGTGTTTAGTCAAAGGCTATTGTATTTTTCCTGTGTGTCCTTGTGTTTCATGGCAACGGAGATGCCGTCATTTGTCTCCCTTATTGTTGGGCTGTGGGACGCAAGCATCTCCTTTGATTTTTCAACACAATGATGCATAAATAGCATAATTAGCTACAGCTGTGTCCCGATTGAGAAACACTAAGGCAGAGCAGGTCATTGTGTTACTGACACATGGAGAGGGAAGACACACAAAACACAATCTATAAGCAGCAGTATAAGAAGGGATTCTTCTCTGTATCACTGTGAAGATTTTCATGCCAAATATACCTACGGCTGCATGCCAGAAATAAACTGCTAATTCCGGTTCGTTTCCAGGATACCTTTAAAATCACAGTTGGAATAACAATGTTAAATTAATTTGGTCTGAATGGGGCCATCTACACTAACAGCCTAAATTCTCCTTCTCATAAAACAGATTTGCAACAACACCAAAAACAAGAGCATGACGTCAAGGCCCCTCTTTCTGTTCCGAATCGGTGGAGCTAAAAGGTCCAACCTTTATATTGCAGTATTTATTAAAAATTATTTATCTATGCACACCATATTTTTCAAATGCATGTGCCCTCATAATCTTTAATCAAAATAACTTCCCCTCACTAAGGATGGCTGGCGCGAAACAGACGTTCCGAAGCTTTGCGAGATCCCGAAGCAAAGATGATTCGAAACACTGATCCGAAGCGTGATTCAAAACACCCACGTCACGTGACAACGGCTAAATGAAGCGTCTAAGTGTTTCATCAGGTGGAGTGCTCCTCCGAATCAGGGTTTCATTGATTGGTCGGTTCGGGAACAAATCACACAATCACACAGTATAAAAGTTTTGTCAACGCATTTTCATATCGTGGGTTTTTGTGAGAGGAGTTTGGTTTTGAGATAGCGGATTTTTGGTGATAGAGTGACATTTATAGTGCGATTTGTTTAGTTATATTTAGGATTTAATTTACATTTACACATTGACTTAGAGACACACAGAGTAGCCTACATATAGTGACACATTAATAGATGCATTGATAGAAATATATATATATATATATATATATATATATATATATATATATATATATGTATATATATATATATATATATATATAGATTAATAGATAGATACATATATTACAGATACATATAGATTATTAGATAGATAGGCTACATATAAAATAGATAGATAGATAGATAGATAGATAGATAGATAGATAGATAGATAGATAGATAGATAGATAGATAGATAGAAATGGAGGCTCCACAGAAGAGATGCCGTACATCTGTGGTGTGGGAGCATTTCCATTTGGAAACCCCAAATAAAGTGAGATGTGTGTATTGTGATCGGCAGCTAGCCTACTGCAACAATACATCATCCATGATGCGCCATTTAAGGAGCATTCATCCTGCCATTCTGCAGGGTGCAGAGGATGGTAGTGTTCCCCCTGTACCAAGGCCTGCTACTGACACTGCTGGGCCATCTAAGCAAGGTATGCATTGTTTGAAATATAGGCTAATTATAAGTGAAATATAATAACTAAGTGTTGGGCCATTGTTTAGAAAGGCCATGGACTAAGACATGCCTAACATCCCAATCACAACTGCCAATCACCTTAAAAACAAATGTTGTCAATATAATATTATACTTTGTGAATATACATTTTATATGTCTACATATGAGTACCCAATCTACAGCCAAGACATCATTTTGTTTTTTTGTAATTGTTGTATTTCTATAATGCACTTTATCTTTCTCTGCACACTGAGCATAAATATTCATAACATAACTTTGTTTAGGAAGGTTTCCAAATGAACCAGTAGATTACTTTCACGGTAGGCTACTATTTTTCCAGTATATTTGTCTGAAAGTATGTTTTATCTTCTCTTTTAAAAGGCAGACAGAGGGAATTGGATGAGGCTCTTCTGAACATGGTGGTGAAGGATCTGCAGCCCTTCACCATCGTGGAGGATGAGGGTTTCAGGGCCTTTGTGAACAAGCTTGATCCAAGCTATGTCCTCCCATCCCGGAAGGTGCTTAAAACAATGGTCAGCGAAAGGTACAACACAACCAAGGAGAAGACAATGGAGGACCTACAAAAGGCGGAATTTGTTAGCCTTACGGCTGACATGTGGTCTTCCATTAATATGGATGGATATCTTGGTGTAACATGCCATTACATAACACCAGAGGCAACAATGGCAACTGTTTTACTGGGTGTAAGGAGGTTTTACCAAACCCACACAGCCCAGCATCTCATGGAGGCTAAAGCCTTGCTAATGGCTGAGTGGGGAATAACCTCCAAAGTTCACTGCATTGTGACTGACAATGCATCCAACATGATCCTAAGTGCCCAGCTACTCAACCTTCGCCATGTCCCATGTTTTGCTCATAATTTGAATTTGATAGTGAAAAAGGCCCTGGATCAAACCCCAGTCATCAATGAAATTCGCCAGAAAGATAGTGGGGTTGTTCAGATCCAGCTGCAAAGCAAAGGACAAGCTTGTGGAGATGCAGAGCTTGATGGGCAGACCAAGTCTGAAAATGATACAGGAGGTTGAAACGAGATGGAACAGCACATTCGACATGCTACAACGCTTGTATGAGCAACGTGAGCCAGTGGGTGCTGCACTTGCCAATTTAAACAGTGATACTGCTCCCCTGACAAGTCTTGAGTATGACATTATTCAACAGTCATTGACACTTCTTCAACCATTCAAACTAGCAACAACAGAGATGTCAGAGGAACAGAGAGTGTCTGCTTCAAAGCTCATACCATTGTACAGGATGTTGCAGCACAAGCTTGCACAGAAAAAAGGAAATGCAACGCAGGAATCAACTGTTCAATTAGGTAGGACACTATGACCATACGTGTGATTGGCCATAACTCTCATATTGTTGTCATTATTTTAATTAATATGGTTTTCTCTTGTGTTTGCTCATAGGCTCACATCTACAAGAAGGTCTGCACTCCAGATGTGGAGGGTACGAGACTTTTAGAGCCTTGGCACTGGCTACACTGCTGGACCCAAGGTTTAAAAATTTGGCTTTTGGAAATCCTGCCAAAGCCCTGGATGCTGAAAAGCACATCACACTGGAGTGTGCTTCACTGATGCGTTCAAACACAACTCCTGGTGAGTTTCAGTCTATGTTATCTTATGTAATGTGATTCATGAAATTTATACTTCATATGTGTTGTCAGTTTATGATTTGTTACTAATTGCCGTTTTCTTTTAATTCAGAACCACAAATGTCAACATCAGGCCCATCATCATCAACACCAGTTGAAACACAAGACAGTTTATGGGAACATTTTGACAATCGTATCCGTGAAACCCAGATGATACACAATCCTACAGCTGATGCCACAGTGGAAGTGAAAAAATACCTCAGCGATGCGTTTTTGCCCAGAACTCATGATCCTCTAACTTACTGGAAAGAGAGAGCAGTAATCTTTCCTCATTTGTATGTCCTAGCTAAAAAATATCTTTGTATGCCAGCAACAAGTGTCCCTTGCCTTGTGAGAGAATTTTTTCAAAGGCTGGAGAAATTATCTGTAAAAAAAGTAGGCTGAGTCCTTCAACAGCAGAGAAATTAATATTTTTTAATAAAAATCTATAAGAAAGGGAGACATTGTGGCTTGATTTATTTTTATTAATATTCATTTTTCATGACCAAAATCACATTATGCAATGTGAAGAGACTACAGGTTACAAGCTTCATATATTACAAAAATACAATAATAAAAAAAAAAAACCAACACATTTTTTTATTAGCTCTTTGTAAAGGTTGTTTCAGATCAACACCTGCAAGTGACCACTAGGTGTCACCGTGGAGACGGGTTTCGGATTGATTCGAAGCTTCGAAACAAAATGGCACATTTGCTTCGACTGTTTCATTGCTTCACGAAGCCTCGATCTGCCCATCACTACCCCTCACACTTGCAGCAATAGGCTATCTCATCTCTTCTCTGATGACCTGTTTACTGACGCGAGGGCGGGACAACCTGCCACTCACATGACATCACAACAGCCAACCACAACCATCCAATTAATTCTCGATGCACAAAATCAAAGTCCTACAAAGAACTACATTTTTTCTTGTTTGTGAAGCCGTTTCATTCGGATATACATCACAATATGGAAGAATAAACTATCGCAACTTCCGTTTCATGACGACTTTAACCCTAAAATAAGGTTAAGCTCTACCCCTTTAGATCGTGGACTAGGTCAAGCTCCAACCATTTGACATTTTTGATTAAGTAATTACTTCACAACCACTAAAAAAAGTATGTTCCATATAGTATGAATGTGTGTAGTATAAATGTAATCTGGACGTAGGATACTGGTACTACATTCGCCGTGCTGTCATCATGTGAGCGTCAGTTATGTCGCTTCGCCTTCATTCATAAATCCCCTCTCGTATTTAATAAATAGCCTAAATAGATTAAATAATTAAATAAATAAATCACCTCCCATGGCCTAATGTTATAGTAAGGTGTCCAAGTGTCCGATCTCGCCGAAGGTCATCCGGGTACTTTTTGCCTATATGAGTACTGTGAATTCTCTCGTTACATAGGCTACTGTTTTTTTGCCTATACTAGGGAAGTATGCAATTTTGGATGCAGCCAAAAACTACTGACAACTGAACTAGTGTTATTTTACTTACTATTATCTTTCTTTTTGTTTTGTTATTGTGGAGACAGGGCTAGTTGTCACATTTCAATACGTCTAGGCTACGGTATAGACACACCTTAAAACAAAACACATAAAACAAAACGACTCGGTTACTAACGTAACCTCGGTTCCCTGAGAGGAGGGAACGAGTATTGCGTAATGCTTACGCTATGGGAAAACTCCTTTTCTCGAGAAATATTGAAGTCTTTATGTAAAACGCATTGCAGCTGCACAGCATACAGTAATGAGCGAGGCAGCTCGGTCATTGGCTGTGCTGCGGCAACTTGCACGAACCAATGACGGGGCGACTCTGAACCCGCTTCCAATGAGCGTGCTTCGCGTCCACGCGCGTCAGAGCCCGCCAGGATGGGCGTGGCCAAAGGCTATATATTGGGCGCCCCGTCGTCTGAGTTCTTTAGGTTCAATCGACTGAAGCAAATTGACCAAGCACAAGCACGGCAGATTACGCAATACTCGTTCCCTCCTCTCAGGGAACCGAGGTTACGTTAGTAACCGAGTCGTTCCCTTTCGAGAGGTCTCTCCTATTGCGTAATGCTTACGCTATGGGAACGCCATGTAAAACGCCGTGCGTGCTGACTTCGCATCTATTAAGCCGGAGGCCGGTGCCTGAGCTTTTTTTTTTTTTTTTTTTTTTTTTTTTGGCGAAGTAATTATCCAACGAGCCAGCCGCAGGCGGGCTTTATAAAGGGACAACGTGGAACGGCCCAAAGGGCGTCCAAATATACACACAAGCACATTTCTATGTACTGTTATGTATGAAAAATCCTCCATATCAGATGCAAAGATGTGATTTTATGAGGGAGGAGATAATGCTCAGCATGTACACACCTCAGCCTATGCATAGTTAGACCGACAGTACGTTAGAGTGCAATGAGGGGACCTGTAGGTTATAAAACCTGATAAATGTGGACGGTGAGGCCCAGCCTGCAGCCGCACAAATATCTTGAATGGGTATCCCACTCGACCACGCCCACGAGGAGGCCATGCCTCTCGTAGAGTGAGCTCTGATGCCCAAGGGGCACTGAAGGCCCTTGGCCTCATAAGCCAGTGCTATAGCATCAACTATCCAGCGCGATATTCTCTGCTTTGATACAGCCAGACCCTTAGTGCGGCCGCCAAAGCATACGAACAACTGCTCTGTCTGTCTGAACGGGGCAGAACGTTCCAAATATACTCTGAGTGCCCTGACCGGGCAGAGTAAATTGGCGTCACTTTCGTCTGCTGGGGACGATAGCGCGGCCAAAGATATCACCTGTGCTCTGAAAGGAGTAGAGAGCACTTTAGGAATATACCCGTGCCTTGGCCTGAGGACAACCCTGTTGTCGTTAGGTCCAAACTCCAGGCAGGAAGCGCTTGATGACAGCGCGTGCAGGTCGCCCACTCTCTTGACCGAGGCGAGAGCCAGCAAGAGAGCAGTTTTGAGCGAGAGCTGTTTAAGGTGCACAGTTCGGAGGGGTTCGAACGGGGCACGCTTAAGTGCGTCCAGGACCGTGGTCAGGTCCCAAATCGGCACCGAGGGGGGGCGTGGGGGATTTATCCTCCTGGCGCCCCTCAGGAAACGAACAACTAGGTAGTTTTTCCCTAGTGTGCGTCCTTCGACCGGCTCATGTGATGCCGCTATGGCAGCCACATATACTTTGAGCGTGGAGGGGGTGCGGCCTGCCTCCAACAGCTCTTGTAAGAAAACGAGCACACTCGGTACTTCGCATGTGTCAGGATTCAGGTTCCTGGGCTTGCACCAGTCACTGAACACCTTCCATTTCTGGACATATAAGCGCCTCGTAGAGGGCGCTCGTGCCTCAGTGATGGTTCTCAACACTCCACTGGGGAGGTTCCCGGGAATCCGTTGAGGGGCCACGCATGGAGGGCCCACAGATCGGGGCGGGGATGGAGGATCGTCCCGTTGGCCTGCCTGAGGAGATCTAGCCTCAGTGGGATCGGCCATGGGGCAGATTGTATCATCTGCATCAGTTCTGGAAACCACGTCTGGTTTTTCCAGAGTGGGGCTACCAGGAGCACTGCACATTTCTCCTCCCTGATCCGACTGATGACCTGGGGTAGCATCGCAACTGGAGGGAAGGCATACAGCGGGCGGCTCGGCCAGACTTGGGCGAGCGCGTCCGTGCTCTTTGAAAAGAAGAGGGGGCAGTGCGTATTCTCCTTGGAGGCAAAGAGGTCGACCTCTGCTCTGCCAAAGGTTTGCCATAACCACTGAACCGTCAGGGGGTGGAGAGACCATTCTCCTGGGAGAACTTTGTCTCTGGACAGCATGTCCGCTCCCTGGTTCAGAACGCCTGGCACATGCGCTGCTCTCAGCGAGCGCAGGTTGCGCTGGGACCATAGGAGGAGCTCCCTGGCCATCGAGTGCAGGGAGCTCGATCTGAGTCCACCCTGACGATTTATATGCGAGACTAACGTCATGTTGTCCGTTCGGACTAGGACGTGCTCGTCCTTCAAGTACGGGAGCAGGGCTCTGAGAGCCAAAGCGACCGCTTTCAATTCCAGACAGTTGATATGTAGGCGCTTCTCCGGGTTTGACCACAAGCCGGAGACAGGCCTGCCCTCGTAAACGGCCCCCCAGCCTATTTTGGAGGCATCTGTCGCGATCATTTTTCTCCTTGTGTTTACACCCAAACTCACGCCGGACTGATACCAGTTGACAGCTTTCCAGGGCGTCAGGGCTTTTATGCAGCCGTGATTTGCCCTGATTAAAAAGTGGCCCGAGCGCCACGCACGAGTGGGGACACGGCTTTTGAGCCAGCGTTGGAGAGGACGCATGTGCAACAATCCTAGTTGGAGTACAGCTGATGCTGAGGCCATGAGACCGAGCATCCTCTGAAACCGCTTGACGGGGGCGCGCGCGCCCGCTCTGAACGATGTTGCAAGGCGCCGGATAGTGAGCGCGCGCTCTGATGAGAGGCGCGCCGTCATCTGCACTGAGTCTAGCACTATTCCCAGAAAAGAAATATTCTGGCTGGGGGATAGCATGCTCTTTGCAAAATTGATTTTTAGACCTAGGCACTCTAGATGACTGATAATCCAAGACCTGTGTGTCACTAACTGGCTCTCTGATTGTGCTAGTATTAGCCAATCGTCGAGATAATTCAGTATTCGCACTCCCCGCTGTCTCAGGGGGGAAAGTGCTGCATCCATACATTTCGTAAATGTACGGGGTGCCAGTGACAGGCCGAATGGTAGTACTGTGTACTGGTATGACTGTCCTTCGAAAGCGAATCTCAGAAACGGCCTGTGATGAGGCGCTATTGGAATGTGAAAGTAAGCGTCTTTCAGATCCACTGACAGAAACCAATCCCTCGGGCGAACTTGCGCGAGGATATGCTTGGTAGTTATCATTCTGAACGAACGAATCATTAAAGCTTTGTTCAGATGTCTGAGATCTAGAATGGGGCGGAGACCGCCATCCTTCTTCGGGACGAGAAAATAGCGGCTGTAAAAACCTGCCTCGCTCATAGAGGGGGGGACTGTTTCTATAGCGCCTTTCTCTATCAGTTTGAGCATCTCGGTGCGTAGAACATGTGAAACATCTTTTCTCACTTTCGTCTCTACCACCGCTGTGAAGCGGGCCGGTCTGCGAGCGAATTGAAGCGAGTAACCGTGTTTTATTATGTTCAAAACCCACTTCGGCATGTCGGGGATATTTTCCCAAGCTTTCGCTCGCACAGATATGGGCTGACTGCTGGCTGGGGGCGTGTCGTAGTGACGTATGGCTCCCGTCAGCGAATCGTTCTGTGTTAACACCGAGCTTACAGCTCTCAGCGGCGCGGACGCGCGCTGAGCAGCTCTGCTGAATGCCGAGTGCAGGGGTGCGTGTGAGATTACAGGCACGCTCGCTGTAATGCTCACAGAGTGAGATGGGGCAATGTTTGACACTGTGTGCATAGTGCTTATGGGTGGGGGTGCATATACTGTGGTAGGCACGCGCGCCACTTTCATAAAACTTCCCGCTCGTGGCGGGGGGTTTTTGGCCATATAAACAGTGTTTGTGAGTTGGGGTGCGTGCATAACAGCGGGCACACGCGCTACTCTTATACAACTTCCCGCTTTTACTGGGGAAGTGTTTATAACTGTGGGAACAGTGCTTGTGTGTAGTGGTGCATACGTAACAGTTGGCACACAATCTACATTTATGGGGCGTCCAGCCTGAGCTGGGACAACATTTGGCACTGCGTTGACAGTTTTGAAAAGTGGGAATGCGCTCTTTGGTGTGGACACGTGACCCTTTAATGACACAGGCAGAAAATAGCTCTTTATGTGATTTCTGTGTGTCGCCGTAAAAACGGCGTTTGTTTGCAGGTGGGCGAGCTGTGTGGCTGGCACATTGACTGCTGTATAGACATTTCCAGCCGCCTGTAAGGGAACTGGGTAATGCTTTAGGCGTTTTGGAGAGAACGGTCTGGCTTTTGCGAGACACGCGCTCTCCCTTTTCCTCCCTGTGGCTAGGAGGACTTACGAGGCTCTGGGTTCAGCACAATCCTGGGCCGAGGTCCCCGTCGCTCGGGCGGTTGCTTCCTGTTGGCCGAGCGCGAGCGGCGTCGAAAATCCGTTTCAGGTTTGGGCTGAGAAACGGGGGGCGCCGTCTTAGCTCGCTGCTGTTGAGGCGGCCGTTGGCGGCTCTGCGATGAGCTAGATCGCTTAGGCAGGAAGTGACGCATAGCCTGTGAGTCCTTACGGGCTTCGGTGAAGCGCTCGGCGAACTCCTTCACCGCTGGTCCAAACAGGCCGTCTTGGGAGATCGGCGCATCGAGGAAAGACGCCTTATCTGCATCCTTCATATCAGTTAGCGTCAGCCACAGATGGCGCTCAAGGACAGTCAGGTTAGCCATAGCACGGCCGATGGATTGGGCGGTGGCTTTTGTGGCTCGCAGCGCTATGTCAGTGGCGCTGCGCAGGTCCTTAAATGCCTCAGGCTCGGGTCCAGACTCGTCCATACTGCGGAGAAGTTTGGCTTGAAACACCTCTAGGACAGCCATAGAGTGAAGCGCTGATGCAGCTTGGCCGGCGGCGGCGTATGCGCGACCGGCGAGAGCTGACGTGGACCGGCAAGGCTTCGAGGGATGAGAAGCCTTAGCTTTCCATCCAGCGTTGGAGGGTGGACACAGGTGGTTGGCCACGGCCTCCTCGAGGGGTGGAGTCCCCTCATAGCCTCTTTCTTTTGCGCCGTCCACGGAGGAGAGCGACAAAGAAAAAGAGGGCTTCAGGCGAGCGGAGTGCGGGGCTTTCCACGACTTCGTGAGTTCGTCGTGAACTTCCGGGAAGAAGGGGGAGGGTCTTTGTCGAGGGGCCTGTCGGCGCCCCTGCAGGAACCACTCGTCCAGTCGGCTGCGGGCGGGTTCTTCCGGGGAAGACCAATCGAGCCCGAGGTCTTCCACGGCCTTGGAGAGAACGCGGACGATCTCTGAGTCCATGCTGGATCCCGCGCTCGTGCCCGCTAGTGTCGACGGCGCGGGGTCGAAAGACGAGCCCGGCCAGTCATCGGATGCAGCATCGCAGGAAAAGCTGTCATCCTTGTCATCGTCATCCCCTGACGCGCCAAACGAGACGAGCCCCATCGCTCCGCTGGAGGGGTGTTGGTCCGCCTGTGTGAACTGGACTGGCGGCGGGGAATCTTCGGGTGGCGGTGAAGCACGCGGGGATAGACCCGGCGTGACATCACTGCAAACCACGTGCTCAGGCAGCCTCTGTGAGCGGCGTTTTTTTTTTTCGCGGCTCGACCAGAGGAGATGGCAGCACGGAAGAGGTGGGCTCTTTCGCGGTGAAGACGGCGAAGCGAGCGCGCAGCTCGGTGAGGCCCAGGGCGTCACACTCGGGGCATCCGCCTCGAGTAAGGGCAGCCTCTGCGTGGTCCGTTCCCAGGCAGCGGGCGCAGATGATGTGGCGATCCCCGTCTTGGAGAGGGCCTCGACACGAAGCGCAGGAAGGCATTTGACGCCTTGAAAATTGCTCTTTTAGAATAAAAGTGTCGCGGGGGCGAACACTGATTAGCTTTGCAAAAAGGATATAGCGATGCGCGCCGGATGGCTTAGCAGAAGGGTGATCGAAGGCGGCTGAAGGCGCCGGCGTCCTCGAAGCAGTCCTGCTGTAGGCTTGTCGACGGCGGCGGCGGCGAAAGACTCCAACAATCCGGAGGATCAGCGAAGAGAAGGTTCTTTGCTGAAGGAGATTAAATCTAAAGAACTCAGACGACGGGGCGCCCAATATATAGCCTTTGGCCACGCCCATCCTGGCGGGCTCTGACGCGCGTGGACGCGAAGCACGCTCATTGGAAGCGGGTTCAGAGTCGCCCCGTCATTGGTTCGTGCAAGTTGCCGCAGCACAGCCAATGACCGAGCTGCCTCGCTCATTACTGTATGCTGTGCAGCTGCAATGCGTTTTACATAAAGACTTCAATATTTCTCGAGAAAAGGAGTTTTCCCATAGCGTAAGCATTACGCAATAGGAGAGACCTCTCGAAAGGGAACAAAACTATTGACAGTTTCCTAACATAGTCTATTGCCCTAGAAAAAGATCATAACTTTTTAACTTTTTTTTTTTAGCTAAATTTGAACTGTATTGATGAATTATGAACACAAAATGATTATGTAGCCTATCAACAAAAATTTACCAAAAGTTGTAATTAATAAATTACAGAAAAATTACATAATTAAAGACGGACGTGACAGCCTATTTAGGCTACTATTACAAAACAATTACATTTTATTACAGTTTAAATTTAAGAGGGGTTTGGAAGTAAAACTAGCAAAGGCTAGATAAAATAATTAAATGTTAATTTGTATTTTATTTCTCATTGGACCAATATGCATTCACTAATATCAAATCAAGTAATGTTATTAAAGTCAGATTTTTACTGAATTACAAAAATCAATTACAACCCTTTCTGAGAAAGTTAGAAAGTGAGAAGACAGGGCTGAGACGCCATCTAATGGCCAGAAGTGTTTGTGACAGCCAGACTTTATCTTCTGTAGGAAAGAACTATCATTTGAAATATTAAAGGTTACCAAACCATATTGAAATAAAGAAAGGTTTAAAAATCCAACACAGGAAGACAAGTCAATACAACAAACATGATCAGGCCATTAGAGCTGTCTCTCTCATAGACACACTCAAAATGTAAGAAAAATGCTTACTCATTCTCAAGCGGGCTGGTTGCTGAGCAACTCCCACCCAAGCCCAACCTCAACCAAGAGCTCTATTGGCTTTCAAACCAGCATCTCACACATCTAAAGAACACAAGGACACTGACAGCATCAACAGCATTGCTCTTTTTCATATTCTAAACAAATCTATATTGTTTTTGCAATTAAGAAATCAATATTACTTGCTTAGCAATAGGAAGGAGGAGAATTTACAATACATTTGCCATTGCAATTTTTGTCTTTTGGGGGAAGATACCAGCAGGTTGTGCAGCGGATAAACAGAGGATCTCTTAAGACAAAGGACTGTTTATGTGAAGGTGTCCAGGTGAAGGACTTGGCTTGGTATGTAACTGGAGAATATGGCGGAATTTGGGGGAGCAGATTGTGCAATGTGTGTGTGTTTGTATCATGCATATATATATATATTTTTTTTTTAAATGGTTTAAGTCAGTAATTTATATTTTTTGCTGTAGTGTGTCAGTAGAAAATATCAGTTTACATTTCCAAACATTATTTTTGCCATTAATTGTAATAACCTAGTGAGATTTTTGCATGCACAAGGAGTCTGACAACAGCTGATCGGATCTCACCATCATCATCTCACTCACCATGAGTCTGTCCGGGATTACATGAAGAAACAGAAAAAACTAAGACAGAGAAAATCCAGAAGAACTGTGGCAAATCTTCAAGATGCTTGAAGAAACCTTCCTGGAAAGCAACATTATGAAAGATTTTAGGCACTTGTGTAAAAATGCTGTAAAGTGAGGATGCTTTTAAAAATAATGTCATAAATAGATTTTATTTATCAATTAACATCTATTAACTAAATCAAATCAATATTTGGTGGGACCACCCTTTCCGTTTAAAAAAGCTTTTGTCCTCGGTATACTTTCTCATAGTTTTTTCAGGTAGCTTTTCAGGTAAGTTTCTTCAAGCGTCTTTGACACGCTGCTGCAGTTCTTCTGTGATGGTGAGATCAGATCTCCGTGTGAGGGACATCAGCTGTTGTCAGACTCCTTGTGCATGCAAAAATTTCACTGGATTATTACAATTAAAGCAAAAAACGAATGTTTCGAAACACTACAACAAAAGCCAAAAATAACCACACGAAAATACTAGGGTGCTTAAGACTTTCGCACAGTAGGCTACTGTGTGTAATCACATCAGCAAACTTTAGCAATTAGCAAATCACATCAGCAAATCACCCCCCCCAAGCCTTTTTTCTCTCCTTCATGCATATATAAAGGTCATTATATACTTAAATATATCGAAGCAAGGCATCAAAAAGTTTGAAGTTGTTTTTGTCATCAATAGGTTTGAAAACCCTTGCTTTTACATTAAGAAAGCTTCTGACCATAAATATATTGATATTTTGTTCCTAATATCGATTCGAATGCAGACATTGTCAAATAAGATACAATAAATACACAGCATTCGGTTGTGTGTAAATATCATAGAAATGTCAGCTTCGAGTTCTTGTTTATCCTGACTGACATCATTCTCGCTCTTGCTCTCTAGCGCCATCCTCCCCTTGCAGGACGCGGAAGGATTTGTCAGGGTTTGCTCACTGGCTGACTGCTGCAGTTGGACAGACAATAACTCAGTGTGCCACAGAGGTAAGTCAACCCGGTTTACAAACTCAAAGACTTGTATTTAATAGCGATTCATTATTAATCAAGTAATGAACTAGTTTCATAAGCCTTACCACAGTTTTTTTTCGCTGCAACCAGTGTATTGGTCGTAGGATGTTAGTAAATCCGACTGTTGGGTGTGTGACGGATTATATGGGCCCGCTTTTCTTCATAGACTGATATTTAAAAAGAAACACCATACATGTAATTTCACTGAGATTGCATCGATAAGGAAGTGCACATATATCTGATTGCTTTCTTTATTCCTTTGCATCTAACGTTACCGTTAGCAACTTATTTTCATAGATGCACAATATGGACAATAATCATTTACTTAATGTAAAGAATATTACATTCCACTTTATTTGTCTTTTTTTAATGACGTGCGTCGCATCGTAGAAATCTCGAGGCATTGTGGCGATTCACGCATGCAATGCTTCACGTGCACGCGGTTTGCCGGTGTGGAAAACCATAGAAGTATGTGAGACATTGATGGAACATAATGTGGCTCACACCGGTGTGTTAAGTCAGTCTGGATGAAAGGTGCCGGTGCTTTCTAGATATATTTTGTGGCCATAACCATTGACAAATCGATAATCGGGGTTTTGCAGCTTTTGAACCCGGTCCTCATCCGTCTGGATGCGATAAACGCACTCGACGTTGATCCTCAGATGTAAAGGGATTTTCTCAGTTTGCTCCATGTTGAAAATGGTGCTGATGTTGCATGTGTATTGTCATGGTTTCTATAGAATCTGCAAGAATCCCTTATCAGTGAATTTAAACTGATTTTTAAAGCGTTTATAAAAGAACCCCGTTTTCTTTAGGAACCAGCCCGCTTATTAGATGCTGACCTTACATTTGTAACACCACATGGGGCTTTTGTCTGGGCGACTCTGCAAATGCAAGTCTTTCGAATAATATTAAAACATTTTATAGTGTGACATCACACAAACATACTTTTTCTAGGCTATTGGAAAACAGAGCCTTGATCCCGACATTTAATACATTTTCTCTGTTCTATTTTGTTTTACTTCAGTTTACAATGAAATTATTAAACATAAAACAACAATTTTTTTTTCATTTTTATAATTTGGATGAGGATGGATGAGGATTTTCAAGGCAGCGGACACACCTTGCTCCCCCGCCCTCCCCGTCTCTCTCTCTCGCTCTCTCTTCCTCTTTCTCTCTCACGCGCCCTTTCTCTCTCTATCACATCACGGTCGTTGCTCTGCCACACTCTCATCATCCGCGCCCATTGTTCACATCGTAAGTAGCCTACCTCTCTTTTTTGAAAATAAACATTATTTTTTTGAAAAGCTTTACTGTAGCGTTTGGAACGTAACGGTCGAAATCCTCGTCTGCATCTTCTTCAGCACTTCCTCCCCCACGCCCATCTCTGCTGGACACGCCGTGCCTGTCTTCAGCTCAACGACAGTGTCGCTTTCATTTTTATATCCTAATATTTAAAGATTACGAAATGATATCTGCGGGTGGTATTTCACCATGGCGTTATAGCATAGTTTGTATTCTGTCGGCTAATGTATACCTGTATGTGCATTACGCATATCATCATAACACGTGACAAATCTAGATTAGCTAAACCTTAAAATAATTTTTTTTTTGGGGGGGGGGGGGGAAACCAAACAAACAAAAAATAATCTCTTGGGGTTGTTTTCTCTTCAGTTGGACGAACAGAACAAAAATGAACAACAAGGGATGAGCAAAAAGAATATTATCCTCTTAAAGGGTCATTCCACCGGTGGATACATGAATATGTATTGAAAGTGGGTCATATGGGTCAAGTGTAGTAGAATAGTATCATACATTTCTCATTTGGGACCTTCTTAACTGATTAAAGGCAGAAAATGACTTTTTAGTGCTTGTGGATTGTAGACAACAATCCCCATAGTGCATTGCAATGCTCAGCTCCGCAGACCACTCCCACTACAGTAGCTAGCTTAACTGCAAGATATTTGTGCAATGAACCTGCCACGTGAGCGTGTTAACAAATTGAAAATAAACTTACTTTACAGAAAGACGACCATTTGACCCTGTAGGCTTTGGCTGACGTTGCCAGTTGAACGTAGGTATTCTAAAGTAGGTCTCCAGGACGCCGCTATCCATATGGGGTGCGAAACTCGGGTGAGCAACAACACACACGTCCGTGTCATCCTCCAATTCCGTAGCACAGCTGGAATTCTCGGCAGCAGACAGACTCTTGTTCTGTGTCCATTGGCGCACAGTGAGAGCACAGGCACCACCAATCTGCCCCAGCTTGAGCCATTGCGGGCTCCTCGTCCGCGGCAGGCAGATCGTCTGCATCGGCTGTGGTGACAGCAGCTTCAGCCGCCTCCGGTTCCTCCATAGCCCTCAGCTGCTCGTCGCTATACTGTGGCTCATAAAGGTAGCCACGAACATCCGTTTCTACCATAACTTCGTCAAAATCCAGATCCTCCATAATCCATCCACCTGTGTATTCAGTACCTTCGTCCATATTTTCAAAAAGTTTCTCCCGGTGAAATCAAACGCACTGGCACTGATCTGATAGGTCTGTTAGCGCATTAGGTCCAACCCCCTATGGGCGGGTTTCAAAGGGTGGGAACTAGTGCTTGTAGTCTTCACAGAAATCCCCCCCTTTTACACTTCCTCCTACAATGACGTAAAATGACGATTTTTGCGTCATTGTAGGAGGAAGTGAAAAAGGTAAATAGAGGATTTCTCTCGTCTCAGGGGAAAATGAAAGAGTGTTGCACGACCATTCAATAGTATGACTGGATTTCTAACAATGGAAATCTTAATGAAATCTTAGGGTGGAGTGACCCATTAAAGAAAGGTCCTCCTGACCAGTTTTGAACAAATTTAGAAAACCCAATATTCCAGTAGATCTGACAAACATTCTTTCAAATTCTGGGTCTACTCACTTTTTGTAGGCTAGTTGGGCTAATTATCTATAGGTCCTAGATTTATTATGTCATTTGCAGTCTCTGTAGAATAAAAGCAAAAAGGTACATTTTTAAAAGTCTAGATGGAGGGAGTTGCTTTTGTATACAAAAATACAGATGCAAAATTTGCCATTGAAGACTACAACTACAAACATCTTCATCAGTATTATTTTGACGGCAGCTATTGAGACACAGAGATGGAATATTTTGTAAATCTGATTCAGTTTACAGACCATGCACTGAAGTGTGTGTTTCTCAGCTTTACACTGTTGATCTTTTTATAATTTTAGAACAAAGGAGAATGGACTCAATTCAAACTGCATTTCTCTTTTAATTACAATTTATGCAACTTGTGGCCCTCTAGAGTTTAAAAAACAAAACGGCATGCATTTTGCAGAAGAACATTGTTTTGGTTGTGCTTCGGCATCAGTGTGACTGCGGATGAATATGGTTGTCTTCCTGCTCAGAAAACATTCACTAATGCTCTTAAGAGATATAACCAGTTTATATGGAAAGGATCTCAAGCTGACTAGCTGAAGAAATTACTATAGCTTTAGCTATTAATAGACATGGTACTTCCTTGAAAATAAATTCCAGCAGAGCTACAACAACCATGAAATTACTCTCGCAATAGATAATGCTTTACAATGAACTACATATGGCAATTTATCTATTCAATAAAATACCCTACTCACCTGTTGAGTAATAAAAATGCATCACCATGTCACTTTTCAAACTTTTAAAATCGACATGTCCAAAAAGCCAAGCCGATCTTAATTCTGGTTTTATTACGAGCTCTGCCGTGTTGTTTTTTTGCCAGCAGACTCTCCTCTTTTTTCAGCTTTAAAAAAAAAAAAAATGAGTTTGAGCTGTAGCTGCTTCATGTCAACCTTTCTCGCTCGTTGTCACAACTAACCTATGCCACCCCCACATGCGTCAAAGTAGCCGGAGCAACTTTTCACTATTTATAGATATGACCAGACGTAAAAGGAGGAGTAACGCAAGTATGCAATTTCGCACAAAAAGCATCCCACTCGGTCTAAAATATAAACTCTTATAACGGGCTTACCATTGTGAATCATGGTTAGACATAAACACGTTTTGGGTACGTTTGGATTGATGGTGTATGAGTTTAATTTAGTAAATTTTGAATAAAAAAAATGTTACATATAACTTTTAAGATAAGATAAAATGTCACTATATGAAGGTTGCATCTTCCTGAATATTGATTCTTATAATGACTGCATCATCATTTACCTTAGTTCATTCAGTAAAAGTCAGAATAATAAGTTATTTAATCAATAATGTCAATAAATTTTGACCTCTAAAAACATGAATTAAATCAGAGTATGTAGTGATAGACTACGTTTCATAGTATACTTTGTTAGAGGGTCTCCACAAGGGGGAAGTTAGCATTAGGGACAACTTTGATTTGATTAGAAGAGCCATTATTACCCAATCAGATCTCAGGAACTTCCGGAGTTACCGGAGCTGCTCATTGTTGGCTACAACACATGACAATCCAGATTCAACATGTTTTTGCTGTTTGAAGACAGTGAGACAGTGTCTCTGTGGTCTGGTAGGCCAGATCCCATGCAGTGTGCACTGCAGTCCTAAACGTCCTGATGCACCATGACAAAAGATGACTAACTTCCTGTGTGCAGCGCCTGGAGATCACAAAAAACTGTCTTGCACACACACACACACACAAACTGATTTCATAGAGTTAATACTAGGGATGTCACGATTCTCCAAATCCTCGATTCGATTACATTTTCGATTCGATTCTCGATTTTGAAGCACAGGTTGCTGTTGCTCCTAAAAAGCTGACATCAGTTCATCGCAATCTCACACATCTCTGTTATTATCAATGAAGCTGACTGCACAATGAATCTTTCATAATATATAGCCTACACTTTTTTTGTTATAATTAGAGGATTTGCCAGCTTACAGAATTCAGCTCTGAACAAATAGTCCGTTTTGAGCGGTGAGGAGAGTCTATCTTAAATGCTTCTGATTGGCCATTGCGTTCAAGAAATCAACACATATGTCTGTGATTGGCTAAATCGCTCAACGCTGCAAACATGTTTTAAATAGAAACTCTGGCCTGTAAATCGTTTCTATTTTGTTTTAGTTGTTCTTGTTGCTTTTCTGCAACAGATAAATAAAAATGTATTCGCTTTTATACTTTTTATTCATAGATATTTCTAGTTTGCGGGAGTCCCGCGAATCGTTTTATATACACACACAGAGTGAGTGCATTAATGCCCGTGCTCGCACTCGGCCATCAAATCTAGTCCCGCGCCCCACTCTATTGCGTTGGGAGTGCACGTCTCTAGATCAAGGAACCAGCCCGAGGATAGTGACGGGCAATACCAAGTTCGGGCTCGGGCATAGAATCTAAGTTAGAGGACTCACAGCCTTTCAACACGTGTGTTTTTTTTCCGCGCCGTGATGAGTCGTTCATGAACGATCCGTTCATTGCCTCTGTCACGCAACAAATGAACAAAATAATCGGAAGGTCAAGTAATTATTAATGTTCCCTGTAAATTATTTTTGACTGCATTATAATGATTTCTTAATTCAGAATATGATCAAGATTGCGTAGGTGGATGTGTTCGGGGAATTTGTCTGTTAAAAGTATAACATTTAAAGCCCCTGAAATGACTAGAAAAAAGATTAGTTAATTTTGATGAACGAGATTGAACAATAGAGTCAGTAAAACAATCCGAAATTTCCATCAGGGGCGCGACATGGGGGCGTGGCAGCATCGACGATTCCATTTTTTATTTTGATTTTTGAGATTGTGAATTAATTTCGATCGATTTCGATTTAAAATCGAAATCGTGACACCCTTAGTTAATACATATTGCATTCTCTTTATTGAAGCCAGTTGAATAGTTAGAATGTCTGTGCCTCACAGCTATCTGCATCCACACACATTTTGTGGCTGGATGTATATCATCAGATTGACATTTTCCTCTTCATGCCAGCATCTGTACGACACATGTTCACGTAAATGCCAACCATCGTTTCTGGGGACTGAATATTTTCTTTTGCTAAGTGGATCATGCTGTTATCGGCAGAAATTTCGTCTGGCAGCATGACCATTATTTCAGCCAGAGTCGGCACACACACACTGACTGCTCTGCCAGTCGGTTAATTTAATGTCCAGATTCAGTTCAGTGAGGTGTGATCTGAACTCTTGAGAGTCTGGGCTGCGGGTCCAGAAACCACATGGCAGATGGGAAGGTTCTGTCTTTCGGTTAGATCAAGGACATCTCTGCTTGAGCAGGTGTGATCACCACAGATCTGTTTATGCAGAAATGAGGTTTAATGCATTCTTGTAGTGATACCTGTTATTTACATTCTCCTTGAGAATGACTTTATTAGCGCTAATAATATCGTTCTGTGCACTTTTTTTGGGGTAAGATTAAATAGAATTACACAATCTTGTATGATGCTTCTCTTAAAGGGATAGTTCAGACAAAAATTTAAATTCCCATAATTTACTCACCGTCATGTCGTTTCAAACCTTTATGACTTTCTGACTTCTGTGGAACTCGAAATGTAAATCATTGAAGAATATTTTGGCTACTTTGTTACATAAAGTGAGTTAGGGATCAAGATCCAAAATCACCAAAAAAGCATCATGACTCATGCACTATATTCCAGATCTTCTCAGCACTCATGCACTGTAAAAATAATAATATATGTTGTTGTTGTAAATAAAACAAAGATTGTTGGAGAATGTATATAATACATAATTTCAGTCTTCTTTAAAATTTCATTTCATTTCATACTTGCCGTTTCTTAGTAATTATTTGTGACAAGCAAAATCTGAGTAAAAACTGTTTCAAAGTAATTTCTAAACCATTTTTTTCACAGTGTATCTAAGGAACATACCAACTTTTAATTATTTATTAATTAAGTCATTATGGCATAGCCTTGGTGTGTTCGTTAGACAGCGATATACAATTTGTGAACAAATTGAACAAAGAATTGTTTTAAATTCAGTGAATCTATTGATTTCTTCAAGAATCGGACAGATCTAGTTCTCACTAACTCAATTAGCCATTCCCACTGGATATCAGGTCACTGGAGAGAAAATTAATAGTGAATAACCATTTTCCTCACACAAAGCTATCATTTGACTTAAGAAGACATGGAATATAGTTTAAGAGTTGTGTGGACCACTTTTTTGATACGTTAATGGTGCTTTTTTGTAATTCTGTAGCTCGACAGTCCCCATTTACTTTCATTATAATACAAAGAATGGTCAGATCCACTGTTGTGTTTCACAGAAGAAACAAACCTCTTAAATTTTTAGGTGAACTATCCCTTTAAACACATTAGCATGATTTTGGGGCGGTGAATTCAAAGAAAAATCCAGAAATGCTTTCCTCAAAAAAAGTATTTTCTCTTCCACTGAGGAAAGAAAGACATGGATATCTTGGATGGCATTGGGGTGAGTGAATTAGTAGGACATTTTCATTTTGAGGTGAACTAATCCTTTAACCACTGGAATTAACTTACCAGTTGATCTTGCTGGCTGGTGCAAGCATGCTACTTTACTTGAGGCAATACTAAACATTGCCTTGATTAGTCCGCACCTGCCACGCACTTGGGCACGTGGAGACATGCATCCATTACCAACACTGATCCTGCTGCCCAGTGCTGGAGCTCTGCGGGAACAGACAGAGAGAGAGAGAGAAAATGAGAAAGAGACAGACTAAAGGGTGGAGACATGAGATGGAGAGATGGCTGCTCACTTCTGAAGTGATGCTGCAATCTGCGCTGCGAACTGAGATGGACAAAACTAGGTCAGAGGCAGAGAGGCAATCAACTGTGTACCGACAGGGAAGCTAGCAGAGACCAACAACCAAAGCACAAAACACAATATTTACTTCTCTACAACTTGTAAAAATAGTCAACAATTTCATGCTGAGCTGCCCTCAGGAAGAAGTTTCATTTGAGTGGACTTAACTTCGGTCTTTGTTTTTTTGTTTTTTTTGCTGCTGCATTGTTGCAGAGGCATTCCAGAACCTTCTCCTGGGCACTTCAATTACACTGCGCACAGGGCACTTACGTAATTGGTGTGCCTGAAACACTCTGAGAGAGACCCGTAAATTTAGTGTACAGAACAGAAACGCTGAGCTGGAGAGGACAGTCTGGTTAATTTAACCCTCAGTGCCTATCTGGGCTGTTAAAGGGGATGAATGATAAACAAGCTAGTATTTTAGTTACAGGGCAATGACCTTCCAATATAGAGCTGCGTTCAGAGTAAACCAGCATAGTGAGTGGATTTAAGCACATTCACTGGTCTAAGGAATAAACACCAACGTCTGTAGACAATCATAGTCCATTTGTCTTCAGTCTGTAAACCTGAACTTAACAACTATTATGATGTAAAGCTTACAGATTTTTGTGTGGAGTATCCCTTTAAGTGACTGCTAGATGGTGGTAAAGCAGTGAAATTAAATCAAACATATTGTGTATCCCTACGGAAAAAAAAACACAAAAACTTAATTGGATAGTGACAAATGATCTCTATATGACAGGTTGTTGGAGGGGAGGATATGAAAAATAAGAGAGCTTGGACGTCAGTCCATAAAGTCTTCAGGGCAGGCAAGATATTATATTTGAAAAGATTACAAAGTTTTTCCTTTGGTATAACATGACCAGATTAACAGTTCACAATAAAACCAGGAATGTTTATTAAGAAAGAAATGATATAGGGTAAAGCTTTGATTCCATGTTAACCTTAAGGTAAACCTCAATGTATTTGTGGCTTGGATATAGACTGGTAATGGGAGACTACAAATGGATAGATTACAAATAATGAATTTTAAAGCCACAAGGGGCTAACATAGTAGGCTAATCCTCTTATTAAGACATTAACCTTTATTACGCAGGAAAAATCCATATTCTTAGTGCTAGAAGCTGGTACATGGATTATGAACCTTCTGAGGGACCAACCTAGGGAAATTATGATGAATTTATTGTGTATTCACCATATTGACTTGCATGATAGTTTGCCGTAGAAGCAAGAAAACGTTTTTGAGAGCATTATGGATGTTCATATCTTAACTCACCAGGTTTTCTACTGTTTGTTGTTTAATATAGTTTTTGAAGATGGCCGCTCTATTGATTTCTCCTTTTATTGCATCAGCTGGGATCTGTAAACGTCTGCAGTTTCTTTACACATTCTCTAAGCCAGCAGGACGGTTGCCCTTATTTTCTGCCCTTGCTAAGGGCTGTACATTTACTGACAGGGCCTAAATTACAGAAACAGACATACATGAGGTTACACGAGGTTATGGATGGCCATCTCATCAAGTTGAGGCACACACACACTCCTGGTATCTGGTGTGCGGGGTTTGACAGATGGCCATTTTTCCAATTGAATGAGCAAAAGTCGAGTCAGTTTAGCAGAAAAACGGCCAATCCTACTAACCAGGACCACTGACAGGTTACATTGCGTCACGTTTAATATCCATATTCTTATTCAATGCCATGCCGTATTGAAAACTGGTCACTGGTTCTTCAATACATGATGCTGTTGACAATATATACACACATTAAATTATGAGAATAATATTGACTATACCACCAATGTGAAAAAAGGTCTTCTAATAAAATATTGGCATATCCAATGATTATTTCACCCTCAAATAATTCACCTCTTGTATCAACCTGGGGTGAGTTTCCCAAAAGCATTGTTAGCCAACTATGGTCTCAAGATGCATCGTTATCAGCAAAATTTAACGAATCGGGTTTCCCGAAACCATACTTCCAACAAACATTTGCAAACAGCTAGTGCAAAATCTATTTGTGGTTGGCATTGACATCGTTGAATAAACATGAGCACTGCACGTTTCATAGTCAAATTTTTATATGAAGGTATCTGATTTGGACTGACGATTTTAAGAAAAGTTTTGATATTATTTCAATTTAATCTTTCTTTATCTTTCCTGATAAAGCAGCCTTTATGAGCACTTTCTGCTTTGTGTACAGCTGTTACCGTGGAAACCGCTATTTCCTAAAGCGCCTCCTGCTGGCTCTTCTTTGTAAACAGCATTATTTTGTGGGACCTTAGAAACCTGTATTAATACTAGTGTGGAATTTTTCTAAAATATTCACTCATGACAGTAAAATAATGCAGTCTAAGTCAATCTACTGCAGTATTTCATTTCTCAATCAGTAGAAAATGTGGTTAACACCCAGTAATGCTTGAAAAAAAACAATATACCGTCAGATACCGCGAAACCGGTATAATTTTGAAAAATACTGTGATATGGATTTTTGGTCATACCGCCCAGCACTACAAACAGCATTGCAAAGTTGTGTGGTTGGAATGACAGCTCTTGGCCTATGTTTAGAAGCATAGTTTCTTGTTTCTATGACATTTAATAAAAATCTAATAAATTATTACCTTGAGCAAAATAAGCAAGCTGACATTTAGTACAATCTGTATTTCATTTAAAATGTATACAAATGTCATTTACCTCTTTTAGTTACTCAAGAGATTTAAATCAGCATTTTTGATGAGTGTACATGTGCGTAAGTGCTCTAGAATGCAAGAACAAGCCTATGATTGAATCTGGAAATTAAGTAAAATAACTGAGAAAAAATAGGTATTACTCCACCACCTGCTTGACATCAATAACCAACGTGGTTGAATGAGAAATTTGCGACGATACAATTTTAGGAGACAGTCATGACCAGCTAGTTGATTTCTTCAACGACGCATCGTACTATGGTAGTTAAGCAGCGAGCATTTACGTCATTGTACGGGAAACGCACCTCTGGTTTAGATTTTGTGTCTGGATTGATAAAAAACCTTGTGGGCCATTTGACCCGGATCTTGTGTAATGTAAGTCAGCCAATCTGCGTGGTGATGGGAAAAATATGTGATTAGTGGGGTTATATTAACTCACAAAAGTTTTTTGGTCTCCCACAAAAGTATTGCTGCCCCCTGCGAAACTTTTGCTTGCAAAAGCACTTGAATACAGTTTTCCCTCCATCCACATACTATTTCCATCACAAAAGCTTAACACAACGTTTTTTGGCGAAACAAAAGTTTTGCGAGAGAAGGCAAAATCTTTGAAATAATTGAACAACCCTACCCCCCCCCCCTCCCCCCCATCTATTTTTTTTATAACATTGCCATGGCTGTTTAGAGCTATCATTCATCGTTATCAGATTAGAGTTAACCAAAACTCAGAAGGTCATCAGACGGTCAGTGAGTGGACTGTAGGTGTGTGTCTAATGGCTACACATGGATACAAGTTTGTCGATGAACACGACCTCAAGAAACCTTTCAGATCTGTCGTGCTGCAGGATCATTTAGCACAGTGTGCCCAGGCAAAATAACATGTGATCTGATGCGAGAGGACAGGGCTCAGTGCAGTGAAAATACCCATGATTCTCTAGTCCTCTAGATGTGATGGCAGCCCATTGCACTGTTGTGGCAAAATCAGTGAAAGTCCCTGTAGAAATCTGCTGTATCATACAGTTGCAGGCTCTGTCTGTGTTTGTCTGTCACTCTTTCTTTCCTCTTGTCTGCAGTTCCATTATCCTTTCATCCCTGAAGTGCTCTCTTTCTCTGTCCTCCTCCCTCTCCTTTTCTCGCTCGTTGAATTCTTTCCTCCTGCTTGTTTCGTCTTTGTTTCTCTCTCCTTTTTCGCCTACTCGCTCTTGTCCTTTCAGCTCAAAAACCCTCACACATTCCCTCTCTGTTTTGTCTCCCTCATCCCTCACTCTCTGCTCGCTGTTTACTGTAGGGTTGAAAGGGTAGCTGGGCTCAGTAATTCTGATTTGGACCTTCTCTGCAAAAAGTTTCAGTAGCCCCAACAATTATGCATTTTATGAAGTTTATTAAATGTGGTGTGAAATAGTGTATAAAATATAGAGAATAAAATACAGTATTAATATTTTCATGAAACATTTTTTTATAATAAATAAAATAAATAAACAATGTAAGAAAACACATGAAAGTAATATAATTTAGATTTTTATATATCTTATAACAATTTAGATTTTTATATATCTTATAACAATTTAGGTTTATATAAATAATAATAGTATATTTTAATATAATAAACCTGCACCCTCCTCTCTCTCTCAGTCTCTGTTTCACTTTCATCCTCTCCTTTTTGCTCTCTCATTCTCTCGTGCGTTCTGCAGTAATGTGTCCTGAATATTGATGAGGTGAGAATTGCCGTCCCTGGCTGCTGGCCAACTCACATTACAATTCTCCGCCTCACCCCTGCCCACTTCAGTACGGGCCACCCCCTACTCAGATCAGCCACAGCCACATGTAGCCAGCCATGTGTTGTCTTTTAAGAGACCCCCACATTCTCAAGTCTACCCTTCATAAATCCACCTTTACCATTCAGCTCATTTCAGCGTTGCCCTTTCTGCTCTGTGCCAACCCCTTAAACTAGAGAGAGAAACATCCATAATTTGGCAGAAAGTCGTAGGCCTCTTAAAGGGGCATTGACATTCTGCCATTCACAATCATTCAGATCAAGTGCACCCACTAAGCACTGTGAACAGCGACTGTTGCAAATCTGACTTAAAGCCAGAGGAGACCAAATTGCATGAGCTCAAAACTCGGCCAGCAAATTCACAAAGGTCTGCTTCTGAAAAGAGAAAACAACATGAAATCTCAAATTGCGCTGTTTACTTTATTAATACACATTCCTGGTCTTTATATGTTATTCATTGTCCACGTAATTCAATAGAAAGAAAATGTTTGTCTTTGCAATCTTTTATCAAGTTGTAATACCTTGCTCCATCAATCCCTCTTGTTCTTCAGCCCCATCTGGTGCCCACTTTCCAAACTTGATTCCCTATGGATAAGATCAAGTGTTGACTTGATGGAAATTGACATGCTTTTTATAACCATGGGTTCATAGCCTTCCAGCAAACACTGAATCACACATCAAGTAAACACATTTTCCTGCTGTCCAGACCAGCAAGTGCATTCTCAGGATATTTTATCCTAGTTGATGGCCATTTGGTATTGGTTAAGTTGGTGAACCTGCACAGCCATTTTGTTTCCCTCCAAAACTTGGTTGACCAGTATGGCATTGCAAGTGAAGCTTCAAGATAGTTACAGCAAAGTTCAACATAAAATAAGCATTTTTCAGGGCTCGAATTTCGGTGCGGGATTGCGGGTATTGCGCATCATTTTAATCATTCCCGCAGGTCTTGTGTTTATAATGCGGGAAATTCCCGCAAACATTCATTCAATCTAGCATGTAGGCCTATGAGTGAATTTAACCTAACAGATTATAAGATCAAATCAGTCATTTTAAAACTTTATGCGAGACGCAATTTCACAAACAGCGTGAGTGATTCTGCCAATGCCGCGTCTTCTCTGTCTCTCAAAATGTGTTGCACAAGGCAAGCCAATCGCGCTGCAGCTGCAGGCGGCGACCCTAGACTCTCGCGTTTCAGGAGTCGGGACATATGATGGAAATGTCACTTGCACAATCGGGCCATTTAACGGCCAAAAGCACACAACATTGTCTTAATTCCGGTCTTGGGGAGTATCCTCTCAAACACAATCGGTTAAGTCTTAAAAAAATAATACAAAAAGAAAATGCATGTGACACTACAATGAAAAAAGTATGGGCCGTTCACGTTACGTCTTTTTCACGCTCATCCTTTACTGAAACGTCTTCGTCTTCATGGAGAACGTGGCTCATGATTGCTTAGCAACAGGGAGCCCTTTTTAAAAGAGGAGAAAGTGGCGCGGACTGCGCTTTACACGCAACATGTGAACGTTGGATCCGTGCACTAGCTCTTAAAGTGAGAGTAGCCTAAAATGTGTCTGTCGTTATTGTATATAAAACAACAAAAGATAGCATTAATTGTAAGGAATCAGGATTAATAGCCTATGTATTCAAATTATACAGGACTAAAAGACTATTCCGTGTTATTTTACATTTGATTACTTTTTTCCGTTTCTGTAGTATTTCTGAATACTAGTGTTATTAGACCTAAACTTTTCTCTTTATTTCATGTATTTGTTTGTGCTACTTTTTTCAATTTAATTCAAAGATTGAAATCAAGCTTTCTTTTGTTGTGTAAACTAAAAAAAATGACCCCATTGTAAAAACACAAATACAATGAGTGAGCAAACATTTAGCTGAACGTATTTTTAAAAATTGTCTAAAAAATCCTCCCCATAAGAATAACCTAAAGGGGGATTTCCCCCCTATTTTCCAAAACGAATTTCAGGCCCTGATTTTTGTAAGGTTTTACTCACCCTTGTGTCATTCTAAACTTGCAGGGTTTTCTTTCACAAAAGGAGACAAATTAAAAAAAATCACACTGCTCTAAGAGTACCATGAAAATAATAAATAATTCATATGGCCCCAAGTTTGCTATAGGCCTATTTCAGCTATGTGGGAGGAACAGACTAATTTTAATTCTTTATTAATAGAAAATAAAGAAACTCATATGTAACGATGTAAAAAGAAGGCATTTGGCGATGTCATCTAACCAAAATGAACTTGTAAAGTCAGCATGAAACAGATGTTGCAATCATCTTTTCTCCTCTATTGTGGCATATAACCTAGTGAAACAGTTTCTTGAATCAGAAAAAATGTAGGGCAGGACTTGATTTTGTCTATGGGGAACTGATTGGATCGTTTTTGATTGCTAACTGCTGCAATCGTGTGAATGACAGGTTGCTGGAAAGGAGGGATTGTCATCTTCAGAGAAGAGATGTTATTGCGAGAGGGAGGGGACAATAATATTTTTGATTAAAGATTACCTATATAAGCACACACATTCTTTAAAAAATGAAGCAGGATAAATCATTTATAAAATCCTGCATGGACCAAATTAGACATCTGATCAGCTTACCAATATCATAAACACACCATCTGCTGAGGACCAGCTGCTGGGCGATCCTTTATTATTTCCATTTTTGAGCATTTCACCGGTTTCTCCCAAGTTTGTGTTTTGCAACAAACATTTTTAGTAAATACATAACATCAGTGCCTATTGATGTAGCGGTGGTTTCCACTGTTTATCTAGTTCTGGACTGACTGTGGTTGCAGATGGTTTCTAAGCTCTGTTTACTGGTATCACAGCTCATTCTGAATAATGCATGGGAACCCTGCGGGAGTAAGGCTTGAATTTGCACCACTGCTGCCTCAGGGAAATCCAGCTTGTGTGAGTTTATTATGAAGGTGGCAGATTCCCACCGTGGTATTTTGAGAGAGATGCTTCCTAATCTTTAACACACTTGTGCAGTCATGGTACTGGGACTAGGGATGTGCCCGAAGCCAAATACTGTGTCTGGAAAGGAAATGAAACGGCTTTTTTTAAAGAACATGGTGTTATAAAAAAATATATTTTAATGCTTTTGTGTTCTCTCGCAATTATGGGTATAGGGGTGTAGCAATATATCGTGTCACAATATATCACAATAAAAAAATACAACAATATGTATGGTGGATAGTGACAATCTGTATTGTGTATAGGTCACCCAAAATAAAAAATTACTGTGTGGGAAAATTTCAAGTTTACAGAGTTTTACTATATAGTGTTGAATATAGTTTAAAATAATGCAATGCAGGAATATTTGTGGGTCCTGATAATGCCTTATGTTACCTGTGAAAAGTGGCCTACATTATTTTAAATATATCTAGTCAGTGACAGAGTGCAAGCATGAGGGTATCATTACACCCCTTGTTTGGTAATTGTAGGCTTATTGTATATAATTTGGGGGCTGCTTTTTTGCCATCAATATGCGGGATATTAAAACCGCTTCTGAATGTACGCTCGTATTTTACTTTTGCTTTCTAATTCATGATCATGCGTACTCCGTTAGGGAACGGCGGTACTGACCAGGCGTTTTACATGATAAGATATTTGTCAATGACGCTCAGGATCTGTTGCATACCAAATCCTCTGACATCGTCATGTCAGTCATCTCTCCTTACTATGTGTTTTTCATTTTCTGTGCCTTTCCGATTTCCGATTTAGGCTTTGGGCACATCCCTACTGGCCTGGGGATAAAACACCTTCAGGTTCAAAGCAAAGGGGATTGTTTACCTAAAATTTGAATGTTGTTTCAAACCCATATGAATCGGTGGAACATGAAAGGTATAAATTTGACAACTTGTTTCCATATTCTTTGCCATGCATTTACAATAAATGGGAACCAAAGCTTCTAAGTGTAAAAAAGCCACAAAAACCATAAATTGCTCCACTCATACTTAGTCAGGGTGGGAAATTAGCACCCGCCACCAGCCAATGGCTGGTACTTTTTCAAAGTGGCGGGTGACTTTGCCTTGTATACCAGCCACAGTGGCGGGTAAATTGTAAAACATATTTTTATTGGTTACTACTTAAAACATTCCTTGTAACGGATTGGACATCTTTTGTCAAAGAATGCTGTTGCTAAGTAAAAATAATGCACTTTTGTCGAGTAACTAATTTGATTGGTTTTCAGCGCTGTGCTTTACGGACACAGCGCACGGACACGGCGCTGAACGGACCGTGACACATATAGCCGAGGTACAGACGGAAGGAAAATTAAAAAAATATACCCGGTGTTAAGAGGCCCGCCGCGGAGTCAGCAGTATATGATTGTACAACCTGTTGAGGGCGAAGTAAATAAAAAGTGAAGGTACTTTTCGAACAAGTGGCGCATTGATGACGAAGGGAAAACGAGGGTTCGCTTAGTTCGCTTACTGTCGAACCTATGCGTTGTCCGAAAATGCAAACAATTCGTTCGTTAGAGGAACAACTAACCTTAAAATAGAGTCAATGAATATGAGCAATTCTATTCAGAAACATCCATGCGATCGGCAAAAAGGGCAGACCTTTTCGGGACTACGTTTGGATGTGCAAGTAAGTAAATTACTAACTTGAAGTTGTGTTTTGTGATGGCTAGATAGCTATCGTTTTTTTAGTTTAGCGATAGTTTTAGCAGCGGCGAGGATAGGAGCCGATACCGTGGGTGCTCCGGAGCTCGATTACGTGTCAGTTAAACTTTTCATCTCCAATCCTATCTGTATTTGTGAGAAGTGGTGCTGTCCTGAGTTGAAAGATAGCCTACTTTACGGCTTTATTATCGAGTTAACCCTCTGGGGTCGACAAACGCGCGGGCACGTTTTGCTGGATTTTTTTCAAATAGCAGCAAAATACATTTAAATACTCCATCGTTTATGGTCATACAGAGTTAACTAATATTAAAAAATAAACTGTAAAATAACCATGCATAAAACTCTCTCAAAAATACAAACATGTACATACATGTTGCTTACATGTTTGTGCTAATAGTGCTTTTTTTTTTTTTTAAAAAGGGGCTTGCGTCCGTGAGCATCCACAGGGCAAAACATAAATTGGCTCCTGAGTGCAGCATAAATCATATTGTTAAATGGATAAAACGAATGACATATTTGTAATGGACGTCAATGTTATCAAAGTCACAGTTCTCATTCATAAATTTGAATTCCAGAAAAAGTGGCTGGTAAAAAATACAAGTGGCTGGTAAAATTGGGCATCCACCAGCCATTGTGGCTTGTGGGCAAAAAAGTTAATTTCCCACCCTGTACTTATTCATATGGATTTACAAATGAAAACAGATTTTTTAGGATGAACGATCCCTTTAAAAAGCCATTTTGGCTTCTGATGCTGTTCCTTCCTGCTGGTCACTGCTGACTTTAAAGATGATGTAATTGACAAATGTAAATCCACCCCTGCAGCTTCGGCACTATTTTCAGCTCCACAGCACTTCTGGCCTAAAACAACTTGGTTTTCTTTATGACCCCCACATCCAGATGACCTTGCTGTGTGATCTCAGAGTACAAGCAAATAATTCTGGTGTCTGATTATGTACACGTGGGTCATTGACAAAAAGGATTTATGGGATGTGACAATGTTGCATGTAAGCCATCTATTCCATTTCGACAAAAATGGAATTCGTTTGTATAAACGTCCTGTGTGAAGGAGATGGATGAGAGTGTTCACTTTACTGTCTCGAGTGTGGATTTACAAATAGCTCTGCTGGGACTACATAAGTTTAATCTACTTTCAAAGTATAAAGCAGAACTGCTAAAATGAAAACCACATTCTTAGTTGTAAAAGGAAGCACACATTCAGACACAAACGACACAGCACATCAGTGACCATAAGTAAAATAACAGGATACTCTTTTCTCTGGGTATGCTTTCAGAGGAAAGGAAATCCCAGTGCCATCAATCCCTCATTCATTTAACCAACCATCTGTCACGTCTGTGAACATTTCCCAGCCTAATTAACAAACTAACTGGCTGACAAACTAACTAACATCATAGTTTTATCATAGTTAAATAAAGGTTACTAACAACAAACCAACATACCAGCTAACTCATACAGTACATCTATGTAAGCTTTTGTATCAAATACTGTATCAAGTTGTTTTCTTTGCTCCTACCTAAGTAACTAACTAAAACTTCATATTTTATTGTAGTTAAATAGAGGTTACTAACTTTCAATGAACTAACTAACAACTATAGTGGTTGGACAATGAAACATACACCTGGTTTTAGACCACATTAGTGTTGGCTCGATACCACAATTTTCACTTCAGTACAGTACCACAATCAAATACTGTAGTATCGATACTAAATCGATACCATACAGGGTCTGAATTTCTGCGTAGGATTGCAAGTATTGTGCATAATTTTACTAATTTCCGCAGGTTTCGCTTTAGAGATGGCTCTTTGAGAGATGGTTTTCTTTGCCCTCATAACCACAGTGCGCACAAATAAAGCCACATCTCAAAGAGCTTCCGCATTTCAAATTGAGTTCCGCTTGTGCTTAAAAGGTCAAATACACACAAATTTCAGTCAAAATGTCTGTCTTGGTGAGTATACACATAAACCAAGTCAGTTATCTCTTAAGTGAACATAAACAGTTGATAAATAAAACGCATGAGCTGGAGATTTCATGTTATTCAAACGGTACGCTCTTATGTATGTGCGTTGATTAGTGTTAAAAGTAAATAAATGTCTAAATTAGATAGTTTCAATGATGCACTCACCTTTTGATCTCCTAACTCCTTGTACAAGTCAGGATGGGTAAGTGATAGATGCTTGGCAAGGTTTGATGTGTTGCCTCCCGAGGCAAGCTTGAGGACTGGTGTGGTAAATTCTGTTTCATCTTTTCAACAGTTTTGTACGCAAAGTAATTCCAAATTTCACTTCTACTGCCCTTTTTATTAATTAGTTTTGGGTGTGTTGAGGGAGATTTACCTGCTTTATCCATTTTGTTCCTCTATGTTGCCACATTTGACGATTTCGTGGCAGTTTGGGTAGCACACTGCTACCTAGCTGTGAACTTCGGAACAGCAGCGTATCAAGTACCGAAATGAGCAAAATCATGATATCATATGGTTTTAAATAAAATATATACCGTTATTTTCCCTGTATCGGTATACTGTGCAACCCTAACCACAATAATGTATTAGTATGGTGTAGGGCCTCCTTTTGCCAAAAAGCATCAATTCGTCTGGGAAATGACAGATACAAGTCTTGCACAGTGGCCAGAAGGACTTTAAGCCATTCCTCTTTCAGAACACTGGCCATGTCACTATGTGATGCTGGTGTAGGAAAAGGTTTTCTAACTTGCTCCTCCAAAATCCAAAATAAGAGTCTCAAATAGATTTAGATCTGGTGACTGTGCAGGCCATGGAAGATGTTCAACTTACTGTGTGTATCGGTGCATTATCATGCTGATACATGGCGCACCCCCTTCAGGGTACAATGTTAAAACCATTAGGTGCACATGGTCCTTTAGAATGGTTCAGTAATCCTTGGCAGTGGCGTGCCCATCAAGTTCCACCTCCATGCTTTGGGAACGCAACAGTCCTGTGCTATTGCTCTGCTAATTCAACCTTCAAACACTGCTCTTATGGAATGTAAAACCACCAGGCTGCGCATATATGGGGGTGAAACCTCCAACACTATATTGGCCAGTGTTTCAATTTCATTGTCCAATACGTTTGTGCAAGTCTATGTACATTCTTACTACTAATAATATTTTGGGGTTAAAAGGTAATGCAGCACATTTGTCACTTTGACACATAAACCTCTTGCTTAATGCTTATTTTTGCACATTAATGCTTATTTTTCTGTTTTAACTCTACAGACTGAAATCATCTCAAAATGGACCATCAGGACCACATGAATTCTGGACAGGTGGGTGACTCTCAGCACTCTCCTGGGAACAACATAGCATCTGGTGTAGCCAACATGACCATCAATGACGGACATCAACGAGACATGAAGAACGGGACAGCAGCACATATGGGACCAGGTGACGGTCCAGTGAAAGGTCTGTATAATGAGGGAAGAAAAACTGAAGTTACTGTATTATATAGAAGGAAAAAACTGAAAGTCTGAAAATCCCCTTTTTCCCCACAAAGCACAGAAGAGCTGAGTGATACTCATGGTAGTGTGTTTCTCACTTATGTCTCGTCTCATATTGAGAAACCCGACACATATGCTGACAGTTACACCACTCAGCAATGCGTTGGTTTCAAATGTCTGTGAAGATATTCATTCATTCAGGTCAATTGCAAAATGTCATGTAGAATTTATTTGTTGGACTTTATTTTCCATTTGTTGAATGATGATAAAGATCACAATCACAACTTTAGAGACACAGTCTACACGGTGATTGTGTTCAATTTTAAGGAATCCCAACCAGAGTCTGTCAATGGAAAACCTGTTATTTCTAGACCTGGGAAAAGTCAGAGAAATTAATAAAATCTTAAAAATACATGGAAAGACGTGGAAATATCTACATAATCTAGCTAAGCTCAAATATTTTGTTGTCAAAAAATTGCTCCGTGTATGCATTTGCTATTATTAAAAATGTACATTTTTAAAAATCCTGTAATCATGAATGACTGAAAAAGTCATGGAAAAATTAAGGAAATTTATTTGTTAAAAAGTTCTGAAAACCATGCCACCATCAGATAACTGGCAGATGCATGGATAAATGATGAGATGTCTTCAAATGTTGGAAAACAAAGTTAATCTACAAATAGCTTCTATAAGACTTGTCCTGCCTGAATTAACTGTTCACAATAATTTTTTTAAAAATAAATTTGTGCATATAACATTGATCGTAGATAGTTTTTTCTATGTTTCTTATGATGTATAGTTGGATGAGGCTCAGATGTGAGGAAATAGGTCATAGTTTATAAAAAAAAAGGGTAATCGGTCTTACCTGCTTTGAATTGCTCTGGCACAACTGACAAGCTTTCAGCAAGCCCCAGGCTCCCTCACAGAACACAAACGAAACCTTCTTATCAACCAGCAACCTAAATTTCCAGCTCAGTTGTGCTGGCAGAAGTCAGTGAAGCAGAATGTCTCTAAAATGACAAATTCGGTAAAATAAAGTTTGGAAAACAACATAACACTGCCTTTTAGAGAGTTACTTTGCCCCTTACAAAATTATGTTTTGGCAGTTATAGCTCTCGTCTCAATGGCGTACTTTGTTGTACTATACTGCCTGTTGCTCAGCTTTATAGTTCAATTGATCCCATAACACTCTATTACACTACTGATTCAACCATTCACTTTTGATTTCCCAAGAAAACACTACTATATTGTACTAATAAAAAATAATAATTCTGCATAATTGTTATTGAAATGATTAATTTAATAACTGGCACATGAATGTTTTTTTTTGATAAAAGCCAGCCTCTCATATTTCCCCTTCAACAGTGGACAAATGAGAGTGCTAGATACAAATGTAGCCATTTATCATCCACACCTACTGCACACTGTTGACGTTGACAGCAGCGCAGATTGATAGAAATGGAAAGAAAATAGTGCCGATTAAAACTGAGGTATGAATTTTGACCGGCGTGTTTTTTGTGTGTTAAATTAATCAAGCTTTGAAACGCAAATAATTTTTTCACGTAAAAACGCACAGTTTTGAGGCCCCGGAAACTAACCGGGAGTACTTTCTTGAAAAACTTCCAGCGGCCAGAACTCTGACCAGGGAGGTGACTATAGAGTGGGTCAGTGTGTATGCACTATAGCTCTGGTAAGGATTCCATACAACTTCATGTCTTAAATGGGCGAACTAACCCTTTAAAATTCTCCCAATTGCACGTCATGGAAAACGTGGGAAAAAGTTGAAAGTTGTCTCTATGCTTGAAAATGTTAGGGAAATGTAATAAAACTTAAAATGTCAGAAATTAGACATAGTAAAACCACATTTCTGTGATTATGCCATGAATGGAGGCACAGAAAGCTAAATCCTCAGTTGAGCCACATTCAAATCTCAGGCCATTTTTTTGTTGTTTTTAGAGACTGATATGCATCTGATGTACATCATATGTAATCATAATGAACAACAGGAAAAGTAATGGAATAACAGTGGGATCCTTGACACTAACATAAGAATTCATGCCTTGCTTTTGCTTTTCCAAAAAGCAGTGCTTATTAACATTGCCCAAACAAAACAGTGACAAATCCATGGCCTTTTTGGATCAGCAATAAACCTGGATCTAGAGGTCTGCACTCCCGCGGGAGTTCCCGCAAAACAGTGCGGCGCGGGACAAATTTTTAAAGGTCATTGCGGGAGCGGGCGGGATGATGAGGTGCACTTGCGGGTGCGGGCGGGAGGGATGATACGCTGCACTCCCGCAAATTAAATATGAGTATAAAGTAAAATATATAAATGATTAAAGTAGCGTACATAATTTGTAGTTGTGAGGGAGATTCTGATTGGCAGCAATAAAAACGTTTTAAGCAGCCTAAACTTGTGAATGTTGTCGGGAAGGGCGGGGCCTAATCTCACGCACACTTGTTTAGAGACAATTCCTTTCCCGCTGCTCCGAGTTCGAATTCGAAAGCTAGTTCAAGTTCAAAATAGACAGCATGGACGAGGAACAGAGCGCCTCTAGTGCTTCAGATAAAGTACTGTTGTGAATATTATGCTGTTCGTAATATGGGACCAATAAATATGTTACCAAGTATTGGTAAGGAATTTTGTGTGCACGCATTTTTTTCCCCAAGACCTTTCGTCAGACAGAAAGTGCGGGCGGGAGCGGGACATTATATCACAGATGCGGGCGGGAGCGGTACTAAAAATGACAAATCTTTGCGGGAGCGGGCGGGAGCGGGACTGAACACTGCGGGAGCGGGCGGGAGCGGGTCTGAAAATTGTGTCCCGCGCAGACCTCTACCTGGATCCTCTCAGGAATGACCTTGCCATGCTTTTAGAAGCTTTTTTGGAAACTTAGTTAAGTTGATTTTTTGCTGATGTTGTGATTTGCTGATGTAAAGCAGCACTGAAAAAAAAGTCACTGAAAGCTAATTGCATGCCTTCAAGGCTGTAAAATGCAGCTGCAACAGGAAGTAATGTTCCAAGCAACACAACTAACTCTTTAAAGGATTCAAGGCCAGTAAAAGCCCAGAATATTTGTCAAAGAGCAATTAGGCAGGTCTACTTCACCCTTTTTACATGAGAGAATAATGTCAGTTCTGGGCAGTGTGAGTACTACACTAAATAGTAGTGCCCAGAACATCCATTTGTTAAATGAGTAAATAAGATGAGCGCTCAAACCGCTAATGGCTTAGATGCATGTACCTGTCTGATGCCATGACCTGGGAATTATTAGTTATTATTATTATTAAACCGTAAGTAATTTTAGCTCTAATTATTGTTGTTAATATTGTACATTTGGAAGTGCTAATATTTTTCTGTCGTAAACACTTCACTGTCATTTGCTTTTTTTAAGGCACCCAACTTTTAACAATAAGGCCATCTTCTGCCATTACATAGGACATAATTACCTCACAAAAGTTCAAGGTCTGAGTAAATGGACTTCATTTATCATTTATCTCCCAAGGCCACAAACTCATCGATCTTGTCAGAGAAATAGCTGTCTAGTTGAGACAAAGGCATTAAGATAGCATCATGTATGTTGAATGCTATGGTTCTGTGAAGTTGGGAGTGATGTAAATGGATTAGATTACCATTAGCCATCAGCTGAATATTTCATGTTAGATAACATGTTGCTGATGTTTGCAGTACTGCTGAAATGGGTCTGCAACTTTAATTGATACAAAGTTCACTTAACATGCTTCTTATGAACTGCCAGAGAGATCAAATTTCTATCAAGTCATACATAATGCAGACTCTCCCCCATTTATTTCATATGATAGACTATAGGGGAAGGGTTAAGTGAATGAAAACATTTTGCATTTTTCCTGTGATTTATAGGTTGATAAGCATTGTCCGTGTCTGCGAGCCACTTCAATTCACAATTCATTATGTTTAGAAGACAATATATTTGTTGAATTTCTTGTAATAGGAAATCTACCAAACTGGACAAAAGAATCCCAGTACGGCTGTTAATGTTCTTCATATCTCATCTGTTCTTTTAACTTGCTTCCATGTGATTTCACAATTTTGACTGTTCAGGAGGGACAGCAGGAGCTGGAGAAGGTATGGTGGGCTCTCCACCCCCTTATCCACCTGCAGTGTAAAAAAGTTCAGTAAATTTACATGCAAAAAATTTGCTCATGACCACCACAGATTAGTTCTGCACCACAGAGGCTTTCAAATACAGCTATAAATGAATGTATTAAAAGTTATTTAAATGCATTCACAGCACAATGCTTTTTACTGCTCAGATCAGGTGCAAAAGTTTCCATCAGTGTATTAAATGATACTTGCAAATCGACAATTCACTGATTCATTGCTTCATTGGCCATTTTGCTACCAGTCATCAATGCTTTACACACTGAAGCTCACAGAGATGTTGTGGGTCATTGTGAATATTGTGGTCTGATTGGCCAGTTTTATGCTTTTGGTTTTGATTGTTTTTGTTGTGATTAATTGAGTGAAGAGGCACTTTTATAAGAACTGATCCCATAACCCCTTCAGCCCAATTGACCCCTCATTTTGCCAACTATATAGTTACCCATTTCTTTGGTACAATCCATGTTGCAACCTACTGCTCGCTAATTTAGATTAGCAAGCAATGTGTAAAAGTGCCTTTTACTCAAAGTTTAGTGTGTAAAATCAGATTTTTGGACTGTTTAACTTTTGTCATGAAAACGTCTCAGGTTACGTATGTAACCCTGGTTCCCTGAGAGGGAACGAGACGCTGCGTTGAGACGCGGTGGGAACGCTCTGCGTGATTGCGTCGTGAAGCACGTGTATAATCAGTCCAATGGAAGAACGAGACGTCACCGGCGGTAACGTCATAGACCAGGAAGCTACAAAGCACACCAGAAATCAGACCGCGACAGCTTCTGAAAAGGCCTGAAGCAAGTCGATCAGGGCATGCAGGAAGTATGGCAGGAGAACGCAGCGTCTCGTTCCCTCTCATGGAACCAGGGTTACATACGTAACCTGAGACGTTCCCTTTCAAGGGAACTCGAGCTGCGTTGAGACGCGGTGGGAACCCCATGTCCACTACGCCATAATGAGAAATGCCCGTTCTGTGTGGAGTCCTTGCGCACACTAAGAAACAAGCAGCCTAGCCCCGGGAGTGGAGAGGTCTAGGTCGTAGAATCTGACAAATGTATGCGGTGAGGACCAGCCTGCCGCATTACAAACGTCCTGCAGGGAAACCCCTGAAATTAAAGCCTTAGAGGCAGCCATACTCCTAGTAGAATGGGCGCGGACAGCCATAGGTGAGAGCTGTCCGGCCGCTTCATAAGCAAGTGAGATAGCCTCAACTACCCACTTGCTCATTACCTGTCTAGATGCAGGGCAACCTTTCTTGGTTGAACCGAAGCAGACAAATAACTGCTCTGATCTACGCCACAGGGCAGCTCTGTGAACGTAGGCATCCAAAGCCCTAACGGGACATAACAGATTGAGACCTTCCTGATCTGGGGTAACGAAAGGTGGAGGGCAAAAAGCCTGCAGCACAATAGGGCCCGCCACATTAGTGGGGACCTTATGAATGTAACCCGGCCTAGGGTGTAAAAATGCTTTCACCATACCAGGTGCAAATTCCAAACATGAAGGAGCCACCGACAGGGCTTGCAGATCTCCAATTCTCTTGATAGAAGAAATAGCGAGAAGAAATAGAGTTTTTAGTGTATGGAACTTCTCTGAAACCTCTTCAATAGGCTCGAAGGGAGCCAGGGCCAGACCCTCAAGTACAATGGCCAAATCCCAAGCCGGTGCTCTAGAGTGCAATGCAGGCCTAAGCCTCAGTGTACCACGGAGAAAACGAGTAATAAGAGGATCTCTCCCAAGAGAAGAAGTCCCCAAAGGGGAGCGATAAGCAGATATAGCCGCTACGTACACCTTTAAGGTGGAGGGAGATAATCCAGCAGAGAAACGGTCTTGAAGGGTCTTGGTCCTCTGGGCTGGGAGGAGCACACTCTTCTTGGTGTTTAGCCGCAACCCCAACCTTTTTAAGTGAGACAGAACGACATCTCGATGCCGAACTGCCAACTGCTCGGAACGAGCCAGGATCAACCAGTCGTCGATATAGTTTAATACGCGAATGCCCTGGAGTCTCAGAGGAGCCAGCGCTGCATCCACGCATTTCGTAAAGGTGCGGGGTGATAAACCTAGGCCGAATGGAAGGACCCGATATTGGTATGCTTCGCCCCCGAAAGCAAACCTCAGGAACTTCCTGTGATGAGGATGAATGGATACATGAAAGTAAGCGTCCTTCAAGTCTATTGTGACAAACCAGTCCTCGGACTGAATCTGTGATACAATCTGTTTGAGTGTAAGCATCTTGAACTTGAGTTTCTGAACTCTGCTGTTTAACTGACGCAGATCTAGAATAGGACGCAACCCCCCATCCTTCTTGGGAACGATGAAGTAACGGCTGTAAAACCCTGACTCTCTGCTGGGAGGAGAAACCCTTTCTATAGCCCCTTTTTGCAGAAGCGTCAGTACTTCTAGTTCCATGACCCGAGCCTGCCTTGGGTCCACCACTGTGGGAAGGACCCCTTGAAATCTGGGCGGACGAGAACCGAACTGAATTCTGTAACCCTTTTCTATTATATGCAGGACCCACTGAGAAATATTTGGCAGTAGTTTCCACGCTGCCAGAAATTCTACTAAGGGGACCAGTCTCTCGAGACTGGCCTCGGGATTCGGTTGTACGGACATTTCGGTGCCCTGAAGCAGCGAACCGGCAGGGAACAACCGAACTGACCGTTCTACGATCCTCCTCGGAGAATCGTATGGGGACGCTGACACCTCGGTGCCCTGAAGCGGCGAACCGGCAGGGAACAACCGATGTGGCAGCGCTGCGACTCTCCTCAGAGAATCGCCCCCCAGAGGGTGCCGAGGATGAACGATTTCTCGAAATCGTCCCTCCTCGGAGGGGACCACCCTCAGAAGCCTGACGCCTTGGGCGTCAGGACTTCTTCTTAGCCCAAGCCTTCTTAGAGATGACAGTCCTCAGATCTTGCCTACCCCTAGCTGGCCTGGACTGCGACCGCCACCCAGATTCCCCAGATTGTGGAGGAGCCCGAGTGGCGACGCTCTGTTTTTGATGCACTCTGTGCTGTGAGGAGCTTGTACTCGGATGAGACTGCTCGGATTTAATAATCATTTTTCGCCCAGCAGTCTCGGGGATATTGAAACGTCGAGGAAGAAACCTCTGGAACGCAGCCGATTATTTTTTCGTTTCTTGAAACCTATCGACGACACAGTTGATAGCGTCGCCGAACAAACTTGAAGGTGACAGTGGCGCGTCCAGAAGAACAGACCTATCTTTATCCTTTATATCAGACAGATTTAACCAAAGATGCCGCTCCGTGGCCACCAGGGCTGCCATAGAACGGCCCACTGATTTGGCCGTCTCCTTGGTGGCCCGGAGAGACAGGTCTGTTGCGCGACGCAATTCTCGAATTGCGTCAGCCCTGACTTCCTCACGTTCATCGATATCCTTCAGCAGATCAGCCTGGTATGCCTGCAGTATAGACATAGTGTGCAGACATGACGCAGCCTGACCTGCTGCCGAATAAGCTTTACCCACCAGCGAAGATGTAGATTTTAATGGCTTGGTTTTTAATGATGACGATGACTCGGGAGAGAGATAGCTCGCGAGCGTCTCTTCAGCCCGAGGCACCTTAACATAACCATAATCAGATGCACCCAAAACATTACTGTAACAGGAAGTTTGTGGGTTAAATACTCTGAATGACGCCGGTTTATTCCACGATCTCGAAACCTCATTGTGGAGATCGGGAAAAAACGGGAGTCCCGGACGTGGAGGCTGTGTTTTAGATGGTAAAAATCTTTCATCTAATAAACTTTTTCTAGTAACACTCAAAGAATCATCGGCTGGCCATTCAATATTTAATCTAGCTACAGCACGAGATAAAACCTCCATAAGCTCCTCATCATTATCGGAGGCATGAGCTGGCGAAAACTCAACATCCCCCATATCAACACTGACGACATCCAGATCCTCAGAACTGGATAGCCGCAACAATGGTGCCCCAACCTGGGAAGGAGAAGCCGCAGCGCGGGCTCCTTCCTGGGCAGAGGCACCGGATCCAGCAGGTAAGGGTTGAGAAAGGGCTGGGCCCGTCTCAAGCCCCGCTACTAGATCCATATGCGAACCCCAAGATGAAAGCCTTCGCTGTGCCTCGGCAGCAGCGGGACCCGCACCCCGGGGAGCGCGAACCGAACCGTCCTCCTCAAAGAACGCCCGGCGAGAGCGGAGCGTCCTCACGGACAGCTTCTCGCAATGCTCACAGTCAGCTCCCTCGAGAACTGACTGGGCATGCTCCACTCCCAAACAAGCAACACAAAGCTGATGTGTGTCCCCACCCGTGATGAAACGAGGGCAAGGGACAACACAACGCTTGAATTCTTGTTTCGCCATAATATATATATATATATATAGATAGATAATGTGCTTGTGACAGACAACAATAAATAGACAAGGACAGTATACAGAGAGCGCTTGCTGAAGGCAACAGAAGCTGTCGCGGTCTGATTTCTGGTGTGCTTTGTAGCTTCCTGGTCTATGACGTCACCGCCGGTGACGTCTCGTTCTTCCATTGGACTGATTATACACGTGCTTCACGACGCAATCATGCAGAGCGTTCCCACCGCGTCTCAACGCAGCTCGAGTTCCCTTGAAAGGGAACAGAAACTTGTCTTTTGTGTTGTGTTCGGGCTCCTTACGTGGTTCTGTGCTTTTAGTTCCTTTCAGTTCCTTGATTCCTTTTCTTTCTCTGCTTCTAATGTTGACTGTAGAGAGAGGGTGGTTGAGTGTTGCTAATTCTGCAGTGTTGTCTGTGGCTGTTCCTATCATTCTGCCTTCCACGTCATCAGAAGAGTTAACACCCGGAAGTCCGCCAGAGAGTGGCCGGAGCAGTGCGGCATCAGTGGATAGGGATGGAGAGCAGGAGAATGGGGAAAGAGAGAGCTCTGTCAGCCCACGGGAATCACCAATGTCCCCACATCCATTGCCAACAACCCTAGCTGATGGTTTGGGTTCAGGAATCACAGGCTTTGACAGTCAGGTGATAAGGAGTCCATCGGATAAGATCTCCGACCATCATAGTTCTAGTGGATCTGAGGAGGTGAAAGAAGAGAATGAAAAAGAAAAGTCTGAGAGATTTTCTGGTTCTTTCGGTGTGGAAGAAGCACCTATAAGTGCTATCAACATGAAAGAGGATAAAGAAGAGGACAAAGAGGAAGTTAGCGACAAAGAAGAGGAAGAAACAGGAGTTTCCTTGGTGCACAGTTCTGTGACCCCAGACTTGACAACCCAGAAAGACTACAATGAACATGAAATCCCTACCCATCTTCCCATGACCCCAGAGGAAGCTAAAAAACGTGGCCTATCGTTTGACTACACAGAACCTCAGGATCCCAATCATCAGAGTGGTCCTGTGGGCTGGGAGTGCAGCTCTGACAAAACGCCGCCGGAAAGCAAGAGCCCCGACTCATGCAGGGTGGATCCAGGCTCACCTCTTTCTCCCAGTGCTGCCGCCGACCCTACCCAAGAGGAATCATCTCTTACAGACTTCCAAACGGATGCTCGGGAAGAAGAAGAGGAAGTAGAGTTGCCAGAACCAGAACATGAAGAAGATGAGACCACCATTCCTCCTGTTTCCCAAGAAGATGCTGCACCCAAGATGGAGCCTAAGGCAGAGGAACATAGAGAACCTAAAGAAGTAAAAGAGATCAAGCAGGAGAAATACTTGGAGACCAGCAATAATGATCGCATTGATATGGTCCAGTCTGTTGCCTCACCAGAATCCATTGCCAAACCTAAACCTGATGCTGCCAAAACTAAAGATGCCGTTAAGCCCAGTGCCCAAGTAATGCCCACAAAAGCACCAAGCCAAGTAGATCCTGTCAAAGAAGCTCCTGCCAAAAAAACTAAGAAACCCGTCACTACAGCCGCTGCCGCTCCTTCCCCCAAAACTGCTCCTAAACTTCAGAAAACCCCCTCTAAAGATGCTGCTCCGGCCAGAAAAGCAAGTGTCCCATCCAAAGGTCTGTTTTCCGTTCTGTTCCTCCAAACCCCACACAAATCTTTTTATTTCTCCTTTCCTTTTCTTGTTTATAGTAGATTAGAACTACGCAGCACCCTTTCTTATAAGCGTACACAACGAAACGAACGTGTTCGGTTGAAGAAATGGGCTGCTTGTAGCCACAAAATCTCTCTCTCTCTCTTGATCCTTTGTGCCCTGTGTGTCTCTCTCTTCTCATTCCCTCTCTGTGTGTGGTCAGTGTTATTCTGCTTTTGTCTGTGACTAACTGCATTGATTGACTGTTATTGCTGGCACAGTTTTCACCTGTCCCTCTGTATTGCATGTCACCTGTGCATGATGTGTGTTGAATGTATCACTCACAGAACTGTGCATAACCTTTGTGGGCCTACTCCTTTCCAATATGTCCATTTTATTAAACAGCCAATTGGACCCAGAGGCCCATGCAGATGGGGTTGAATATAACACATACTGAAAGGAGAAGGTCAGCATTTGCTGCTGGGTTCAAGACAAGCGTCCTCTAAATGTCTCCCACAGCTGTGCGAACATCTCCTACAAAAAGATCAGACAAGCTCAAAAATGTGAAACATTTATTGTTGCAAACCGTCTTAAGGCAATCTTTTGACGCTCAGAAATCTAAGTTAGGTGCATGCAAGGCAACACTATATTGATATTCATGAATCATTCTGCACTTCTCCATAATTTTTGTCTATATTTTAGCCATCTACCTTTTTAAAAAAAAAATTAAATTTAGAAATAAACCAATAAATAAACAAGTAAATACATAAATACAATTTAAGAGATTAATAAAGAAATAAGACAAAATTATATATATATATTTTTTTATATGATGACATTCTAATATTTGCATTCTGAATTGCAACGGATCTTCTGTCTTGCATAAACTTGTATACTGAATTGTAATTGGATTTCTTTTACCTATGGTTATTTAATCAGCTTGAGCAACTGTGGAGAAAGTGTCAATTGGTGTTGATTTTTGTTGTGCAAAGGCAAAAGAAAACAAGACCATTCATTATGTCAACAACAATGACAGCTCTGATTGTGCATTTTATTTAGACGGCTTCATAGCTTAAACCCTAAGCTAAAACTTTAACACTACTCTTTTGCTGCCTTGCAAACACACCAATTTACTCCAGGAAAAACTAAATCTACTGTTGTTTCCCTGTACAAGGTTAAAACATTCTTAATTCTTTGCGTTTTGTCATAATAAAACGAGGTCCTGTACAAATCAATTGATGCAAAAAAAGGTCCTTGTAATTTTGTCATAATTTTCCTCACCCTCCTGTTATACCAAACCCATGTGACTGTGTACAAGGAATATCTTCACATCTGTCCAGTGGACTATTTACCATAGCAAACAGATAATTGTGAGAGCTGAAATCAAGAACCAGACAAGTTAACATTACATTTTTTTGTGTTAATAAACTGGATTTATCAGTTAATTTAAAATGTGAATAAGAGATCACAACTAAACAAATTCCCCCATGAACTCTGATAAAAAAAAAAATCCACCAAGAATGTGAGATTTAAATTATATTTTGGTCTGTTTCTATAAAGCTCTAGAATGGCTTCAGAAAACTTGGAATATACTTCCGTATTTTACAAAAGAAATAAACTTTTTCAGGTTGGGAACAACATGAGCGTGAGTAAACAATGACAGAATTTCCATTTTGTAATAAATGTTTGTTTCTGAATGTTTATCATAAACAAACATAAAAACTGAAACACAGGAATCTGTGCTTTTGGGAACAGGACTCTCAACATCACACCTGATATATCGCATTGAGTACTGAAGTAAAGACACATCAACAACAACTTTCCTTCTTTGAATCAAGTAGATCGACATATTTATAAACAAGTCTTGATTTCAGACAATTAAAACCATCAATGTACAGTATGAGCTTGCACTTACTGTTCCTTCCTTTCTTACAGCCAAGGCTGGAGTTGGGGCAACTCCTGAAAAAAAGGTACAGTTATCACGGGTGATATTATGGTTCGTCTGAAAAACAGCTCTAGCCAGATTAGTTAAAATACACCACTACTGAGAGGAGTCACAGTTTCATAAGTTAATTTTTGTTTACACTTAATTTCCTTTAAATTTCTAAAAACTAAATCATCTTCAATTTTAGTTTAGCATCTTATTTGGTATTTTTGTTTTATTTTTAAACACATTTTTAGTATTTTTTTAAATTTCAGGTAATTTACTGATTGCTTTTTACCCATGTTTTACTTTTTTTTAAATTTTTTTTTTATCTCCATCACCCTCTCAAACAAAAAACATAAGATACCCACCACAACCCTGCATGCAAAAGCAAGACCCACTTCTGCCCCCCAAAGTGGGTCTTCAGTCTCAGGCATCCCCAGCAAAAAGCCCTCAGCCTCCTCAACTCCACTGTGTTGCTTTAGCAGTCCAGGCTCTGCAAACTCTGTAAAAACACCCAACAGTCCAGGAGCAAGAGAGTTCAGGGCCACGGTGAGTACTTCCGCACATCCCTAACCATCAGCCAAGAGCCTCTGTTCTGCAAGAAAAAGCCTATGTTAGTAGGGTTGTTTATGAACATGAAGGCGGTTCACTTTATGGCACCTGAGATACTTCACAACGTCAACATCCTTATTACTAGAGCAGAAAGAGAAGTTAATGAATGTATTTTACTGTAATGTTTTGGTGTATTATTGCTTTTAAATTGTGATATAATTCTAAAGAGTAAGAGATTCACTATTAGCTGATTCTTGCTTTAATTGTCCATATTTAGGCTGGAGATGCGAAGACGAAGACAGTGGGTGCCAAACCTCAAGGAGTTGGCATCAAAATGCCTGGTAAATGATTTTTAGAAGCATCTTTTCAAGATCCCTACAATAATCTTTATTTAGTACCATGAAAAGGAAGGATACTTGGTGACTCAACATTTAATTCCCCTTTCTGACCGTTTGAGAGGGAAACAAAAATGTTATTATTTGAGCCAAGCACTTTCAGGCAACGTAGTCTCAACAAATTTATAAGAAATTTTGCTTTTTAAATGCATTCTCCCATGGCAGAAGCCCAATCCACATTCAGTGTCGCTGTATGCAAACAAAAGTGCACTAATTATAAATTCATAAGCAAGTATATGTGGTCCAGTGTATCCACTGCATGGCAAACTGCAAAAGTCAGCTCACCTTCCTGTCATTTCACTGTGCACCACTTAAAGGGAAATTCTGTGATCATTTACTCACCCTTATGTTTTTTCAAACCTGTATGAGTTTATTACTTCTGTTGAACACAAAAAAATATATATTTGAAAGAATGTTGGTAACCAGACAGTTGACAGTAGCCATTGCCTTTCATAGTTATTTTTTCCTACTATGGAATTCAACGGCTACATCAACTATCTGGTTACCGACATTCTTCAAAATATCTTCTTTTGTGTTCAACAGAAGAAAAAACTAAAAACAAACTAATACAGGTTTGGAACAATATAAGAGTAAATGATAACAGAACTAACCCTTTAACTTGTGTTCAGGGAGTACAGAATGTTTGCCTACTAGAAATGGGTTGGGAAACCCCAAAGGAATGATTCTCTATTTATAGAGAATTTGCATGACTGATTTGTACCACTTTGATTTGTGAAATACAGCTGCTTCACGGATGGAGCAGCGAAGGACAGGACCAGGGTCCATTGAAAGAGGTAAAAAAAGGGCTCTTTTGTGCGGGAGCCAATCAAAAGTTTTACTGTAAAATACTGTTGGTCCTGCCAAAAACCTGCACTGCTGAAATAATAAAATCCACAAAACGTAATGAAAGCGGTTACATATTAACATGCCAAAGAAAGGCTGGAAGGTGAAAACTTTTCCTTTAGGCTATTTAACCACAGAGTAAAAAAAATCAAAAGAGCAAAAACAGAAGAAAATATTCTGGTCTTTTGCTGTTTTTCACCGTCAGCTGACTCACCTAAAACCCCAGACCGTAGTGGTTGCAGCAGCCCGGCCAGTCGGTCCTCCACCCCTGGACAGCAGGTGAAGAAAGTAGCGGTGGTACGCACCCCTCCCAAATCACCTGGTTCATTGAGATCTCGCGCCCCGATCGCTCCTGTTGCACCTATGCCGGACCTGAAGAACATCAAGTCCAAGATCGGCTCCACTGAGAACATCAAACACCAACCTGGAGGCGGGAAGGTAATTCTGTCATGCATGTTTGACAACATGTTTTTTAACTGGTAAAATCAAACGTCTGGAAGGTCTGAAAACAAAACCAGCTGGTTGGGACGCATTTAGTGCGGATTTAAAAGACTGAAGTGAAAGTAGGCCAATCATCATAGATATTTGAGTGGAGATGTTCAATGTATATTTGGATTCTGGAAGATACTTGACAGAAAATCCCAAAATCAAGCTAATCCATGTTAGGAAAAGTTGGTTGTAAATTGGAAGAACGTCAACAGAAAAGAAAACTGTCTTTAACAGTAGAGCAAACCCCTTTGCAAAACCTGGGATCTGCAGTTCAATTCAAAGCATCAGGTTAGCACTCTTGACTAGGTGGCTGTAACGGTGGCAGCTTTTTACCACAAAACAAAGTAAGGAACCAACCACTGGCGGTGGTTCGGTGGTGTTGTGTGTGTGTGTGTGTGTGTATATGTATATATATATATATATATATATATATATAGGCCTATACACCTCAATTAAATACATTTTCAAATAAAATGATAATGATAAACGAGGCTCAAACATCCATTTCGTAACAGACATGCGTGTTTATTTGAGCACTTCCGTCAATGAAACAACACACTAAAACCTGTAAAGCATTGAAATAAATATCAGTAAATAATATTAAAGCTGCAGTAGGGAGTTTTGCGAAAATGTTGACTTAGCCTGAAAATTTGAACAAGCACAACTTACAGGTCCAACCCCTTTGCTCTCTGCTACGCTACAGCCCTCCCTCCACAGCTCCTCCCCCACAGCGGAGCCTGCCGTGAACGCGCAGGCTAGTAAGCAGGACCACCGATGACGGCGGATTATAAACAGTTATGGAAAATTGACTAATAGGGACGAAACATCAACAATTTGCTTTACATTGACAATGGCCTGCCCATACTTTGACTACAAACTTGGTCCTCAAATCATCATGTATTTTGCAATACATGTAACTTTATAAGGTTGCACTCTTTCTATAAGTTATAGCTAAGATAACGTTAAAGGATTAGTTCACTTTAAAAAAAAACTTTTGCTGATAATTTACTCACCCCCATGTCATCCAAGATGTCCATGTCTTTCTTTCTTCAGTCGAAAAGAAATTAAGGTTTTTGATGAAAACATTCCAGGCTTTTTCTCCATATAATGGACTTCAATAGGACACAAATGTTTCGAGGACCAAATGACAGTTTCAGTGCAGCTTCAAAGGGCTTTAAACGATACCAGACGATGAATAAGGGTCTTATCTAGTGAAACGATTAGTCATTTCAAAAATAAATAAAAAACTTTAAGTTTTATAAGCACAAATGCTCGCCTTGCTCTGTTCTGTGATGCATGTTCGTGATCCTGTTCGAACTCGTTCATCCGAACGAACAAATCTTTTTTCGAGTCATTCGTTCGTTGAATGAACGAAATGACTCCGAAAAAGACTCGTTCAAAATGAACAAATCTTTTTTCGAGTCATTCGTTCGTTGAATGAACGAAATGACTCGAAAAAAGATTCGTTCATTTGGATGAACAAGTTCGAACAGGAGAGTCACGAACGACGGTACGCGCTCGCGCTGTGCAAGAGAGGGGTGAACAGCGCGTACACGAGCGCGATTGACACTGCTAAGACATTCCTCCTGGCTCTGATTGGTTGTTTCTGACCAGGAGCGGTGTATTTCTGCAAATGGCAGTAGGACCACAGGGAGGAGCCAGAGGAGCTTGATTTTTTCCACAGATTATCTGTCTCATATTCTACTTTCAGGACATAATGAGAGTTTTAACAAATATTTGTTTACAAAAGCTACCTACTGGAGCTTTAACTTAAATAATATAGTAAAGTTAAATATTTAAAAACATTCATTTTATATTTCCACACAAAGACACGTGATATAGCCTACCGCTCTGCGCTTTGAGAGGGATGTGGGACACGAGCAGGAAAGAGACCATCGATTTCTTTTCTGATATCTTCATGTTTTCTACTTGTTGTAAAGGCTCTGAAGAGCAAATTTTATCTTCCACAAGGGCAAGGCATTTAGGCTATGTTTGATTTTGCGCTGCCTGAGAAAGCGAAACTAAAATCACCCGTGCGTGTGAAACGTGCTTTATAAATAAACCTGTCGCGCTTTACCAAGTATAACAAGAAATTCCTTGTCCAGTGGAATAACTAATGGAATATTGTTAAATTCGCTGATAATCGGGTGACCAGATTGCAAAAGCAGACAAAGCTTAAATTTATGGGCTTACGCACAACTCTCTCATTCGTCATGAATCCAAATGTTTCCATGGCTTCGATATAGCATTTAATTGCTAACCTATTATTTATTTTGTAAACAAAGCTTTGTGCTTCACTCCTGTCATAATATTCATGTAAAACAGCATTCACATACAACAAAATGTGTTTTGGTGGACCACCGCTGGTGCTACTTGGTCACCGCGGTGGTGCTTTACAAACGCGGTGGTGAGGTTGTCAAGTTTACCGGCACAGCCCTTGACTCTCCTTGTCCTTTTCCATGTGGATATTATTCATAAGAAGATCGACTTGTCTAATGTTCAGTCTAGATGTGGATCCAAAGAAAATATCAAGCATATTCCTGGAGGTGGTAATGCGAGTAAATGGTAGGGTTAGAACTCGCTCAGACAAATAGTGTATTCAGAAGCAGTTAACACTAGATATAGTTGTAAAATAATGTAGAAAATGATAAATTGAAGAACAACCAAATATAGTGTTATAATTCAGCTGTGTTTCTGTTTGAAAATCGGCCCCTCCACACACAAAATGTATATGACATATCCTGTAAAATGATTTATGAATTGGAACAGTTCTCTCAGGATATCGCTCCAATTGCTGTTTAAGTTAGACGAGTAATTCTACTTGATCTGTTTTGAAATTCTCAAAAATTAGCGATTTAAAAACCTCAAGCTTTGACTATGACTGCTGCATATTTATAACAGTTTAAAGTATGTTAATCTCTCAAAGACAGTTCTGCACACTCAATGTCAATATTCACCTCTTGTAACGAATGAAACCCTGACACAAATACCCATTACCCAGTCAAAGCTTTTAAGTAGCTCTCCATCAACAAGTCAAGTATTATCTTCCAAACACCCACACAGTCAAAAAAGACAGTGTTAATTGTTTCTATTTTTAAACTGTTAGAATAAACTAGATTAAGAGATTAGACAAAATACTGTTTTTAAAATGTACTACCAAGCCTAAACATTCACATTACATACATGTAAATAGTTTAGTATATATATATATATATATATATATATATATCTTGAGCCCTTGTTTTGATCATGTTTGTAAAAGGTCACTACTAAAATAAACCATTACAATGTAAACAGACTCTGGCTTCTAAAAGCACAGCTCATAGCTGAAGCCAGAGTTTCATGAAGGGTTAGCTAGTTCAGGGCCTGCAGCATTCCTTCACAGGCAATGCATTTGGTTCTTCTTGGTTCCTCCATGTGATGCACCTGTATTGCTGACTAGTGTTGCTGCATTGCAGATGTGCTGCTGTGCAGTTTGCATGCATGGTGAAGATTGTTAGGGGTCTCAGGTAGTCAGATATGCAGAATAAACTCCAAGGGATATGGATCTTCACTTGACTGCTTGAATCTGTGCACGTACGTTATTACAATGCTTGAAAAGCATATTCAAATCCTTCATTTCTTCTCACACTTTTTTGCAATTGTTTTTGACTAATGACTCTATCCAGACTAGATAATATCATCCTTGGGTGTGCTACTTTTTTCTTTTCTTTTCCCCCTCAGGATCATTTTACCAAAAATGTTGTTTTCTTGCCTTACAAGCACTGGTATTGCCTTCAGATGTAAATGTAGATATATCTGTATTTTTGTCTTAGTAAATAACATGTTTTTGCATTACATTCTCTTCCCTCTGTAACTGTATGAGCGATGCATATATTTCGTGAATCTCTTTTCTGACTCAGCATCTGGGACAGAGGGGAAATTTTCTCTGTTTTGAATCTTATTTGAGAAAGTATTTACACATTTTTACTTCTGATCATGAAAAGACCAAGTGTAAATGCCCTCTATGACGTATTCAGATAGATAGTAATCACCAAATTTTGTGGTGGCCTATCAGTGGAAGCAAGTTTCTTCTCTGTCCCTTGAACTCTGCTGTTGTGATTAATGGCCATTTTCCTACTCCAGATCATCAGCTCCTCAGGTGCCTGAGCGTGCGGTTCATTCCCTCTGGTTGATGACTGACTCTTATCTGTTCCTCATGCTTCAGGTTCAGATAGTGCACAAAAAGATTGACTTAAGCAACGTCCAAGCAAAGTGTGGCTCCAAGGACAACATTCGCCACAAACCGGGTAAGATTTCAGTCAGATTAGGGGTGTCGTGATATTCACGATAACCATGATATTTAAAAATGAAATATTATTATAGTGTTAATTGCGGGTGTCGCAATATACGGGTATTGGCGATAATCGTAATATTTCAAATAAAACCCATTTGAACTGTTAACTGCTGACGCCTTTCTGTGTTTTACATCCCTCTAGGCTTTTAGTCCAAAACTGTGCTCATTCAGATAAAAAACGTATGGATTATTGTACGTTTTCTTCATAGTATAGTGCAGTATTTTTTCTATTTTTATCCAAAATAGGACGATGTGAGCATTATGGAGCGCTAAACTCTCACAATTAATTATGCGTCAATCGTACTCGACATTGGAGGGTGCCCTCGTGCAGAAAGTCCACAAGTGAGACCCGTAAGAGTAATAAAACTTAGGACGATCCAGGAAATCCATAATGTTGACAAAGATATACAGTGATCGATGTAGCAGAATAAAACGCGGATAGAGACATTTTGACTTATTAAACATAAAGAGAATTTACACACCGTGCAACAGTATTATGGTTTATCTGTGTTCTTCAAGACATCATGGGTATTTTCATAAGGATAATGCATATTTATAATGCAATGCCAATCAACATAGCCTTTATCACTGTACTATAAAATAATATAATTACTTTTTAATTTCTATGTGACTGATAGCCTTATTTATTTACTTTTTTCAAGATTTCTACAGATGTTTTAAACTTTTATCTGTATTTTAGGAGGTGGAAATGTGGAGATCAAATCTGAGAAGTTGGATTTCAAAGCCCAGTCAAAGGTTGGATCTCTGGAGAACATTGGACATGTTCCTCGGGGTGGACAGAGAAGGGTATGTTCTTGACTTTATTAAGCACAACACCACAAGTCTCAAAGGAGTCACAAATGTGCAATAATGTGTTGAATTATTTGTAATATAGTTGTAGAAGTAATTCACAAAAATATTACAATGCATAAGACAATGTTTCATGATGCAGTTTGACTTTTATCTATTCTTTTATCTGCACTACTCAGTTGAAAATGTCCTTCATGTTAGATCTTGCTATGAGGTCAGCATGCTTCCTCCTGCTTGGCAGACTTCAATGTACTTCTTTTGCACAGATTTTTGCCAACTTCTTTGAGTTGCCTTTTAGATACACTGTTTTTAATTGGACTGTTTGTTTAAAGGGTAACTCAACCCCTGGTCAGAGCCTGACTCCACCCACTGGCAATATTCGAAAAATGCTGGAAAAGTAGGCAGAGCCCAGTGGAGATAGAGGGGACCAACCATGGGTGGGGCTGAGCGTGGGGGGGCACACCAGAGACCCGCGTTTCAATAGCGCCCGCTCTCTGTAGGCATGTTCACACTAGCAGATAAAAATGTGTTGCCATGAGAACGACTGACATCTCCATCTTTTCCTACAGATTACATAAACAGAGAATATTTGTTTTAGTTTTGAATTAGATAATTTAATAGCCGAGACGTAAATGTTTATACAGATATATTGCTTATGCCTGTGTGACTAGTATTCGCTGAGTTTTGTTTAAGTTTAGAGACGTGCTCCAGAAAAAAAGTTCACTGAGACGCGCCCTGGCGCGTTTGTCGACCCCAGAGGGTTAACTTTAGCTTAATAGGAAGGAACATAAATTGTGATTAAAAATATATGCTCACTCACATCAAGACGCCGCTGCGGTGGTGGAGTCCATGCAGGAGGAGCAGCGTTTGGCACTGCGTCGCCTTTCAGCGCGAGCAGTGCTGTCGCAACCAGGAACACTACATTTACGTCCCATCCTAACCACTGTACTAAATACAGTTAAAGCTAATGCTAAAAACCTACGCTAACTTGAAGCTATCCTAACTGATGCAATACTATGCTACTAACTAACTGCTTCTAACAATTACACACTAACAACTATGCTAATTACCTACCTAGGCTACACAAAATAATCAAAATAACTATATGCTAACTAGATGCTAATATACGCTATCCTGATCGTTTTCAATACTCGCAATTCCAACTCCTGACTCGCTACAGTGGTTTTGACGGAACAAGATGTTTTTATGCCAGGGGCTGAGCCTATGCCAAGGGCGTGGTGAGCTGGTGCCTGCTTACGTCACACGGGGAAACAACTTCCAATAGGAAAATTCAACGGCACTAGCCACCATTAAACTGAAGAGGGCAGCAGTCAGACGTTTTTACACCATATATTGTAGAATTAAAACACTTTAAACTCAAATGTAAAAAAATGGACTTGAATCAATGAACAGCACTAATAAAGCCCCAGTCTTACAGATCATTAACTAAAAAAGTTGTTTTAGGGTTTAGTTACCCTTTAAATACAGAATACAAGATTGGAAAAGCACCTAATCTAGAACTGAGCAACTGTTATTTATTATCCCATGGTCCATTATTTCATCCAAAATGTAACATTCTGTCGTCATTAACTTACCTCACGTTATTCCAAACCTGCATGACTTTCTGTCTTCTGTGGAACACAAAAGGAGACATTTATCCGAATGTTCCGGCTGCTCTACTGCATTTAATGAAAATGATTGGGGCCTGTTGGGCTTCAAAAGCAGCCAAACCTGCAGAATTACTCCTTGTGTGTTCCAAAGAGAGAAAATCATATGATATGACTGAGTAAATGATGAACTACTTCTTAATTGAAAATAGTTTTAGCTTTATGAAAACTTAACTCATTAAATCTGAATTAATTTAGTCATCACAACACAAAAACGAAGCCTATAAAAGGTATTGCTTGCATTAATATAGGTGCTAACGAATTACATATATATTTACATAATCAATGAATCAAGATGATTTTATATATGTAACAAATGAAATAAAAGTACAGCACAGGATCTACTGGGTGATAAACAGGCATCTGGGCATCTTGCTCTCCTTCATCTTCTCTCTCTACTGAACATATTTTCAGTAATTTTCAAGATCACTACACTGTCTAATGCTCCCTTTCTTAGAACAATTTTCCATGCAGTAATTTTCTGCTTCTGTGTCTGTTTTTATCACACATAACCTAAAACTGCTGGCTGAGTGCTGCTTTCATGTGTTCACATTCAGGAATCGTTTAGGAGTGCTGATCTAAGATCTATTTCCAGCAGATAAAAGTTAATGGTTACACTTTATTTCGATGGTCCACTTTAGACATTCTACTAACTATAAGTAACTTTGAAACTACATGTAAACTAACTCTCATTAGAGTATTAGTAGACTCACAAGTTAGGTCATGGTTCAGGTTAAGAATAAGTTGATTTGTATTTGTAAAGTTACTTATAGTCAGTTTGAATGTCTGTTGGAGGAGCATCACAATAAAGAGTTAGCAGATATAAAGCAGACAGTCTACTAATACTAATAGAATTCACAAAGAGATTCATCAAATCCCCTAAAATTTAACAATGTCATATGTCCTACGGAAGACAGATCAGCACTCTTACTTGGAAATATTTAAATAATAATAATAATAAGTATTAAGACAACTTCATCCCTGCTCTCAGCATTCCCTGTTTTTTTAGTGTGTTTTTATGCCTTCATAACCTCCTTATTCCATAATTTGCATTCCAACGCAACCCCTGAATAATTTGTTTTGTTTACCCATAACTCTGTGAACTGTAGAGTGAGAAGGGGAAGGAAGCAGAGCCGCAGGCCGCAAAAGCGTCCTCTAATGGGGACGCTGTTCACTCTAATGATGTGGACATGACCTTTGACCTTCCCTCCACTGAAGGGAACAGTCTGGTTTAAGTCAGAGAGCCTCAGTAAGTATATTACTAGAATTATGAAGTGTCAATTTAACTGACATGTCACCATTACAAGGTTTTTATGTTCTTCTGTGCGAGTTATGATTTCTTGAGCACTGTATTATTTCAGTTCAATTGTGCATTTATTTCTTAATCACCATATTTTGCCTTACAGTTTCAGCTGCCTCTGCAAATGAAAGAACAGACACAATACCTTTCATTAAGAGTTTTTTTTTTCTTTTAAAGACATGAATACCTCTATTCAGGAAGGAAACATTATATTGATCAAATGTGATCAAAATATTTGTCATGTTACAAAAGATTTCTATTTCACATAAAAGTTCAAAGAATCCTGACATTGATGATGATAATAATAATAATAATATTAATAATAATTATAATAATAATAATAAAAAATGTATTTTAAACACTAAATCACCCGATCATATGACTCTGAAGACAGGAGTAATGACAGCTTTGCCATCACAGGAATAAATTATTTTAAAATTATTAAAATAGAAAACAGTTATCTTAAATTGTAATATGTTTTTACCGTATTTTTGATCAAATAAATGAATAAAATTGATATAAATACATTTTTTACCGACCCCAAACAACACACATAACCTTAAGCTTTACTTTATGTATGCATTATTTAAAAAAAACTTTAATTGTTCATATCTATCCTACTTAATCCAAATTCTGCCCTTCCTCCCATCAGATTGAGAGCCACAAGCTAAATTTCCGAGAGCAAGCCAAAGCGCGCACCGACCACGGCGCTGAGATCGTGTATCAGTCCCCCAACATTTCCACGGACGGATCGCCCCGCCGCCTCAGCAATGTGTCTTCCTCCGGCAGCATCAACATGACCGACTCCCCACAACTGTCCACGCTAGCTGATCAGGTGTCGGCCTCCCTCGCTAAACAAGGCCTGTGAGCGGCGATTGACAAATCAACTCATTTTAAAAATGTACCTCCTTCAGCCCTTTCAAATAAGGTGCTTGTCGGATTTCTCCTAACTAAAGGTTGTCCCAGCGGCTTGTCTGCTTGTGAAATAATTTTTGCCTTTTGGCACAGAGGGACGGGTATTGATGTTATTGGCTTAGTGTCATCAAAAGAAAAAAAAATTACAATTTAAAGGAGCTGGTGGTGTATTGATCCAAATGGTCATTTACAGCACTGAGTAGCCGATTTGTTTGATTTAATGCTCCGTTTTTTGAAAGAAACAACAATGACATTTGCTTTCAAAGTTGTATTTGCTTCGTTGCCTTATTGTGAATGTTTTTTTTTACCATAACTTATGCACTCCTGTTTTGACATGCAGCAGTAAGGAAGGCAAACATGCTACATGGTTTGGAGGGTGCGGTTAATGATAATGGTTATGAATTTGACAGGAAGCGAACATTTCAAACGCTCTTAGGTAAAACTTCAGGCAATCTGGCTGTAAAGGACACACATTTAAGAACAATAGAGGCCTGCTATAGAATTATTTAAATACAATTGTTCAGAGGCCACTATAGTGCATGTTACAGTAATTCAAAGCTATTTAATTCCTTTTATAAAAGCAAAAATAAGACATAATTATTCAGATCAGTCTTATATCATGAATTGGAAATTTTGGTACCAGACTTTGCCTTTTCTTCAAAACTATATCTATACTTCACCCCAGCATTATTTCCCAGGCCTATCTGTCCTGATGATGAATGCACAGGAAGTTGCATCGCTGAAGGAAATCGTCTTGCTTGGCCTCTAGTGACTCTTTTGACACACAAAAAAAAGCAAATGCAAACATACAAAATCATACAAAACGTTGAACTGAAGCTGTTGTACAGGGCTCAACAATAAGGATAATTTGAGATGATCTTTTTAAAACTATTTAATGCAAATAATTAATGTTTTACATGCAACTTTTGTTGAAAAACAATGGTATTATAATGCAAAACCGATACGATCTATCTACCATTGCGTTATTCTTACAAAGGCAAAAAAGGACTATAATTATGATAAAAAAAGATATGACACCAAATATAAAATGTAGTGACAATTCCTGAAATTCCAGCCATGGACGACCATGTCATCCTTATAGTTGAGCTCTGAAGTAGTTTTGCCCTTCTCAAGCACCATCTGGAATCACTCGGTTTTGCATGACCTAATCCTCCCTGTATGGTAACCATGCTTTTGTATTGATGAATTTCAGCTTCTGTGTATAAAATGCTGTTCCAAAGAATGTGTGAATGGACCAAGAGGATTTCAAATCACTCAATCAAATATCTGTAACAACATTCGTTACAGGAAATCTGGCATTGAGAACAGACAGCTGGCAGTGCCTCCCAGTGTCCATCAGCTACATTTCTGAAAACCGGCTATGATTTAAAGATTCTCTTTGGTTGAAGACAGATTCAGTCATCTACCGCAGGACAGAGCTGATTCATTTGGTCTGAAATACGATGCAGGACATTTAAAACATAGCCAAGCTTCCCTCAGTATTAAAGCCTTCAAAACAAACCACAATGCTCACTAATGAAGGATCTGGTTGCACATTCCTAGCATGTAATAGACTTCTTCCATGGTCTTGAATATAGTAGCCACAGTCACCACATCCCTGTCCAGCTGTTTAGATAACTACCTTTACTAGACTTAAATAGCGTTTAACTAGTCTTAAAACATGAAAAGAAAGAAAAAAAGTGGAGATGAAAGGGACAAAGCTACCTGCTAAATCCAGGTTTATGTTGCACTCTTTTTTTTCCTAATAGTATTGTGTGGATGATGTAAAATGTACGAATGCGTTTAGATGATCTGTCACTAAGCTTTTTATTTAATATCTGCAGTGCATTGCAGCTTTATGCTAATTTGAAAGTGAATGCACTGATTTGAAGAGACATATTGAGCTGCCTCAAACTACATTACTCATTAAGATCTATATCTTGCATTTAAAAAAATATATACAAATAGGGGTAAAATTTGCATTCAGAATCAACAATATCAGTAAAAGTCTTGCCTAGTGCCACATGACCGTGTGAGAAGCTTTAGACGGTTTGCTGTAAGCCCAACACTGCATCTATACAGCATGCTGCTAACATAAACCTGAGCATTTAGACGTGTGGGTTAAGCTGCAGAACAGACTCATCAGATGAAATGTTTAAAAATGGCACAGGATAAGGCCTTCTTAGTAATTCTATCCTTTAGATGTGTTTCAAACGGTTTTGTAATCTGTTAACCAGTTATGAGGTCTCTCTCTCCTCCGTTTCATTTCCCGCCTCTGCTCTTCTCATCGCAGTTCTTCATTCTAGCTTGACAGTTGTGATTGTCCTTATCGTATTGTGTTTTATTAATTGGTTTACACTGATACTCCTTGCTGTAAACGTGAATTTGGAAATAAAGTCCGTGTTAAACTGCTTTATGTGCCCTTTCTTTTTTTAAATAAGGTTGTATTACTTTTTCCTCAAAACTGTTGAATGGACGTGAGGCCCTTTGTTTAAAGGTAAAGTGTCATTTTTCTTTTTTTGTCTTGCCAACTCGCACGATACTGGCTTTTGAAAGCTGGTCAAACTATTGTACACTTGTCTGATAAGTACACAGACCGCCACAGAGAGATATATAATAATTATACTAGGAATTAAAAGTTTGGCGGGTTTCTCTGGCGGAAATGTCATTTTTCTTCATTAAAAAGATAAACAGCCCATTAATAAATCTTTCCCTGCCACAGACTTTTCCGGCTTTCCTTGTGTTTACTGTTATACGGTAGGGGGCGCTAATCATAGGCGCTAATACGGATCTTCTGGAAGAGTACACAGCATAGACTGTAAAAAAATGTGCAATGGTGGCAAATGAGGGTAGCCTACACAGGATCAAAAAAGGGAAACATGAGAAACAGGCGATAAAAGCATTTGGTTATGCACGTCTTTGAAAAAACGCAATTTTTTTCAGCTTCGTTTTAATGAAACTTACCCACATTCATGCATGAAGCTAGAATAAAAAGGCTGTTTTTTTAATATATTACATTTTTAGATATTCATACAACAAAATGTTATAGGGGCCATTACATTTTTGTGAAACATCAAAAACACTGTCGGTGGCTGGCAACTTAAAAAATCCTGGCGGGGAAATATAATTTTGAAAACATTTTAGACTGATTTTTTTTAAATACCTACTTGATATTTGCTCTTCACTATATATATATATCCTGACAAAAATATATGATCATTAGTTATGACATTGTTTTTTCATTGCTTTAAACTAATCAAAGTTACACAAGATCCAACCTATTTTTTAAAAGATAGTTTAATAGTTTAAATGACTTAAACATCCAAGCTGATTGGATGTTTACTCTCATCCAATTACTTATTAGAAAAACATTTTCAAAAATAATTCCTGTTTTCAGCATGGAGGTGTGTAATTTGTGTTCACCACAGGCTTTATTTTAATAATAAATTGGAAAATCCCTATAGAAAAATCTCGAGGGCTCTGACGCCATCCCTGCACCACGATTTGCACACATATTATGTGCAAACACGTGATGTCCATTCCAATGGACTCAGGATCCGAAGGGGTTAAAATCATTAAGCCCCACTTGACTAGACGATTATTAGCCGAGAGGATCACATTCATGACGAATAAAATTCATTCCAACCAAATACTACTGATTTTGCTTGATACTGCATTATTGCCACTAGCAGTCAGTATAATAATTCGATGTACCTTTCCAATTGAGCACCTTCAAAGTCGGTTCACTTGGCCCAGTAATGTCCATGAAGTCATGAAAGTAGGCTACAGCACCTACCTATTTGAACGGGGCAAAGATCAAAATTTGCCAAAATTGTTCCAGAAAAGTCAAATGAACAATAATGCCTGAAATCATTCTCATCTAAACGTTGTTTTAGATTAAATCATGCTAAACAGTTAAGCTAAAGTGCATTGACTTTCTGCAGTAATAATAAAAAAAAAGATTATCTTTTATCCCACATTTATTAGTGGTTTTTAGCTTCCGTCTCAACAGTTTCTGATCGTTTTGCTTGAGTGGCCCTTTATCCAGCTATCTGTCGAATACATCATTAAAGTCCAGTGCATATATGAGTAACCTAACTTTCTCCATTGTCCTTTAAAATGAATACAAAATAAATAATAATAAAAAAATGTATAATGCATCTTGGTTTCTAAATTTAACGTTATATAAATGCGTTCAAATAAATTATGGAAAGTCCAATCCAAATCATTAGCGATCCAAGCAGATATCTGTAATGAATAATCTTGCTTCTTAACCTGATGAAAACATTTCACTGGTACAACAGAAAGACAGAAGACATTTGAGTACAATATAATTCACTTTTAATTTGAGAAGCACAAACGTTGCCTGTCTGTCCGATCGGCCAATTATCCATAAACTTTTTTTTTTCCTTTTTGCCTCTGCATAAAGAAAGTGTTAAATATTCTCATGTGTCTTCTCCCTAGACAATCAGGACAGCTACAGCCTGAACATCAAACACAGTAAAGAATCAAACAAGGTATGTACAAAATAAACTTTTTTTTTTTAGTTGTTGTTTTGTACAAACTATTACATGCTAAAGGATATACCAGACTCACCCAACCCTCATTCACCAAATTGGAAATTCAAAGTATGAAAATAACTCACACGATACAATATTGGCTTTTGAAAGCTAGTCAAACCTTATGGTACATTTGCCTGATAAGTACACAGACCCCCACAGAGAGAGACATAAAACCATAATTAATGATATTAAGAATGAAAGGGGCGGCGGGTTTCTCAGCAGGAAATGGGACAGTCGTTGATGGTCCCCTTACAATTTGCCACACAACCTCAAAAGAAGAGATTTCTCTGACACTATGAATGCTTTTATGCTCCAGTGAGATAAAAAAAGGAATATATTAAGGATTTCTGGTTTACATGACATCCCTTAAACAAGAACAAATGGCTACAATAGCTAGATTCGTGTGACAACAGATACAGAGAAGCTACTTATAAAATTTGTAAGTAACTGGTGTCCGCTATTAGACTTTATTACATTCGTATTAGTTAAAATAACAGGAAGGAGCTGCAAGCAGTGACTCGCTGACTGGGGAACTAACAGAAATCGTTCCTCGTTGTTACACAATGAAAAAAACAACAACAAAAAAAAAAAAAAAAAAAAAAAAAAAAACACGGGGCTGTGACTGACAGCAACCGAGGAGCCAATGAACGAAATTTTGCCAAATCCTTTCTTGTCAAGCACTCCAGCTAATGCTATAACTCATCATAAATCAAGTTACGGGATTTGATGATGGCTGTAAGTATTGCAGATTGTTGTAGACCTGACCAATCACAGGAAGAGCTCTTTTCCACGGGGTTGGGAGATAAAAGAAGGAACCATGTTAAAAGGGAAACAAGGCAAGAAATTTCAGTTTATATTGGAGTGACTGCATGTTCTTTGGACTAACCTGGTCATGCATAGTACCACCAAGTGCTTTAAAACTCACACTAACGAGAAAAAGCCATTCCCCGATGGGGAAAGCAACGAGTGCAATCGAGTCTCCAATATCAGTGGCCTGTACATGTTTATTCGGGTGCTGACTGTAGGGTTCCTGGAAATAGTGTCATGCAAGAGAGACCAATTAAGTGCTCTAATCAGACTTGGTGGTGTTTAAAAAGCGCACGAGAGCAACATGGCAGTTTCATTTCCTGGCTGCGATGAAGGCACCTGGGATCTCCGTCACGTTGACAGAAATGGGGGACATACGGACCATGGTATACAAGAGAACACGGGACAAAAATGTAACCAGAAATTGGGATTATGCAATTCCCAGGCATTAAAGGACAATTCCGGCCAAAAACGAACTTAGGGCTAAATAACACATGGGTACAGAGTCGACCGTTCTCTGGGATGTGTTTTCATGATAATCGAATGTACCCAGTTTTAACATCATAAACTAATCTGTGGTTAAACTAAAACTAACTTTAAAACTGGGTACATTCGCTTATTATGAAAAGGCATCCCAGAGAACGGTCGACTCGGTACCCATGTGTTATTTAGCCCTAGGTTCATTTTTGCCGGAATTGTCCTTTAAATATGAGGAAGTTTGTCTGTTCAAAATAAAAAAGGGAATGTGGAAAGATTTTAAAATGAAGTGCTTTCACAGAGAGAACTAAGACGAGCATTGGCACCTTCCTGCAAGTCTCTTGTAATCATTATTATTGGCTTTATTTTTTGCGTTTTATCACTCCAGTATAAACTGCAAGGCTGAATGAGTAATTTTAGGTGGGATTTTGGAAAACTTCTGGAAGAGAACCACACACAATGCAAGCTGAGCCCCTCAGTGCGACAGCATGCTAAGGGGGAAGTGCTCTTCTGCGATACACGATACGTTTCGGAGCTTCTTATTTTGGTTTAGCACTCAAGCTAATCTCTCTTTCTTTTAATTGTATTTCTTTTCCTAAACATTTTTGTCCTCCAGTGACCCAAAAGAAAGACTGATTTAAAACAAGTCTATATATATATATCGCCATACAATTCACTAAAAACTGTGAAAGAATTTACTGATGTTTGAATATCAAACAACAGGGACTTTCATTCGTTTTGTAGGTTTTCCTTCCGTCTACGTTGCTGCTGTTTCAGGAGTTTCTGAAAGCTGGTGGGTGGGCAGAGTCTAGGCTTCATCGGTGAGTAGGTTTGGGTGGGTTGGTTTGTTGCTGCTTGGCGCAGTCGTTGCCCAGAGGTGACGAAGGCCCTGCGTCGGACTCCGACTTGGAAGTCCTGCTGCCGGACACACGTCGAACAGTCCTACAGGGCCTCTCGCCAGCCGGACTAAGATGGATTTCGCACTCCTGTTGCGGGTCCACGTCCAGCGGAAAGGTCCGGAGTTCCCATGGCTGTACCGGTTGTGGAGCCCGTAGGGACAAACAGAGACAGACTAAGTAAATATCTGCACACACAATTGAAGGCAACTGCACATAAAGGAAAAAAAACTGACTTACAGTGGTGTACAACTGAGCATGTGTGAAATTGAATGTACAATAAAACCTTTAGTGTACCGTATTTTCTGCACTATAAGTCGCACCGGATTATAAGGCGCACCTTCAATGAATGACCTATTTTAGAACATTAACTGTATATAGGGCGCACCGGATTTTAAGGCGCATAAGATACTGCAGTCAAACGTTTGACTGGGTTTGCGTTATGCATCCACTAGATGTGCCAAAGGGAATGTAGTGATTGCGCGGCGCCGGAGGCGAGGCGTTTATTAGTAAGCGTGAGCGTGCTGGGGCGGGCACGTAACTTACATTCGCAGCCTGACTCATACGAGTATTCATGTGCGGTGGTTCGCTGACAGCAACAGCTGGCTGTTTTGAATGAGACGACCCGGTAACTGTGAACAGGGAACGCTTTATGAACATTCTGTGACGCGCAAGAAGCGCCGGGGACAGTGTGTCTGTTCGTATGTCTGTTAGTAAGAGTGAGCGCTCGTGAGCGGGCACGTGAATTACACACATAACCTGATTTATACGAGGTTTCAACTGGCCGTGTGACAGAGCGGCCATAAGATGGACACGAGCGCGAGTTCGCGGGGCAATTTTAATAACGCGGAGCGTTTATTAACCAATTGATCCAATAAACCAATTGATCCATATATAAGGCGCTCCGGATTATAAGGCGCTGTGTCGTTTTTTGAGAAAATTAAAGGCTTTTAAGTGCGCCTTATAGTGCGGAAAATACGGTATATTGGAGCACTAGCCAAAATCAACAATGGACCGTTTTCAAATTTCCAGGGTTCTCAGAAGTGGAAGTTGTCATAGTTGGGTAAACCTCTAAAGGGGTGAATGGAAACTACGACAAATATATATTTTTTGCATTCATATTTGAAAAAACCCCAAACAAACACACAATAACATTTCTATGACTTGTTATGACTATGACATTTCTATTTCTTTAAAAAAACATTGAGAGATTGATAAAATTTGGAATTAGCCATTGAATCAGAAACATTCATGTAGCCGTGATAATTTAAAAAAAATGTAATACAGAGGTGGTATAGCGTAATCGAAGAAAATGTTTTTTTTTTAATGAAAATAAAATGAAATGTACATATTTAATCACTGATCATTTTAATAACCATGATGGCGCTTCTAATTTGGGGGCCTACCATTTCCTCGCAAGTATCTGGGGTGGAGCAGCGCGTGTCCTCATTGGACAGCATCCGGTGGGAGTCTCTGGAGCCAGGCGTGTACAGGCCGGTCAGCATCAGCATCTCTGGGCTGACGGGGCTGGAGGGAGACACCACTGAGCTGTACTCGTGCAGCAGGTGGAAATGCGCCGTGTCTGGAGATGAGGGCTGCGGCGTGGAGGGGTTGGTGCCGCAAAGCAAGGGGGTTGTCCGTCCGTCCACAGATTTGTACGACCTGTGGAGAAAAAGACTGGCGCTGATTATCATGTAACTAACAGTGTGGCTGTTGTGAAATCAGTGTAATGCTTATTGCTTCAATGACTTCTCATTATAACATGTTGATGTAAGTGAACAGCCTGGTGTCATTATTCAATGCATTTCTTATCTCGCATTTAAAAATATCGGTTTTCTTTTTTGCACCTCATCTGCCATCATGAAGTGCAAAACTCAACGATCAGCCACATGTAGACAGCGGCAAAGTTGTTAACCAGGAGAAATCGCACTTTTCCCTTAAAGGAGAACTCCGGCGCAAAATGAACCTGGGGTGTAATAACACATTGGTACAGAGTTGACTGTTCTCTGGGATTTGTTTTCATGATAATCGAGTGTAAAGAGTTTTATCTCTAAAAACTGTTTAGCTTATAACGCTAGTATATGGGGCATATAATAAGTAAAAAGAGATCTCTAGTTAATACCACTAACAAGGCTCAAAATAGCCCCACACTAACACGGTAGCTTAATGAGGGTCTCTACATACAAACCGAAGCACTGAGAACTTTGTAAGTGTACAGACAGTTTAATAATAATAATATACTTTATAAAGACAGTACCATCGCGTATACAGGCAGGAGCCATCTTTGGAAAACAGTCTCGACCAGTCAAACCACTAACGCCGTGCTAAGTGAGCTGAACTGTGAGATTCCAAGTCACAGTTCAGCTCGTAGCATGGCGTTCGTGGTTCGACTGGTCGAGACTGTTTTCCAAAGATGTTTGTCTCCGCGATGGTACTGTCTTTATAAAGTATATTATTATTAAAATGTCTGTACACTTACAAAGTTCTCAGTGCTTCGGTTTGTATGTAGAGACCCTCATTAAGCTACCGTGTTAGTGTGGGGCTATTTTGAGCCTTGTTAGTGGTATTAACTAGCGATCTCTTTTTACTTATTATATGCCCCATATAATAGCGTTATAAGCTAAACAGTTTTTTGAGATAAAACTCTTGAGTTCTCCTTTAATAGAGCTGAGAAAAGCAGTGCAAGTGGTGTTCCCTCACCTGCTGCCTCTTCTCATTGCAACGTTGCTGGCGGTCCAACTCCAGCGAGAGCGCTCCTGATCCTGATACGGAAGGTGAAGCTCAGAGAATGTTTCGTCAGAGAGATCCTCAACCTGAGAGAAGATTATTAAATACATACACCAGGCAACATAGTATTAGGGATTCAGGCTATAAAAAATTAAAGGTAGTCCTAAAATGAAACATTTACAAGCTAAATTACAAATTACAGAATTGCTTAATAAAGAAGGTTGTTCAGAAGCACTTCAGTTCATTGAATTAAAATATTTAAATGTTTATTTTATCATTATAAATTTATTACAACAAAACATTTTGAATCTGGAATTTTGATTCAAAACACTAAATGTTTATCTTGTTGTCTCACTCAGAACAAATGAGTTAATTTTATCAGTAATCAGACATTGTGTGGCAGTTTCCCCTTCCGGTCACAACACACATACTTTAGTTGGAATATACAGTCTCTCACAAAAGTGAATACACCCCTCACATTTCAGCTAACATTTTACTATATCTTCTCAAGGGACAATACTATAGAAATGAAACTTGGATATATTTTAGAGTAGTCAGTGTTCTGCTTGTATAGCAGTATATATTTACTGTCCTCTGAAGATAACTCAACACAGCCATTATTGTTAAAATAGCTGAGTGAACATGTCAATATTGTGTCCAAGGTGTCAATATTTTGTGAGCACAATTGTTATCTAGCACTGCCTTAATCCTCCTACGCATGGGGTTCACCAGAGCTGCACAGCTTGTTGCTGGGATCCTCTTCCACTAACTTCATAATGACATCATGGAGCTGCTGGATGATAGACACATGGTGCTTCTTCACCTTCCGCTTGAGGATACCCCACAGGTGCTCAATAGTGTTCAGGTCTGGAGACGTACTTGGCCACTAAATCACCTTCAGCTTCCTCAGCAAGGCAGTTGTCATCTTGGCGGTGTGTTTGTGGTCGTTGTCATGTCGTTTGACACAGTTTCTGAAGGGAGGGTATCATGTTCTGCTTCAGAATGTCACAGTACATGTTTACCTCAATGAAGCTCAGCTCCCCAGTACCAGGAGCACTCATGCAGCCCCAGACCACAATTTTTTTGGTACTCCTTACCAGGGCATCGCCACACATGCTTGACACCATCTGAGCCACACAAGTTTATCTTAGTCTCATCAGACCACAGGACATGTTCCAGTAATTCATGCTCTTGGATAGGTTGCTTTAAGCAAACTGTTTACGGGCTTTCTTGCAAGCCAGCTTCAGAAGAGGTTTCCTTCTAGGACGACGGCCATGCAAACCGACTTGTTGCAGTGTGCGGCGTACGGTCTGAGCACTGAGAAGCTGACCTTCCGCTTCTGCAACCTCTATAGCAATGCTGTCAGCACTCATGCGTCTGTTTTTTGAAGCCAGCTTCTGCACCTGACGCACAGCACGAGGACTCAACTTCTTTGATTGACCCGTGCAAGGCCTGTTCAGAGTGGAACCTGTCTTGGAAAACCTCTGTATGACCCTGGCCTGTTCTGCAACTCAGTTTCAGTGTGATACCAATCTTCTTATAGCCTTGGCCATCTTTGTGGAGAGCAACAATTCTAATTCTCATGAGGTGCCATGTTGAACATCCAGTGGTTAGTATGAGAGAATTGTACTCAACGCACAATTTTAACTGCTCTAATACAAGATACACAAATTTGTATGGTCCTGTCAAGCAGACAAAAACATGAGCATTATGAATAGGACATTTCAAACCCTGGGTCGCGACCCTCGGATAGGTCGCGAGAATAAAAAAATGGGTCGCCAGTGATTTATAAAAAAAAAAATTAAATTCCGTTTTCTAATATAATTAATAATAATAGCTTTGATTAGAAGTACACTAAAAAAACATTCAAATTCATGCACTGACCGACCTACTCTTAGCCCTAGGCAACACAAAACAAAAAACCTTGACGAAACGAAACAAACTGAACGGAATGCTTCTCCTGACATGCGTGTTGCCCTCTCGTCCTGCGAACGGGACCAGATTATGCAGAATAAGCAGACCCACCCTTCTCATTAATATATATATATATATATATATACACACAAAACACGCACTCGTTCGCTCCATCCGCAACATACACGTTCGCTCCATCGGCAGCAACACACAAACAATCGTCGTTCCTTCCGCAACACCCTCTCGTTCGGTCCATTGGCAGCAACACACACATTTCAGATCAATATATTTGTTTTCCTTAAAATTGTAATTAACACTAAGTTTATTCTCATTTGAATTATAAATATTTTTGCTTTTAAACTGTGTGTGATTTTGGTTGGGTGACTGTTGTAGGTTAAGTTTGACAAAAGCACAATGTTGTGTTTTATTGCGAGTCTACACAAATATAAATAAACACTTTGCAGTTTGAATGATGTTATGTATGAACAAAGTGACGGAGTATGCTTTTCTTTCCAGTGCCGCGCCTCACACACACACAAATACACCATTCCAGGCTGCCGAAATAAAATATCATAATAAAATAGTCAACCTAATATAAAATCAAACTGCTCTGTTTAAATAGCAGTAGGCCTAGTAAAATTCGTACCATTCAGCGCAAGCACCACTCAACTGTGATGTTTCCAACGACTTTGCGTTGCAATCGCGTCAAGGATCAGCTAGTGCACGTGCATCATCAAAAGTGGTTAAAAAAAAGTGCTGAGCTGATTTTTTTTCTGCGCACAAGCCTATGGGTCGCGTCCAAACAAAAAAAGAAAAAAAAGGGTCCCTCTTGAAAAAGTTTGAAAACCACTGACTTAGGGTGTACTCACTTTTATTGACAGCTATTTTGACAATAACGGCTGTATTTTCAGAGGACAGTAAATATATACTGCTATACAAGCAGAACATTGACTACTATAAAATATAAGTTTCATTTCTATAGTATTGTCCCTTGAGAAGATATAGTAAAATGTTTGCTGAAATGTGAGGGTGTACTCACTTTTGTGAGATACTGTGTATGTCGAAACTGCATTTGGACACACAATTTTTCCAGACTGTCTAGATTTTAAATTAGTGTTGCACATTTGTTGTTACATCTGCAGCCATTTCAGTTCAAAATCTGTTGAGCTGCCTATCAAAAAAGCATTCTGAGGCAGTCACATTCGAACCCAGCATACTTAGTGAAACAAACCTATAATACCCTAAATTTCTAGGTAGGCGGCTTACAGTCTTATCAGCCTAAAATAACAGCTGGGTGACCAACAACATGGCCGTACCTCCATTGCATCGTCCTCTTCAGCTATTGGTTTTGCAAAAACGTCCACTTCTCGCCAACTACAGTTAAAGAGCAAAAGGCAAAATAATCAACAATTAAATCTTTGAAGATTCATGTGGCCAATAAACACAGGTCGGGAAACTCAGTTTGTGTCTCTGACCTTGGAGTAAGGATCTCTTTATACTGTAGTTTCTCCACTCTGGTGGTGGCGGCCACAGACATGGGGATGACGATGTTATTGATGTCAAAAGGGCTCTCTCCTCTCCGTCTTCGAATAGTCTGTAAGAGTCACACACAGACATAAGTAACTTGGTTCTCATGTGTTTACAATTAGAGATAGAAAGCTTTCAAGAGCATCTTACAGAGGCGCTGCTGTTGAGGTGGAGGGGTGTGGAGGTCTCAGAGGTCGATGGCTGTCTCATCAAGGGGCTGTGGGTGGGTGTGTTGAAAGCGGACAGAGATGGGCATGGACTCCCCATATCCATATACAACTTCGTAGCATCTATAGAAAATAAAACTGTGTTAAAGGACTGAACTCAATGTTGATTAAGAGAGAGACGAAAGCAAACAAGACTGATGTGAATAAAAGAGAATGAATGAGAGGGAAAATGTAATGAATAACGTACTCTCTGTGCGGTCCAGCGAGGGTTCACGAGGTCTCTTGCGGCTGTGGCTCCTGTCAAAAGAACTGCTCTGCCGGAAATGCTGGCGAGTGTCAAGTTTACTGGCACTCATCGGGATGTCTAACTGCTGCCGGGACACCTTCTCTGAGCGCACCTTATGATGCGACAAACCTGAGAGAAAGCAAACAGGAAGAGGAAATAAGAGAAAAATCTTAGTATCAAAGGAAGAGAATGAAATAAAGGGTACATTTTATTACTTGTCAAATTAATACTTTTTTATAATTATCATTTATATACACACACACACACACACACACACACACACACACACACACACACACACACACACACACACACACACACACACACACACACACACACTTTACATTTGTTTTTATAACTTTTACATTTTTTATTTGTATTTTTCGGGTTATTTTACATAATTTATTTATGAGATACACTGTTTTTGCTCTGGACTATTATTTATATATTTATTTCACACCCAATTATATTTCGACATAAATTTCTAAAATCTTTTTTTAATTAATTGTTATCTGTTTAACATTTCCTTTTCAGTTATTCTGCATATTTTGTCTTTGGTTATATCTTTTTGTTGTTGTTGATGATTTGCTTCTTTTAACTTCTCATTTAATCTGTACTGTTATCGGGCTTAATCTACAGTTATTTTATGTGTTGCTTTGGACAATTTTTTTAATCTCTTATTTCTAATATGTAATGTTATCCTTTCTTTGTCAGTATACATCTTTATTTTACGCAATTAATGTAAATAATGAATTGTTATGTCAAAATCCCTAACAATAAATTGCATCAAATAATACACAATAACCAATAATAGTAATTTCTTTATATTACAAGTGACTCATTCAACTATACGCTACAGATCACTAAATCGGGACGCTTTTCAAAGTTCAATAATTCATACCCGGAATATGGGTGGGGGTGGTTTGTACGCAACCATGGCTGGACTTGTATGATTCCAGAAATAACTGCTGAGTCACTGCAGAGAGCAGCTAATGATGGCCAGACACTCACAGGTCACTTTAACTGCCAATAGGGGCTGTCACGTTTAGACCAAATTTAGACTCTCATAAAAGTGTAAGTATTGAGAAAACTCAGCACTTGACATTTCAGACACTGAGGATGCAGGAAATTTTCTCTCATAATTTAGTAGACCGTCAGAGCAGTGCCCTAGAGCCTTGATTCCTGTGCAGCCACCTCCATTTCCTATATCCTTTGTATTTTCATGTCCATAAAGTGGAGAAAATGGCCTTTAAGGCTAATAAAGAAGGTATTCCAGTGTCTCCCCCCCCCACACACTTACGGACTGTGGAGAGGAGAGAGTTGGCGAGCCTGTGTTTGTCTTTGGTGGAAGGGTCTGAGATGCGGCTACCCAAACACAACTTGTGCTTGAGCGAGATCTTCTTGATGGGCTTGAGCTTTTCCAGAGGACGATTCTGCCAGTGTCCCTTCAGCACACGCTGCATATGGAGATTCATCATCACATCTGAGGGAAAAAAAAGTCAATCATTTTGCATTGTCAAGAGACCTCAATCTTAAACCTAAATGTAATAACTTTCTCCACCTCTTATTGTCAATTCTCACAACATTTTTCTTGTTGAATATCCTGTTTTACTTTAAATACATCAGATTGTTCAAGTAAAATGGGTTGTTACATTCATGCTGACTTGTATGTCGTGTGCCGATTGTGTTACACATATACATTTGCATTTATCCATCACACATTCAAATGGATTTTCCAGATTTTCAATGCATTTAAGGAATATGTTTTATCATTAGGAAAGTTTATTTATATAGAACATTTCTTAAACAGAGGTAATTTAAATTGCTTCACATAAAAATGATTAAGAAAAATGAAAAATGTTTTTAAATAAAATGATGAAATGATAAAAAATAAAGATAAAGAAAAGTTAAGTAGAAAAAGGTATACATTAAAAATGAATACGAGAGACAATTATGTGGATAGAAATCGAACCCAAAACCCAGAGTTGCTAACCATTTGTCATTGCTCATTCAGAAGCCTTTTCATCCTTTGACTACTGTAATAATGTGAATAGTGACTGACCTAATGGTCTGTAAACATCCAAATCAGTGACACAAAGTGTACCAGACATGTGTGTAATTCTCCAGAAGGGGGAATCAGAGCTTGATTCTAGAATTCATCGTACTTTGGTTCCTCTTCCTATTTCCCTCCATCTACTCGGGTTTCACCAGCGGTGTCACCTGTCTCTTCTACGCCCATTATTCATTTGCACAATAGACGCCAGATTAGAGAGGACAGCAGGCTCATATTAATGAGGTGAAAATACATCTGTCTCATTTAGTCTGATAAAGTTAGCCGCTACTGGCACAGTTAGCCAGAGTCAGGTTGCACTGCTCTTTAAAATGGTTATCAACGCTAAGGTCAGGCAGATGAATGCATGATCAGCTAATCTGACCAGCACAGGGAAGGATTGCTGATCTAAGATCAGCTCTTCAAATCAAACGTTACTGAATTCTCAGACATGAAAAGCAAAAACAGTTCTGAGATCTCAGCACTAATGACCTGTTCCAAACCCAGAGCAGCCTGCAGGTTATTTTAAGAAGTGCCAGAAGTATCCAGAATAATTAACACTTAAATTAGCAGCTAATTGTTATGCAGTAAAAAAAAAATCCTTATTAAAAATCATCCTTGAGGCAAACTGGGGAACAATAGGCGGAGGATAGATAGAGCTGCGCTAGTCATGTGCGATGCCGTCACTGTTTTTGTCCGTGTCTACGTACATGTGTGCATTCTGGAAAGAATGAAAGAAACATAAAGGGCCAGGGTGCGTCCTCACCATCTGGAAAGGAGAGGATGGGGTGAATGCAGGGGTCGAACTGTGCCAGTCTGTCCAGTAGAGGGAGCTGATGCTGAGTGTCTGCAGGAGGGAGAGGACATCCACTGCACATCACACACTGAGTGTTCAGCTCACAGCCACAGCGAGGAGCCACTGACCTCTGAGCGTGACAGAGAGAACAACAAGGAAAAAGTTAGTGTATGTGTATGAATAGCAATTATGGCGACCAGTCCATAAAAAACAAACACAACCTTGTTTTTTTTTTTTTTTTACATATTAGCCTTGCATTCATATATGATATTTGGAATTCAGTAAATTATATCCTAGAACTATAAATATATTTTAATGTATACTATGGTTCAAAAGCTTTTTGTTTTAAAAAAAAGAAAGAAATGTAATAAGTTTATTCAGCAAGGATGTATCAAATTGACCAACTGTGACAGTAAAGACATTAATAACATTACAAAGGTTTTCCAATCGAAATTTTCTATGGACCCAAGAAGGCAGAAAAAAAAATTATCACGATTTTCACAAACATATTAAGCAGCACAACTGCATTTAACATTGATAATAATAAGAAATGTTTCTTGGGCTCCAAATCATCATTAGCATGATTTCTGAAGCATCATGTGATGCTGAAAATTCAGTTTTGACCTCAAAGGAATAAATTGCATTGTAAAATATATTTTAATATATTAATTTAAAAAAATATTATTTCACAATATTACTGTATTAACTGTAATTTTGAACAAATAAATGAAGCCTTGGTAAGCATAAAAGATTTCAAAAAGATGTAAAAAAAATTGACCTGCAGCAAACTTTTGAATGGTAGTGTATCTTATGTATCAAATGGATAGTTCACCAAAAAATGAAAATTCTGTCATCATTTACTCACCCTCATGTCGTTCCAAACCTGTAAGACTTTTATTCATCTTTGGAACACAAATGAAGATATTTTTAATAAAATCTGAACCAGTTCAGTACTCTTCATTCACAGCTACGCAACTACCACTTTGACACTTCAAAAAGGTCATAAAGAGATCGTCCAAATTTTCTGAAGAGAAACTTTTGCGTTATACAGTATGATACAAAGATTGAATTTAGGCTTATTAATGACAAGGATTTTTTAATTTTTGGGTGAACTAACCCTTTAACAGTTACTAACAGAGAAATGTTTACCTACTACACTAAAACTTTGCAATTCATGTAAAATGACCTTTCAGGGATGAAAATGATGAACAGTTTTGGGAACAAATTTAGGACATCAACGAAAAAGGCAAGACTAAACTGTTTGTTGTATGTTTTGCTAAACTTGTAGATTTAAGACATTAAGGATCCATAAACACACTACACTTTGTGTCTGGCAGTAATCCCAGCTCCAACCTTGGTAGAATCAAATGTGATTTTTTTTTGCAGAAAGAGCCTTTATATAAATGCATCTATAGACTGTAATCAATTATGCTTTTTATTAATCTTAAATCCAGTCTTTCAAGTGCCTTAGATTGTGATCTTGCTTTTGTTGTTAAAATCTCAGGAGCATCAGCGACCAAAATTTAGCTCTGCCAGGGATTATCCTTTCCCTTTGTTTCCATTTACTGGAGTCAACCAGAGGCTCTCATACAAATCTCTGCAGCAGATGACCACACATGGATCCTGCTCACCCAGTTTTGCATGTGGCAGGTTCTCTAGCACTCATGTTCCCGTGTCATTAACCCAGAGCACAGCACTGGGTAGAAAGGGTTGCTATTGGCAACTGTGCCCGGTTTTTCCAAGCCTATTCAAACAAGAGTTCTTCACATTAGAGCAGGACAGTTTGTACAGGGACCATAATCTCTGCAATCACACAGAAAACACCTGGAATTACAGAACTGATCTTCTTTCTAGGTTGTAATGAAATGCAAATTAGTATTTCACGATCCATTTCAACAACAAGTTTTTAGTCTATATGTTGAACCTACTTTACTTGCAATGAGATTAAGCAAAACAGTAAGTTTCGGTCTTTGTCAGTGTTCAAACATAATGGTGTAAATTTTAAAAGCCATTGAGTGTCTGCCTCTAACTGGGGTAGCGTTTATCTAGAGTGCTTGTTATAACGTTACGATTGGACTGTACATCAGTTAGCAGGTAGTTTATAACTGGCAGTGTGAGTGAATTTGGCTGTTAGTGCATTAATGACACTGGCAGCATTTCTCATAACATTTCAAGAGCGCTGTCTCTGAATGACATCCAAGCGCTGTTATTTGTAATGGAGCTGAGATCGACTGGGGTTGCGCTTATTGTTTTAGCACATGCCTGCGCGTTCTCGCTCACAGTGAGCCTGTGTTATGGGAGGAATCGAGTTTTAAAGGCTGTTCGGAAAGCAAATAGATCTTTAAAAGCAGTGCTAAGACTTTGAAGCTGTCTTATGAATTCAAGTGTGAATAAGGCAGATATTGTTCTATCATTCAGAGGACAGCTGCCTGTTGGATAGGGACTGGAACACCATGTCATAACCAGGTGTGAGGCGATGAATGATAAAAGTTATGGTTTCTATATAAATCCAAGTTTTTATCCTAACCAGCCAAACTATTTTCAAACTACATCCACTTAGCTTCTACTTCAAATAGAAAAACCACTGAACCAAAATCCTGATCCTATATATTAAAACACCAAATATACTATTCATAGTAACTTAAAACACAATAAACGACAGTAGTGTCAGTTCTGGAGCAGCATTGTGATCTCTGTAACACTGCAGTTTCTGTGTCACCTCCATTCAATCTGTAACCTTTGCAAGAAGCCCGCAGGGACCTTAAGGAGCTCAGTGCATCTTCAGTAAAACACATCCACAGGTGACACTGAAACAGCTTTTTAGTTGTCTCACACATCTCTCACTACAGCTTTCAAGGCTCATTCACTCCAAGTGACCTTCTTCACTTAGAATCTGACACATTCTACAGCAAAGATCTGTCTGTTTTTAGTCAGACTAAAGTCGGTTCAAATAAGTAAAAAATTCGTCATTAGTGAATATTTTTAGTGCAACTATATTAGTTATGTGTCAAGTATTCATATCAGCCTCAATTGTGAACAGCCCTTTTTGCTCAAAACTACACCAGCCACTAGATCTTGAGAAGATGCAAATCTCTCCTTACCTTACGATTGAGACTGGTGAGCGAACCGGGACGGAGGACCCTGCGTTTCCTGCATGAGAGCAGTGGCCGCGTGCGGGACGACACACATGTGTTGTCATGCACAGAAGAAGCCAGAGGGCCCAGCTCCAACTTCTGCTGAGACTCAGAGCAGCTCTGCTCGTCTGGGCTCGAGGTGACAGGGGAACCGGGCCGTAAGCTAGATGAAGAGAGGAAATAAGCATGAATGAACATAACAGTAACTTTCTTTTTGGGGTAAACTTTTTAATGAAGAGAAAAAAAATTAATGAATGCACCTTCAAATAATATCTATCATACCTGTTGATAACACCATTGACCTGTCTCACAGGTCCACAGCTTTTCTTCAAGCCAGTTTCTGTGACGATGCCATTGGATGATACAGACACTTCCACTCCAACAGTGTCATGCTCCTAAAAAGACAAAATAACAAAAACAAATGTGATGTTGGAAAGGACATCCCACCAATTTTCCCCCTGAGTTGGTCTGGATGAGTTGAATGGTATCTTTCTGCATTTCTTCACTACTATGATTGAATGAAAAGGTCAGCAGTGCTTTGCATACAACAGACAAAGAGATTGAGTGTTTGCAGCCCCTATTCTCAATCCTCTCGCTCAACAATCCCAGCATTCCCCTAAGCTGTGCGTAGGCCCGTATCATGGGCACCTGTTTGTATGGGAATAAACACACTAATGAGTCTTGGACTGTTTTATGGATTGGTAAATGATTACCAGTAATCTAACAATAACAGTAAATAAATGCATTGGTCTTGAATTATAGTTTAAACTAAGTTCAGGACTAGACTGGCTCTGTTGGTAGTTTATTTAATGTGGTCATGTGTCTGTGCTCCTGGCCTTACCCGTGCGACAGGGCAGGTAATGTTCTCTGTCCTTGAGTCACTGCTGTCCTCTGGTGTTGACTCACACACTGAGCTCACCCCAAGTACAACAGAGCCCTAGAAAACAAACAACCACACAAATTATAGACCAAAACTGGGAGACTTTGCTTTTCCTCCCCTGTCAAAATCCTCAAATCTTTTTCTTTTAGATTTGCTAAGTCTAAAAGCACACATCAGATCAACTGTTTATCTGTAGTAACTCTTAAAAGAAGATAGGCAATCTGATGGTAGTGTTAATGTCATGCACTTGCTTTAATTCAAATAAACAACTTTTTGAAATCTGCATTGGCCAATCACATTCATTTGATCTAAAACTGCAATTTGCAAAATATTAGTCCAGCTTGAAAGAACTGTTGTCTATTTCATTTTTCTATACATCCATCACTTCACATGTCAGATGAAAGACTTCTCCGAATTATGTATGAATCACACAGGGACAACAAGCTGGAGAAGCGCTTTGAAACAAAAACAGTGAGCTGAAGATACATGAAACAATGATCTCACAAGAGTACAATTCACCACGGGAACATGAGAGAGAACCTGCGCTGCCAAGTTACCAGAGGAGACGGCACCTCCGCTGGGTTAAAACTTAGACTACACTAGTGATTCTGGGATAAATAGCATGAAGTGAACTTCCATGTTTCAAACTTTAAAAAAGCATGTGTGAATGTGCATGTTTTGTGTATCTGTGCACACCTTGCTGGAGCGTATTTGTCTGTAAATATCGGTCTGTTGACGTATACGGTACTCCAGGTCTGAGACTTGGGCCTGTAGCCAGTTCCAGTGACTGATGATGGCGGCTCTGTCCACAGCATAACGGCCTTCTGCTCTCCTACATCTGGAAAACACACATAAATATACTGGTTACAATACAGGACAACAGTTTAACAAACATTTTTCATTCATGTTTTGGGCAATATCTGTCTTAGACGTTCACACTGTGTTCTTAGCTAAATGCACAAATGCATCCCATTGACTTTGCATCTAAAATCCAGCTAAGCAGTTAGCATATACATTCCAAATAAGAAAAGCTAATTTGGTTGAGTGATTTGCAGATTCTTTTCCTCACAATTTCCAATCCATTTTTCACTGCTAATACAGTCAATTAATCAATTAAAAAAAAAGAAGAAAAAAAGGTAATGACAGTGAAAAACATCAAGTAACCTTTGTCTGATCGCCTCTCCACAGCACATGGTGACAAGAAAGTGAGAAAACAAAACCGAGAAACAAAATATGACAGGAAGTTAACCAAGAACATCAGTTAAATCCAAAACTTCCTCAAGCTGTTTGTATGTGTGTTTGAGAATTTAGCAAGCCATTTGACACAGACCATTCGAAAATTCACTTGATCTGTTCCCATTAAACTGTAATTTAGTCACGAATACAAATAAATAAATAATAACATAGGGTCAAGCACCATTTCAAAAATGCACTGAATTGACCTCTGATCTCTTTACATTAGCCCCAGTACAATCTTGCATAACCTCTGGTCTCTAAGCTCATGCAGTGAGGCAACATAAACAGAGTAAAGTCAGTGCACATAACTGAAAATAAAAAGATTGCAAAACATGGTAAGAAATCCTTTTCATCTGAAACACAATAACATGAGTCAAGATTTTCCTGAATCAGAGAGAGAGAGAGAGAGAGAGAGAGAGAGAGAGAGAGAGAGAGAGAGAGAGAGAGAGAGAGAGAGAGAGAGAAAGAGAGACTTAAGAGATGAAAGTGAAGGAAAAAGAAAAAGCTTATTTTAAAAAAATTAAATAATAAATATTTTTTATAAAAAAAAAAAAATAAACACTTATCAGGATCTAATGATGTACAACACTTAACATGTAAGATCAAAATCAACATTGTATTTTGAGTTTCTTTTGCACTGATAAGAAAAAAAGCGAGCCTCAGAGGGTTAAAATCATAGCTTGCGAGTGGAGAGCAACCACTTAAATATCCCCAAGTGTAGTGAGACCGAGGTGATGATCAACAGTAATGAAGGGAGACATATATACCTAAAGAGCCTTTCTCTGATGGTTCTTACAAACTGCGAGCCCTGTATAGAACAAACCATGATAACATTAGCACTTCAGCTAGGGAACAATCACAGACCAACTCAAGCACGAACGTGGAAGGACAGGGGCGTCCCACCTCAAGGTCAGAAAACACTACTGAGTATCTCTCTGTAACACACACAGTCCTTGGGGATTTCGTCAACTCAAGCAGTACAGAAATGTGTGAAAAGATTGTGATCACCACAGCGTATTTTAGTACAAAAACACACTAAATATACATTTCTAACTATAAAAAAATATATTGTTGACAGTATTATAAAAAAAAACTAGCATTATTGCTACACTTATTCATCATTAAAAATATATTTTATAAAGTTTAAAAAAAACTTTTATAGAACTGTTGTAAAATTGCTGATCTAAATCTACTTAGGTTATATTGCAATCAAGGTATACATTTAATCAGTTCATGCATTCCCTGGGAATCGAACCCATTAACCTAAGCATTTGCTAGTGGCATGCTCTTCAATATTACTAATAATAGATAAATTAATACACGTAAAAATAAAAAAATAAAAAGAATAAATAAATGAATAAATACACACATACCATTGTTGATAAAAGAAAATATCAAGCAGCGATTACTAAATTGGAAATCTGGTCTTTTTTTTATGCAGCTTGTCTTTTTGCTCATTATTATACAACTGAAGATATTATTTAAAAAGGCAACAAGTAGAATTCAGAAACCCATGTTATTAGAGACACTGGTGGGCGTTAGTGCTGGGTGGTATGACCAAAAATGTATATCATGGTATTTTTCAAAATGATACCATTTTCACAGTATATGACAGTATTTTTTTTCAAGCATGACTGGGTGTTAACCACATTTTCTACTGATTGAGAGAGGAAATAATGCAGTAGATTGACTTAGAATGCCCTATTTTACTGTCATGAATGAATATTGTAGAAAAAATCCACACTAGTATTAATACAGGTTTGCAAGGCCCCACAAAATAATGCTGTTTACAAAGAGGAGCCAGAAGTCGGCGCTTTAGGAGCGGCAGAAATAGCGGTTTCCCCGCTAACAGCTGTACACAAAGCAGACAGTGCTCATAAACGCTGCTTTATCAGGAAAGATAAAGAAAGATTAAATTAAAATAACATCGGAACATTTCTTAAGACAGTCAGTTCCCTTCAAAAATACATTCATATAAAAACACACACGCCGCGTTTTGACTTTGAAACGCGCAGTGTTCATGTTTATTCAACGATGACAAACCCTTTTGGAAAATTAATTTGTGGCGGGCAGTGTTGATATTGTGAACCAATGTATGGGAAACACTAATATAGTTTAACCTATCCATAACGTCACGCTTAGTAACACACACAGCTGTGCCCTCACCACAGTGCAACAGTGAAAAGGACTCTCTCAAACAGTGTCGCGGCGCATTCTGAACGTTGTTTAAGTGACAAACACTGGTATTGCGGTATATAAAAAATGCATATAACAAGAATAAACACCGGTATTCGGTATGAACCGGTATACCGCCCAGCACTAGTGACCATTGAGTGAAGTGCAACCAGCAACATATTGTTCATGTGCGTACATTTAATGCACAAAAGACTGAAGGCAGTGTGTCCCCTACAATGTATTCAGCAGCGGCTCTCTTCCATGATCAGTAATATCACGACATTCACTTCCACACCTAAAAACACCGAGACATGGCGACTGCCGGCGCTGCATGTGGTGGCTCTGAATCCACTTGTTGACAAGAAAGGAGGAAAGAGCCACATATGGAAATATTTTCGATTAGGCTAATGTCACGTTGCCGTAAGGGGCCATTCACATAGCGTGTTTTTTTGCGCGTGCAAATTATTTCAAATGCGGCATGTGCGCTTCATAATAGAAGCAACAAGAACAACCTGTTCATGGTTGCATAGCAACGACAGACGCCACGGGAGAGCAAGCGCTTGTGGAAAGGAGAAAGCGGTACGAACTGCGCTCTCCATGAGGACGAGGAAGTATCACCTATTGCTCATAGTCCTGATAGTTAAATCATATTTAATTTTTCAGATGAGTCTACTGAACGGGTTGGTGAAGAGAAAGGCAGATGGGGACCATGAAGGAGCTGAGGTTAGCAGACACGTGCAGAGAGGGGGGGCTTTGTCACGTTGTGGGGCTTCAGTGTCACATTATCCTTCAGAAATCATTCTAATATGATGCGCTTTTCTTTTTTAAAGATTCTTTGATTAATAAAAAGTTAAAACGAACGTAATAATATTTCACAATATTAGGCTACTGCTTTTTCTGTATTTTTGATTAAATAAATGCAGGCTAGATGAGCATAAGACTTCGTGCAAAAACATAAAATTGCACGCACACACACCCAAACACACACCCCCACCCCCACCCCCACCCACACCCCCACACACCCCCACACACACCCACACACCCCCACACACCCCCACACACACCCACACACACCCACACACACACACACACACACACACACACACACACACACACACACACACACACACACACACACACACACACACACACACACACAGCCCCGATTAACTCTCTGCACATCCCTGGAGGGTAGTGAAGTAAAATAGGCTATTTAAGCTAGTCACCTTTTAAACTAATGAAAAGTTTCATTTGGATTTTAATGTTCAAAATGTCTACAGGATAAAGTAAATGAAAGTACTGGTTACATGATGTATCTAAGTGTTAAGAAAAAAAGACCAGTAGTGTAGGTGAGGGAGGGAGGCTACGTGGCCCTGCTTTCATTTATTTTGTTAATAGTTTTAACCAAAATACAAAGTAAATGTATTATTTGATACTGATTTTGCAACTGAAATCCTGGTACCATAACAAACCTAGTGCATTTTCAAGCTGGACTCTTATCAACATCATTGCCTTCATGATGAATTCCTTTGCCTCTGACACATACACACAAGCGTGCGCATGCAAGCACACCCTGTTTTTTCAGGAAATGACAGAACGAGGTGGAGGAACTAAATGAAAACACAGGAAATCAAGCCTGCGGTGATCATTACGTGGGTAACATGAAGACAGCTGAGACGAGAAGACTGAATGCACACACCTGCATGCGTGCAAGCATCAACAACCTTGAGAATCCAAGCACAATCATTTAGTTATGGGGGCTCAGAAAGATGGAAAAAAAGGAGAAAGAACTGGCAAAACAGTTGGGCATGCTCAAAGATGCAACTCATTTTTAGTGCAGCCTACATAAGTAATCATTGTGAGAAAATGTGAGTGTGTGAAGGGCAGAATGAAAGCTGTCTTCAAGGCCAGGGATAGAGGCAATCTACTGCAGACACGATTTGGGCGTCGTCTGGAGAACAAAGAGTTGAGATAAAAAGAGAGAGAGTGAGTCCCGCCCCCTTCAGGGTCACATGACTGGTAGGAGGCAGACAGGGAGAAAAATAAGAGGAAAGAGAGAATGAAAAAAAGAGAAAATAAAAAAGGCATGCCAAGTTTAAAGCATGAATATAGCTTTTATGCATGATTAAATAGCTTTTATCGTATTGTTTGGGAGTTGTATGGGGACGAAAACTAATTTAACACGGTATTACGTCCAATGACTAAAAATATCATTCCCAAAACAGTCTTTAATCATGTCTATTTCTGTATTTCAAAAAACAAATCATCCTTTAGTACTTTTTAAAAATGATTTATTTGAACTGTTTCACACGTGTAAAATACTGATCTTTAAGATTCCAACAAGTCACAGCCACACTATACAAAAATTAATTTTCAAATATGTAACAAACAAATGTAGATTACAAATCGTGACGATGCATATGCATCGATCTTGAAACATGTATTTTGAATCGTGAATCGTTTATTTCGGTCAATAATCAATTTAAAATGCTAAGAATCGAATAATTCGCGATTCTATAGCGATTCAGTGCTTTACAATATGCAAACATTAAATGACTACATGCGTGAATTAATGGAGGCGTTACTTGTGTGACGTCATTTGGCGTCATCCCAGCTCTCCTTCACAGATACTTGCTGCACTCTTTACCATCTTTCACTGGATTTCGCTCGCGCTCGGTCCCATATAGCTCTCATCTACAGATTTTTGAGCAGTCCATGTTTGAGCTCTCCTCAGGACAGCCACTGATGTTCACATGAGCAGGTGACAGCTTTCTATCGAGAAAGCAAGTCTTGAGTCAAACCGCCAAAGCCATTGATAAAGCTGCCATGACACTGCTATGAAACAACGCGTTCGTTGCGTGGAAACGTCGCCGTTATTTTCTTTAAGATAAGATACTGAAGTTTTACGGAAATGGGTCATACCCGTCCTGAGCAGCTGAAGTAAAAACCCACTTATTCAAGGGTGCGCATTTATTACATGGAAAGAGCAGACGCAAATAGACCTAAAATACACACGCTTCCTATGAATCATGAATGAAATTTAACTTTATGTCATTAAACTGAATGTACGAAGGAAACTGCTGAAATAACTACAATATTAATTACACTGAAATAAAAGCGCGTGGTTTATCCATCAATCAGATGCGCATTAAAGTTGCATTCGTAATCGTTACTAGCCTATAGCAAAAGTAGACACCCGGCGCGTTTTCTCTCGAATCATAGGAAAATGTTCAGTATAAAGAGAACAAAGAGTATTCCATGATGAATACTTACTATTCCAAGAGGAAAAGTTAGTTAAGGTTTAGTGGGAAAGGTCATGGTATTTTTAGTCTCACAATGGAAGGATGTACCAGGAACACTTTAAGGTTGTGTATCCATTAACATATCATACAAAATAGTTAGGCTTTAAAAGTATTGTTAGATCATCATGCTTTTTAAATATTGGCTTACATTTCTACAAATGATAATTTATAGGCTTTGGAAATATTTTTTATAATAATAAATTAATTAAAAACTACCATGAACTAACATTAACAATAGACAAAATGTCGTTTTTTTTTTTGTCCCCACTCTCTAACCCCCGAAGACCACTGTGTAATTCACACCCTGACTTAGACCCATTGGGGGAAGCATTTAAATAATCCTATTAATGCATAGAAAAAATAAGGAATCGAATCGAATTAATCGAATCGCATCGAACTTTAATGTGGATCGCATCGAATCGCATCGAATCGAATCTTTCTGAATTTGCAAAAATCGTTCTTGAATCGAATTGAAAACCTATGAATCGTGAATCGAATCGATTCGCTGCCTACCCAAAGATTCACAGCCCTACTAATTTGACTATTCAGCAACCAACAACAGGACCATATTCTAACATGTTTTACCATTAGACATGTGCCGGTATTCAGTAATGTGATAAATCGCGGTAATGAATATGCACGATATTGTTATCGCGGAATTTACTTCAAAATACAGTGAAAAATAATAGATTCAAATTTAGATTTTTAGAACGCGCATTAGCTTATTTTCCATAAACCGCTTAATAAAACACAGCGTATATGCTGCGCACGTGCGCACTCTGATGTAAACAATCCCCACATATATAAGAACTGTACGCATAGCAGTGCGCACTCTAGTCTAGTCTAATGTAAACAATCCTCACACGGAGAAGAAGCATGGCAGAAGGAACGCGCCTGACGATTTATCCCCCTTCTGAAAGTCAGGGCTACCAAAACTCAGGCAATCGACACTGTTCACTAGAGCTGGGCGATTTTTCCCCCTAAAAAAATTAGCAAATTTTGCGAAAATCTGCGATTTTTTTAAATAAAAAAACTCGATTTACGATTCGATCCCCCCCCCCCCTTCGATTTACAACAAAATAACTGCGAACTGTAAATATATTTTAAAAATATATATTTATTGTATTTAATTAAAGTGCATCAACATAAACAAAATTGCAAAGGCAAACCCTTTCTCTAACTGAAAAGTCACTGTGCAGTGTGCAACAAAGATTGTTAAACATCCAAATTTTTTAGAAATCTAAAAAATCAATTTTTTGAAAATATGAATCGATTTGACCTACCAACTCGATTTTTAAATCAAATCGATTTTTTTTCCCAGCCCTACTGTTCACACGCTCTCAAGCCACACATCAATTTTTTCACGCAGAGAAAAATCGCAAAGAGGACACTGACAGACTAGACAGAGCAGGTTACTTTTGATATGAAAAAAATTCTCAGCTCTCAGGTTCTGTCCATCATAAAACTGCAGGAGAACAATACTGTCACAGAAAGTTACATTTACCTCAGGAAACCCATTTAATGACCAGCACGTTAGTTGACTAGAAAAAAATAGCTATAGAGAGGAGTATTTTGCTAAATATGTGCACTATATTACATATTTATTATATTTTTACTTGTGTCATTACATAATTGTTATTATAATGAAAACCGCATTATATTTAATTTGTTATTTTTAACCTTTAATACCAGCTGATAGGGCTCTCTGTATGTTTACAGTATTATGTGAGATATATTTTTTCTTGAGAAAAATTAACATGAAGGTCATCTACTGTAGCCTACCTAATCAATATTGAATCAAGATTGAAATCAAATCAAGAATTAAACTGAAATTTTGTTAAGCAATAATACAAACAGTAGCCTACCAGTCATTGTACCATGTAAACATTGTAACATGTTGTCACTAAACTTAATAAAATTCTGTTTAGTTACCAAATGTTTTGACAATTAAAATTACACCTATTGTGATGCAAGTGTTTTTTTTTACACCTCATCCCCCATCCATCCATCTGTTTCTCTTGTGCAATTTAAATATTGTGATAATACCGTATACCCTGATAAAAGCTTAATCAATTAATCGCAGCATGGAAATTTGATACCGGCACATGCCTATTTACCATATTTCCGAATTCTCAAGTGCATACATAAACTCAGAGCAGTCGGCTTTACACACGGGAATGTGTGGCATGTGTAGATGGTGGGCCTGGTCTCTCACACAGGAAGCATGTGCCCATATCATCCCAGTGCATTATTGTAAGTCAGCAAATTTCCATAGTACTGACCAGATGCCCAAACCCTCTCCCATATATCCCCCCACTGCTCTGTGTGTGAAGGAGGCTGTGGTTTGCTAGATAGCGCTGTGAACTCGTAAATAACACAAGTCATGCATGGTATCAGTATGTTAGTACTGATAGAGGAGAATCTGGAGGTTCTGATAATAACCATGTTTCCTTGTTGACCACAACACACACGCTGACACTAACAAAAGAACTGATGTTAGTTTGCTGTGCAGATGTTTAACTTCAGTAAATATGGAACATCAAAACAGTCTCGGATTAGCGTTTGAACATTCCTGATTAACAATAAACATTTAAAGCTGCAGTAGGGAGTTAAGAAAACGTTGACTTAGCCTGAAAATTTGAACAAGCACAACTTACAGGTCCCACCCCCTTGCTCTCTGCTGCGCTACAGCCCTCCCCCACAGCGGAGCCTGCCATGAAGGCGCAGGCTATTAATCAGGGCCACCGATGACGGCGGATTATACAGTTATGGCACATTCACTAATAGGGACGAAACTTCAACAATATGCTTTACATTGACTATGGCCTGCCCATACTTTGACTACAAACTTGGTCCACAGATCATTATGTATTTTGCAATACATGTAACTTTATAAGATTGCACTCTTTCTATGAGTTATAAATAGCTAGTAAGATAATGTTAATATAACGGTAACTAACGTTACAGTATGCAAGTAATTATTCTAGCGATATGTAATGCTAGAAAAGGTTTGCTAGTACATTATTTCACTAACATAAGCCAGTGAATTAGCAGGTTTCAATTGTTGCTTAGCACAGTACGTGACATTTTATCTACATTATGCGGCTAGAGTTTTGACACCGAGTCAATGGGCTCTGTCTAATTCTTTCTTTATCGCTTGTTTATTGTCATCTGCCTTCTTCCTTTTACCTCTTTGTTTCATGAGCAGGTGCCACTCGAGAAATTGTCAGTTTAGGTTGTTTCTCCGCCATTAGCACAGCTGCAGCACACCGACAATCTTGAGTTTGAACGACGGTACGCGCTCGCGCTGTGCAAGAGAGGGGTGATCAGCGTGTACACGAGCGTGATTGACACTGCTAAGACATTCCTCCTGGCTCTGATTGGTTGTTTCTGACCGGGAGCGGTGTATTTCCGCAAATGGCAATAGGACCACTCTTTTTTCACAGATTATCTGTCTCATATTCTACTGTCAGGACATAATGACAGTTTTAACAAATATGTAAAAAAGTTTTTTTTTTTTTTTTTTTTTTTTTACAAAAGTTACCTACAGCAGCTTTAATTGCCCTTTGTCTAAGCACTTTGAACTTCATATTCACTTGTCGCATTATATAAAAAACTCAAAATAACAAATCACAGGTTCCTACAAGAATATAATCTCCACAGGTAAAACTACAGTTCGGAGTAGGTCATGATCAGCTAATCAGTGATCACAGCTGCACAAGTACAGAAATGATGACTGCATCATATAACCCTAAATGCTTAATATTTCTAGTGAAAAAACTGAGCCATCTGGAGTTTCAGTAACTGATACAGCTTACATGTAAACTCTTGCATGTTGAGATTTGTTTTGCATAAACAGGTTGTTTTGCATTTAGGTTGACGTTAAACACGCAGCCACTTGAACAAACGACACCTATAACCAGTTATATAAACGAGAATAATTTGTACATAGTGATGGTCAATACAATGCTGAATTTGGTTTACTATGTATTGCTGTTAATTCATTAAAATCAATGTAATTAATCACACATTTTCCTGTGATTAATCGCAATTTATTGTACCAAACAACAAAGTTGTTTTAATATACTTTTTATATTGTAATAATTTCACATTTAATCTCCAAATTAATGTAGAAAAATACATTAGCCTACAATTTAAATGTTTGTTTAAATGGCATTTATTTTTTCAAAGTAGGCCAGTATCACCACTATGAAGTTGATTTTTTTCTCAATTTTAGCAATTAACTATAGGCATTCAGCATTACAGTATAATTGAAAGCTATCCATTTTTAAAATGAATTAGGCATTAAAAAACAACTTAAATTTAAGTGAACTTAAAACAAACTTCACATAAACACATTACAATAAATGTTACATTAACCGGCCCTTCAATATATCAGGGCTAGGGATGAGTCACGATTTTCGAATATTCGATTAGTTGATTTTATTATAGAATAACGAATAGGTTGTGCGATTATTGTCTTTAAAAAAAAAATCCCCATGTTTTCGGTTCTGATGCGGTGGTGGCGCGTTCATGTAACCAGAGGTTGGCGATGCCAATAACGCATCTAAAAGAAGTCAATCAACTCTCAGACACATATTGATACATATTGTCTCATACCAGAGCATGTGAGCGGAGTGGTGATATTTCCTCCAGAGCAAGACCGTCTTTATGAAGACTTGGCGCCGCTCGCTCAGAATGCCCGCAGTGACATGCTGGTTAGAAAATATGTGAAATAAGTAGGGCTGCCCGTGCATGACTTAAGTTTTTTTCAAGTCGACTAGTAGTAGTTAATTTAAGCCATTACTCTAATGACATATTTATATTAATTTAATTACTTAAATATATATGGGAGAGAATAGTAAACCATAATGAGTGTTATCGTAATATATTGCCAATCCCGCATCTCAAGCGCATGCATAAAGCTTGCCACAAAGAACAGGCAAAAGTAATGATTATGCAGCATGATACATTTTAATTGTTTATTAATAAACACATTTTTTTTGGTGGCAAAGATAAAGTTGGCGATGCTGACTCGTTATCTTCACAGTGAACATGCCTATAAAGCGAAATTGACACTTCATACAGATTAGTCAAAACAAGCAGTGAGTAGCCCATTTCTTTTAGATTTTTTTTTAAAAAGTAGACATTTCAAGCTTTCTATATATATATATATATATATTCTATATACACACACACTTCTCAGGTCTGTGAGGCAAGTGGCTTATACGCTGAGTTATACCACAGCTGAATTATTCAGTTTAAGCTTCCAACCTGAATAGATCTGAAACATGCAATGGTTTTGCTACATTTATAACAGATCTCCAAAAAATTTGCTATGACTATTTTAAGTGATGATGTTAGTCTAAATCACTGGTTCACCAAACTTAAGATGACTAAAAATGGTTTCTTATTTACACAACTGTAAATATATGAGAAAGCAAAATTAGCCAAAATTCAACAACTGGGAATGTTATGTATTTTAATAAAATCATAAAACTCCATGGCCATTTGTAACAGAAATAATCAATATACATTTTCTAGTTAAATATGTTTTTATTGGGTAGAAATTGAAAGTAAAACATTATTTTAATGTTTCCCTATCCTTAACCCTTATCCAGTAAATCCCAAATTACTGGAAAAGTCATGTACATTCATCAGTTAAAAAGAGTGGAAACTCTGAACATTCAGCTTTTAAAACTTCTGGAATGCTTAAATCTAGTTTACAGAAACGATGAGTGTTTGGCCTTGTTGTGGATCTTTGACTGTATTTGAAGGTGAACGGAACAAAAATGTAAACAGGAACTTATGCCAGGCAGGGAGGAGCCAATGAAACGAGAGGTGAAACCCATGTGGAATTCTTGAGTTTGTACATAAAAGAGTGAGAAGAGAAAAGGGAAAGAGAGAAGTAATAAACTGGTTAAAAAAGCAAGCATGTAGGAACAAGTGAGTGTAGATATGTGAGAGAGAGAGAGAGAGAGAGAGGGGGGGGGGAGAGAGAGAGAGGGGGAGAGAGAGAGAGAGAGAGAGAGAGAGAGAGAGAGAGAGAGAGAGAGAGAGAGAGAGAGAGAGAGCAAGTGTGAACCGTTATGCAATGGGTGTGGGTGCAGATATCCAGGGCCATCAGCTGTGCTGTAAGCAGCTCCAGATGTTTGGAGTTCAGGGTGGGAAAGTGACACAGCTGCTTGGCATGCTTCAACTCCTACTGAATGCACTACCAGGGCAGGAACAACCTTACATCACACCAACATAAGAGATCTGTGATCTGTTTCTAAAGAGAAGACAACTTCGGAGATGAACTGACAGATTGTATGTAAATAATTAAAAATTATTTTATGTAAAAATTGTATGTACAAATTATTAATTATCACAAAATATCACAATGTCAGTTTTTTTCCCCAATATCGTGCAGCCCTAATACTGCTACATCTGTTTTAATCAGACTTTCACCTGTCCTCAGTCAGCACTATGCTTAAGTAACCATGCTGGGTTAAAGAAAGAACACCAGGTTCAAGCTCAAGGTACTAAGTGCAGTTTAATCAGTACACTGGTAATGTGCGAGTGTTTTAAGGAAAAGTGGAAAGTACATGAGGTAGGACTTGTTGACTATGACTCATAAAAAATGGCTAAATAAAGACTAGAGCTAACAAGCCTTAAAGGTGAGCCAGCAGGGTTAACTAGATGTTAACTCTAGAACAACCGAGACACAATTCTCAAATAACAAAGATGCACCCTCTCATATGTTGCATTATCTTGCAATGCTATAGTATGTTAAGGAGTTAAAACCCTCATGGAGAAAACAAGCACGGCTACCACAGTCAAAGCATTCCTTTTGTACAAATTCAGACAACAGACCATCACTGACAGATGTCAAATTGTCTGCTGTGAACAATGTTCCTGTTAAAGGAACACTTTACTAAAAACTAAATGCTTTACAGCAGAAACTGTAGGTTGCTGTGAACAAGGTTTCTCACCCACAATAATGTTACATTTATGAACTGGGGATACATTTGAAGCATATCATTCAGCATTCAGGTTTTGCCTAAATGCCATTAAGGACGGAATTTAGCATCCATATAAAGAAATGTGTCTGGTGGACATAAACAGCCTAATTTTACAGGGTATTTGAATACTGACTAGTCAAGTATGGACATTTGTAGTTTTGCACATCCCTAGTAATGATGTACATAAAATAAAAGCTTCAATAAAGTTCCACTGTTACCAGGCAACACACCACGGTCAATTAGCTTATACACACACACTATGTATGAAGCTATTAAAACAAAATAATCAGATTCCAGAATAAAGCCCACCAAGTCACAAGGTCTTCATGTGAGCCTGGATGTTACAAATGTTACAATGTGAGGGACAGAGAGAGGATTTCATTTCACACCACAGATGTGTGTGCTGCCGATCAAGGAAGCATTTAGACCAGACGAACACACTCTGGTGATCAGATATGAACCAGCTTGATCAAACCCCTAAAGGAGGAATCAGACGCTCCATTTAGAAATGTGTACGTCTGTGATGCACCAAACACCTGCTGGTGTGACATCAAAAACTCTCTGATCAAAAAAGCAATCACTCACGGCCTATGAGAAACAGAAACCTTGAACCACCAACGATGAGCTAGCACAAGAGTAATGTTTCAGTCACTGATGCACAAGCAGAACCACCAGATAAATGTGTTTGTATATACATCAATTTCAATACTATTAATAATAAATTAAATATAATGATGAAGCATATTTTATATAATATCTCATGCACAAGCCAGACAACTATATAAAAACATATTAGAGTTGGTACCGAAGTCGGTACTTTTTGACAACTCTAACACATACAGTGCTGGTCAGAATTATTTGCCCCCTTGGTAAATATGATCAAAGATGGTTATAAAAAATAAATCTGCATTGTTAATTTTACTTCTAATACGTGTTAATTTTAACCTTCAATGTTATAGTAATGCACCAGCTGACTGGATCCCTGTATAGTTTACTGCATTAGTTGAGAGATTTTATTTCCTTGAGAAAAATGTACATGTACTGTACCTGATATATCCAAATCAGACTGAATCTATATTATCGGAATCGAATTGCAAGGCTATGAATAGAAATCGAATCGTCAGATTTGTGTCAATGCATAGGCCTAATAAAAACAGTGCAAGTCATTTTAGCAGTTGGACTGGTGTGTTTGAAGTTCATTAAAATTACATAAACATTTTTTTTTTTAATCTGCAGTGATTTCCTTGTTTTCTTTATTAGTTAGAATAGGTATAACTCAACATTCAAACTGATTGCAAAAGCGGAATAATCAAAGCCTACTGATTAATCGATTATTAAATGAATTGCTTATTGCAGCCCTATTCAATATGTTGTAATGCATCAAAATAAGATACCTTATAGAAGAAGCTGAGAACCGACAACTTCAGAGTTTGTTAATATAGTCAAGGGGTCAGCAACCTATGGCAGGCGTGGGATAATCAGGCATGTGACATTAGCTAAAGATTTAATTTAAATAATGTCCTTTGAACTTGCATACGGACGTATATTTTGAGGTAATCATTCCTCTGATCATGCCTTTGCCATAAGGTTGCCAAACGCTGATATAATCAAATTAGAACATCTTCACACTAAAGTTTAAAAAAAGGCTAGATTATTTTCCAAAAGAATATGTATTTAACAGAAGGGACAATAAACAATTAATTGGTTTAAAGGCATTGAACTCTTATGAGTTTTATATAGACACGCACATTTCATTATTTTGAAAAAAAACCTCAATTACTCCGTTAAGTTACTCAAGCAGCCAGCAAAACACAACCACATGTGGCTGTGAGCTTCCAACAGCTTAGGGAACACTGGCCAATATTTGCAGTGAGAAAAACAAAAAGTTGCATGGAAGAATATGACTCAAGTGACTCTCACAGTTTCGAGAACCATGCTAATGTTCGTCAATGTGTTCAAGACTACAAAGCTGTACACAGTGACGCTCTCAAAAAGCACAAGGACACCTTTCAGCAGAGAGATATGATGTTCATCCAGTGTTTCAGACACAGCAAGAGGATCTCCTCTTGGAAACAGTTCCTTATGCAGTCAGGTCCAATCAGTCTCTCTGAGCTGAATCAGAGCCAGTGTAGCGATCAAAAGCCAGAGCTGGACGAGAGCAGAGACTCAGTGTTTCCTCATCAGCACAGCTCAGCAACTCAGGAATTTGTATTGTGGTCCCTTGACAATGTTCAAAAACAATAAGATTATCTGCAGGGCATTACTGCTGCTTCCCGATCAAACACGCACACACAGAACTCATCCCGGGACTGAAGTCTTTCCGCAGGTTTAGGATTAAGTGCTTTAAACATGTTTAGGATTACAAGTCAACTTCAAGACCAACACAGCACAAACTGCTGACATAAGATATTATTAACTAAGGAAGAGACTAAGCAGAGTTATCGAAAAATTGACTTCAGCACAAAAACTCAAAGAACTGCTTCATGTTTCTGTCTGATTTTGTCCATACAATTAAAGTCAAAGGGGTCCAAACAACAACATTCTTATTATTCTATGTATGTTCTCATGCTCTGCAGAAGAAAGTCTTACAGGCTTACGGTTTCAGTTTCGCTTTAAACAAATTCGTTTTGGCCTGAAGTTTATATAGCTGCTTTTATTTTTCATTCTTATTCTGTTCTGAATACAGTTAATTTAAAGGATTTATTGTGGAGTGAGGGGAACTAAAACAACATATAGCTATGTTTCTAATGTTTGCAAACATTTTGATTTATTTAGGCTTAGCGGTATTTTACATTCATGTAATAAAATGTGACTTATACAACTTATGTTTTTTTTTTTCCAAAAGCTCAACCGATAGTATTAATCATTTAAAATTCTTACTGTTACTTTACGGTTAACTGGTTAATTATGAGCATCCCTAGAACAATAAAGAAGCTTATCAAAGTTTCAAAATGTCATGTGTCAATACATCTGGAATTTTGACCAATACATTTACATACTTTTCCAGTTGTTCATGGCACTGGATAAGGATAAAAACAAACTTTAAAAAGATTACACAAAGTGCATCTGAATATTTTAGAGCCAAGCAAAATGTATATTACAGAAATATACAATATCATTCAAAAGTTTGGGGTCAGTATAATTTTTTTGAAAAATTAAAAGAACTTATTCAGCAAGAATTCATTAAATTGATCAAAAGCAACCATAAATACAGTAAAAGTGTCCGTTTCAAAAAAATTCTGCTTCACATAAATGCTATTCTTTTAAACAAACATTTAATATATTAACCTGTTAAGCTGCAAGCCCACTTTTGAAAAATCCCCAGAAATGACATTATACCGAAACTGAAACAGATACAGTTCATGAACCTTTTGCACTAAAATCACAAGTATGATCTCATTTGAAAGCTGACACCTGGTAGTTTAATGTCAATGTAGAATTAATTATTGTCATAATGAAAAACATTTTTTTAAAATAGCTTCAAAGTTTTATAAAGTTATTAGAAATTTATTTTTATGAAACATCTTCATGAAAATAAAATTGAAGTTGGCCCTGGAGCAATCTAGAAATGCATTGCAGCTAAAGCCATATGTGTGACCATTTTATATTTAAAATCTGAAAATGATAAGTCTAAAACTCTGTATTTAGTTAAATGTTTTTCAAGATCATGTCAAATTATTAGACTCTAAAATGCAAACTGATGTTTATTCATCTTCTGAGTAATCTTTTCAGTCTATTGTCTCTATTGTTTTGTGGTGCAAACGAGCCCCATTCAGTGTCAGTCTCCCCTGCACACATTTACACCTCTCCAGACTGGTTATGGCCCTAAATATGCATTTATTTTGTCTGCATTATAGCTACTAACGACTGGCTATTCACAGGCTATTCCTAGGGTTTCAAACCCAAATTTCTTTTATCAAAGTTCTCAGTAAATATTTGAAACTGGTATCAAATGCACTGAACAATAACTAATAAAACAATAACTGCTGGTGGCAGGTGCACCTGGGCTAGCAAGCATGTTAGCTTAGCACACCATCCATACACGACCATTTATGAGATTAAAACCATGTTTGTGCTCCAAACTTACTTTATAACGCAAGTCGAGTGTTTTAAATAATCTTCTGTGATCTAATTTGGCTTCAGATAAAAAAAATCAGACAGAAAATTTATTATTTATAGTGTTCTGCACGATGATGAAATCTATATCGATTAGCATAACATTATAAATATAATCTATTATTATGAAATACCTGGCATGGCTTGAAGAACACAGGTAACTCAAATATCATTGCAATCATGTTTATTGTCTTCAAAACATCTTTATCTGCATGCTACAGCGATCTCTGTCATCTACTTTCTGTATCGGTGACGTCCTGGAATGTCACATGACTATGGGTCTTCTTCGTGATCCATATATGGACTGTTATTGTGCATATAGCGCCCTCAGGCTATTGGTATGAATTGAAAACACAGCACATCTCAGTAAGAAGCGATCATAATGATTACATCGACGCATTTGGGTATAAATTCAATAAATATTATTCCTGTCTATAGAAATATGATGTGAATCTATGAGAATATATCAATATTTCTCCAAGTCTGCACATTTTTGAGCTAAAGCCCTGAGGGACGTTGTTTTGTGAATCGCTGTCATAACGACACACGGAGTGTTTTTTATGAATGGACCAGCTGACACTCATAATTCATATTAAAGGTATCGACTCATTTTTTCATTTCATAACTCCTGACACAAATTAAGACATAACTGTCACTATAAGTTTCTCAGAATACAATAGTGGACAAATACTGAATCTTGAGTCTTATATCTTTTTAATGATGTATAGTTTGTCAAGGTATAACATTAAATCTGATAGTAAATTTGAACTAAAAAAAAAAAAAAAACGCTTCAGTGCGCCGACGCAGTGGCGAAGGTAATGAGTTTAAGAAGTTTTTGACAATGAAGACTTTAATGATGCTGAAAATTTTGCTTTGCCATCACAGGAATAAATCACATTTTAAAATATATTTGAAAAAAAAAAATTCAAAATATTTGGAAAAAAAACACATTTCAAAAAAAAAAAAAAAAAAAATTTTATATATATATATATATATATATAAATAATATATATATATTTTGAAATCAGTTTTTTTCCAAATATTTTGAAATGTTTTTTTTTATATATTATATTACTATTATATTATATTATATATTTTATATATTATATAAAAAATAATCACATTTTAAAATATATAAAAATAGAAAACAGAAACAATCACAATGTGCCACTGAGGTACTAAAACTAACTTGCGTTATATGCGATGCTATGAGTGACAATAACCTGCTAGGGACGGAACGTTTACCGGTTTCATGATAAACCACGATAAAATATCCTGATGGTTAGTATTATCATTTAAAATGTAATTATCTTGAAAAGCGTGTTCGATTATCGCGATTTTTAAAACTCGCGGTAAATCCTGTCCAGGCAGCATCAGTCTGGCTCCGCCGCAGCATGAAACATTGTTCTTTTGTAAAAGACAGTGAGTGTGACCGAACTCGGGAGATTCATCTCACCCAGAAATGCTCCCCGCGTGGTTGCAGCTTGTCAGTGACGTTCGATATTGTACGTACTATTCTCTGTTATTCTTCAGCCCCACTAAACATATAAAAAATATTGTAAAGCACCATTACGTTTTTGTGCACTAGATTCCAAAACTTCTGAAGCCATTTGATAGCTTAATGTGAGTTACAAATTAATATTGAAATCGTTAATTGAAGTTAATGGAAATGTATCTCTCCTCACTGTACTCAGTCATTATCCAGCCTCTCACGGAGACTTTAGATGCCCCAACGCCTGTGAAGAGACGACTCGACGCCTGTGAAGAGACGACTCAAAGCCGGCGATATGTTATGCCATAAATTAATACATGATTAACTAACTGTATTTTTCTATGTACCTTTCCGAAATGCACTTTCTGTAAAGCTGCTTTGAGACAATGTGTACTGTGAAAAGCGCTATACAAATAAATTTGAATTGAATTGAATTCTCCATTCAGCATTCAAATAGCGCATTGCGTTCGGTTACAATAGTAACACGAGGAAACATTATTATACTTTATTTGTAGACAAAGGTTATGGTTTTTTATAAAAGTACTGTATCTCGCAGGAGTTTATTTCTGTTTCTAAATCATGTGTCTTTCTCTCGGGTGTCAGATCACACTTGAGTAGAGAGCACTATGAATTGTGCATCACGTGCACAGTAACTGAAATTTACAGCTGTTAAAAGAAAAGGTTCAATAAACTGTTGCATAGATATGATACAATAAGCATCAATAGACATTCTCTCCCGCTTGTTTTCTGAACTTTTCAATGCGAAGCGCTGCGTGCAATGACTCCATGTTGCTTCAAGCGCATCATTCTGCGCACGGGATGTGCATAAGCTGTTCTGGCGCTCTATATTGAAACCTTTTATATTGGGTCTATAATACTTTTTGCCCAATGAAAGATTAAGATTATTAATGGTCTTGTTCTGTCCCATCTATCAAATATTGTTGCCTCATGAAAAAGCTGTGCTATATTAAAATAATAGTCTTTTCATTTTATAGTAAGCTATATGTAAATACATTTTTGTTTTTCATCAATGTATTTTATAACAATACAAATAGTAATGTGGAACATTTTACCTTTTATTTGTTCCAAACTAAATGTTTTTTTTTTTACTATTATAACATTTACTGCATAATTATCCACTAACCTAATTTATAATAGCATTTTAATGAAACCGAGTATGTCCGCGGTGATAGAAGAGATGTGCCCTGTTTTATAATGCGTTGCTATTGATGACGGTCATATATTTAATGTTTATGCTTAAAAAAATGCATAGAGCTGCTAATTTTATTTGTTGTTTGTTGATCTCCAAATATAAAACTTGTTGAAATGTTTTCAGTGTACGTATAAGTTCTTTTTGAGCCTTTTCATCTCATTTTAACAAAACCGTGATAATATTGATAATCGTGATAATTTTGGTCACAATAATCGTGATATGAAATTTTCATACCGTTACATCCCTATAACCTGCAATCAATGTTTGTCACACAAATGTAAGGGAAAATAACAGCCAAGTAATCCATTTAATGCCAAATATTACATGGCCAGTTAGAAAAATTAATGGCCATTCAACTGCCAACTAATAGGTGAGGCAGTAAAGAAATTTTGAACCCTGAGTTGATTATTCTGGCAAAGTTCTTGCTGAGAGAAAGAGAAAAAACAGCTTAATTTAGAGTTAGTCTCAATTATTTTCTCTTTTGAATCCCTTCTAAATATATAAAATAAAATAAAACAAAACAAGTATCTATAATTCCGAGATCTGCTTGCTCTCTGGGCGTTAGTGACTATCGGTTTAACAGCAGCCTGACATGTAAACCATTTTTTATGGCTCCGACGCTGAAGAAAAATAAGCATGGCCAAATTGTAAAAAGCTGATTGCTGAAGTACTGCCACATCTATAAAATGCTTGCTTGGGCTCCATACATATATTGGGCCCTACAAGCAGTAAATGAGTACCATTATTTGTGCCGTTGCTTCTAGAAGCTTCTGGCACTGTAATTTGACCACGCGGGAATAAGTGATAGAGCAACAAGGACTTTAGCTTTAGCAATAATCTCTTTACTGTCAAACAATGTGAAGTAAAACTTTATCCGATTGGTGTGGGGATTGACATGGCGGTTCTATGATGTCAAAATAGTGATGAGTCACACTAATAAACCAGCAAGTGTGTGCAACATAACATTCATTAGCCTTGATCCACACCAGCACAAAAATACAGACAAACCCTCGGGGAAGGGTATGTGACCTGAACCACAGCTATGATGACTTGCATATTTCATTACAGAAGAGAAACAGGCCTCAGAAAGACGCAACACATTTAACAGTTTTATTCAATCACTGTGCCACACACATTCACATAGGCACACAAACACACACACACACACACCCTTCACAGAGGAGCCTTTTCATTATGGGCCAGGCACTGCGGGCGCTGCCAGGTACAGATGATAGTGAGCCATACAGAGAGAAATAAACCTCCGCTGTAGGTATAACTACCTTATCAGGCGAAAAAAAAAAAAAAAAAAAAGATCTCATGAAATAAATATGGGACATTCTACCATATTTTTGACATATGCACAGTATAGGCTACATTATCTGGGAACATGGCTAGATAATTAGTAGTTAAAATAAACATTATGAATAAAGGATCATCGAATAGTGAATTTCGTCTCGCCTACAAATAAGGGGGAAAAATGGGCATACTTATAAATGTAAACCTGCTGTGGCGCTTTCTTATTGGGTCACATGGGTCTTTTTTTTTTTTTAATTGAGATGTATACATCATCTGAAAGCTGAATAAATAAGCTTTCCATTAATGTATGGTTTGTTAGGATAGGACAATGTGTCCGGGATACAACTATTTGAAAATCTGTAAACTGAGGGTGCAAAAAAAACAACCTCGAAACATTGAGAAAATCGCCTTTTAAGCTGTACATTTATGTTTGCCAGTGTGCTGCATTCACTCACAAAAATAATTGTTATATATATTTTTAAGGTAGTAAATTTACAAAATATCTTGGAACATAATCTTTACTTAATAGCCAAATGACTTTTGGCATAAAAGAAAAATCGATAATTTTGACCCATACAATGTATTGTTGGCTATTGCCACAAATAAACCTGCGCGACTTGTGACTGGTTTTGTGATCCAGGGTCACGTTTGTCACAGTAATAATAATAATAATAGTAATAATAATTCAATATTGTTTTGTTTATTATTATTTATTAATAATAATAATAATAATAATAATAATAATAATAAAGGATGTTAATTAAATTCCCGTAATCGATCGTTGTTCAAATGAAGGTCAATTAACCGATTAATCATTAACCTTAACCTTTTAAATCCAAAGCGGGGGAATCAAGCGATTTCATGGGATCTTTAAAAATGGTTCAAAAAGCAGCACAGACTCAATTTAACCCACACTTGCACTCCACAAACTACCAAGCATCAATTTTATGTGCAGTAGTCTTTCGTACGAAGTGCAGGTAATACTAACACACTTCCGACTGCAACATAAAAACGGTAGCTCTGAAAGGTCGTGGACATGAGCTCAGAATGAGCGCCAGACGGCCAGAGCATAGTAGACATCTAAAGGTGAAAAGCAAAAAAACAAAAACACACACCTTTACATGGTTTCCAGGGAGATACTCTGCCATCACCAATAAGACACAAGAGATGGTGGGCTGTTGTATCCCGCAGTCCAAAGGGCAACAGGGAGGATGGAAAAAGCTTCTGGCAGTTTCAAAGCAGTGCTGATGTTTAAAAGGATGCCCTGAAATATTCATCTGAGAGCTGATTTACCGTTCCTACACTAATGGTTAAGATGCATACTCAAACAGAGAAAACCGGTGGAGCAGTGGGTACGAGCAAATTAAACCATTTGCAATTAACTTTGGGGTAGAAGTTAGGATGGATGGAGGAGAGATCACAGAATAAACATGCAATGGAGTGCAATAGACGGTAGAAAAGCACCAGAAACTAAAGTCCAATTTATACTTCTGCGTCAAACTCACACCGAAGCTACGTCGTAGGCTGTGTGTAGCGCGCGTACCCTTCGGCGTATCCTGACGTGCACCTCTCCAAAAATGTAACAAAGCATCAATTCTACGCGGACGAAAACGCTGTGATTGGTCTGCTAGAACCCCTTCCTCGGGTTTCACATGCTCCCTCTGCATGTGTAATTGCGCGTCAACGCGGACAACGACGCAGAAGTATAAATGAAAACCAACGCGTAGTGTATAGCATAGAGGCTCCAGCGTAGGTCCGACGCAGAAGTATAAATCAGCCTTAAGGAGTATGGGTATTTCAGCTTTTTAACTCAGCCTCATTTCATTCCCTCAGAGTAACACAAAAAATAAGAATTTGAGTATACACTTGCCATCCCTTCACAAATAAATGACACTAAATGAGGCCTGTTGTTCATCAAGTTAAAAAAATTTTTTTTTTTTTTAAAAACATGGTACTTTAGTATAAAAAACAGGCATTATTTACTTAACATCCTGCCATCTGCCCTGGTTTTCCTTTATGAGAAGTAGCAATGTCCAATTTGTGAACGAATCTTTCATTTGAGTTGATTTCTTTCAATTAATCATTTGACAGTTCTCAAAACTGCATTTTGCATAATGACTTAAAGTCGTAAATATTACAGCCTGTTCGTCACACAAAGCTATCGTAGCTTCAAAAGACATGGAAGATAGCCTAGTACAAGAGAAACGGACTACTTTCAAGGTACTTTAGCATACTTTTTTTTAAACGTGATAGCTTTGGCTTCCATTCATTTCTCCTTTTGTGTTCCACCAAAGAAAGTAATACAGGTTTGAAACAACATGAGGGTGTGTAAGCGATGACAGAATTTTGGGGTTAACTAATACTACGTTACATATCTACAGATTCAAGTCTGTGTATAAACAAGACCTCTTCATTTAATAAAAAAAAAACACACAAAAAAAACAGGTTTACATTTTGTTCATGCAGATAAAGGAGACATTAAAGCTGAACAGAGCTGCCTCATAGTGGCAGCCCAGAGAGTAAAGGGAACAGCGCACAGCTGGGCCTGCCCTTTAAAAATCAGTCAATCTTTCTCTGCTGTTGGCTTCAGGCTACTACAAACACAAATGCAGTTTCAATCACTCAAGACCTGATGAGATCCTCAACGTATCATGGGTCCATCCAGTTGGTGGCTATAGTGAATATCTGTGGACAAAAGACACACATTTGCCCTGCAGTTTGGGGTCCACGACACAGGACAAGGCAGAATGATTGTTTTGCTGTCTGAGAGTTTGTTTTTCTCTCATAATGTGTGCGTGTACCGGAAACCACCGTGTCACAATATAAGATCTCTCATTTCCTGTACTCGCTAACGTGGGCCGCTTTGCACAAACTCAAAATGGTAGATGGTAACTTCAACTGTACTACACCACTCTCATGATTTGGTAAAATGGGATTTGAGTTTGTAAAATCCATGAAATAGAACAGAATAGGACATCAAAATAACAAACTGTACTATGAATTTTAGTCAATGTCCATATGCTTCGAGGTCAGATATAATATTTATTTCTCTACCAGTGCAAAAATACTGATATAACGCCAACTATTGAAATATTTGTGTGCAATAAAATGCTCTTTAGATGGAGAAAGTCGTCCTAGTACTATCTGCCTGACTCGCAATTAGGGGTGGGAGATATTGACAAAAATGAATATCTCGATATCGATATTCATACGATATTTTTGCAATCCTTCAAAGAAATGTGTGCAAACTGGTAAAGAGGGTCCAGTTGGTCTTTTGACTTGCTGCATTTGACCTATTATTGTATAGAATTACTAGTACATAAAGATATGAGACATTATTGATTTAAAGACTCCTAAACTTTTTAAAATAATAAAATATTATTCAATAGTCGTTTATTATTCAAAGTCTTTATTGTTCTTTTATATTTTTAATAGGGGTGTAACGGTTCACAAAATTCACGGTTTGTTTTGATACGATACAGTGGTGTCACGGTTCGGTACGTTTTCGATACAGCAAAAATAAAGAAATGCCATAGAAATGTCCTATTTATTAACCTGTTAACCGTTTCCAGAGCGTCGGCGCACTGAAGCGTTTTTTTTTTAATTTAGTTCAAATTTACTATCAGATTTAATGTTATACCTTGACAAACTATACATCATTAAAAATATATAATACTCAAGATTCAGTATTTGACCACTATTGTATTCTGAGAAACTTATAGTGACAGTTATGTCTTAATTTGTGTCAGGAGTTATGAAATGAAAAAATGAGTCGATACCTTTAATATGAATTATGAGCGTCAGCTGGTCCATTCATAAAAAACACTCCAAGCTGTCGTCATGACAGCGATTCGCAAAACATCGTCCCTCAGGGCTTTAGCTCAAAAATGTGCAGACTTGGAGAAATATTGATATATTCTCATAGATTCACATCATATTTCTATAGACAGGAATAATATTTGTTGAATTTATACCCAAATGTGTCGATGTAATCATTATGATCGCTTCTTACTGAGATGTGCTGTGTTTTCAATTCATACCAATAGCCTGAGGGCGCTATATGCACAATAACAGTCCATATATGGATCACGAAGAAGACCCATAGTCATGTGACATTCCAGGACGTCACTGATACAGAAAGTAGCTGACAGAGATCGCTGTAACATGCAGATAAAGATGTTTTGAAGACAATAAACATGATTGCAATGATATTTGAGTTACCTGTGTTCTTCAAGCCATGCCAGGTATTTCATAATAATAGATTATATTTATAATGTAATGCTAATCGATATAGATTTCATCATCGTGCAGAACACTATAAATAATACATTTTCTGTCGGATTTTTTTTTATCTGAAGCCAAATTAGATCACAGAAGATTATTTAAAACACTCGACTTGCGTTATAAAGTAAGTTTGGAGCACAAACATGGTTTTAATCTCATAAATGGTCGTGTATTGATGGTGTGCTAAGCTAACATGCTAGCTAGCCCAGGTGCACCTGCCACCAGCAGTTATTGTTTTATGATTTTTTTCTAAATAGGAATGCTTACTGAAATGTTTCAGTGCATTTGATACCAGTTTCAAATATTTAGTGAGAACTTTGATAGAAGAAATTAGGGTTTGAAACCCTATGAATAGCCTGTGAATAGCCAGTCGTTAGTAGCTATAATGCAGACAAAAGAAATGCATATTCAGAGCCATAACCAGTCTGCAGAGGTGTAAATGTGTGCAGGGAGAGACTGACTCTGAATGGGGCTCGTTTGCACCACAAAATAATAGAGACAATAGACTGATTAGATGACTCAGAAGATGACTAAACATCAGTTTGCATTTTAGAGTCTAATCAAAATAAAGTAATTTGACATGATCTTGAAAAACATTTAACTAAATACAGAGTTTTAGACTTATCATTTTCAGATTTTAAATATAAAATGGTCACACATATGGCTTTAGCTGCAGTGCATTTCTAGATTCCTCCAGGGCCAACTTCAATTTTATTTTTATGAAGATGTTTCATAAAAGTAAATTTCTAATAACTTTACAAAACTTTGAAGCTATTTAAACATTTTTTTTTCATTATGACAATAATTATTTCTACATTTACAATAAACTACTAGGTGTCAGCTTTCAAATGAGATCATACTTGTGCTTTTAGTGCAAAGGGTTCATGAACTGTATCTGTTTAAGTTTGGGTATGCCATTTCTGGGGATTTTTCAAAAGTGGCCTTGAAGGTTAACAGGTTAATAGAAAAATTATTTTTAACTTTTAGTTTTATAAATGGGGGTAATCTTTGAAGGAAGAACAAATAATGTTTTGGTCATCACATTAAAAATAAAATTTAAATAACATATAACATTTGAGTTTTGAAGTGCTGGAAAAAGATGTGTGACCTGCTTGAAAGCATTTTAATATTTCTGCCAAACTTCCATGGTTACAAGTTAGTGTTACTACATTAAATCCATGGTGAATGATCTGCGGACTTAAAACCTATAACTAGTTCATTCATGGAACAATGTTTCTCCTGGTTTCCACATCAGCGCTGTTTGATCAGTTAATAATGGAGAAATTGTAATGCTTCTCACTAGATCTCGTAGCAATGTTATTACTTAAGTGCCGAATTCAAATGCTTTGTTTACTGGATCTCTTATGTAGTAACGGTGTTGCTTCAAGATCGGATCGCGCTGCACTGATATTTGTCCGAAATGATAAATGGTCCGTAAAGCACACAATAATGAGGTTCGTTCCGCTTTCATTACATTTGCCAGTTGATGTTGCGCAACATTGTGGTGTTCGCTCCAGCGCGGATTTTGGTCGGCAGGAAAAATGGTCCAACCACCGGAATGGTTCGGTTTGTAATGCGTACGGAATCGATCTCTTGGGAAAATGTATTCCATCTTTTGGACTCATACAACGCAATTTTCTAATGATGCAATCTCGAAGCTCGCCACTCGAGGACGCCACAGACATTTAAGAAAAACTTTTTAACTTAAGATCATTTTTCCACAAACAACGCATATTTTGCCTTCTCTTTACGATTTTGGATTGTTGCTTCAACCTAAACGTCATAACACACAGGTAAGAACTTCGTAGTTGTATATTGCAAATTAGTAACTTTAGCAGCTTACTCTCGTGCAATTGAGGAACGATCGTGATTTTGTACAAAAAATAAAATACAGTCAAACAAACCCCTACAGTATTAAAATCGCTACATATAATTGTTTAGAAGGTTATGGTGTGCGTTATTTGTTTTCTCTTTAACTTACTTCAGCTCTTTTCATGTTTGGGGGGTCGGATTGTACAAATTATGAAATATTCGATATCCCAATTTTGAATATCGTCCAGACAACAATTTGGATATTATCGTCTAAACGATATATCGCCCACCTCTACTCGCAATAGCAAAAAGCTAATCAAATTAAAGGCTGTAATGTAAATGGCTATTGGCCTTATAACAAAAAGACAATGGATAAAGCGTTTGGCGCTCTTTGATGTGGCGTGACAGATCGTTGTACTAGCTCATCATTTCAAGCGGAAGCGCAAGTAAACGCGATCATATCTTCCTCAGTTACAGAATAAACATGGACACCTGAAGGTATGTTGAAAGATACAGTATACTTACTGAAACGCATCATACCGTAACTTGTGTAATCGCTCAGTGTTTCAGCAGCGGAAAGACATGAATAAAACAGCTTTGTCACATAGCATTATATTTACCTCAAGAGGCTAGTCATAAGTTACAGTGTCCACAGCTCGTTGGTTCCAAGCGTGCCACACAAGCCCTGAAAAGTGAAGCCAAAGCGTCTCGATCGCCCCCTGGTGACCGGTCCTAGTATAGCTCATAAACCCCGCCTCCCCATGTTATTCAAGGGACGTGAGACCAACTAAACAATTAAATTACACTTCACATATCTTTTTTCCAAAGATAGTTTCTGTCATTTACAGTAGTTTCCATCACGCTGATGTAATTTCAAGTGTTTGTTTTTAAAATAAGTTTGTTTTTAGTTAGTTATTTGATGCTATAAAAACGGCGCCGTGGCGTACATGATTGACAGCTGTGATTGACAGATTCTCTGAGCGAAGTAGTCACTGAAGCAACAACTGACTTTTTTTCGGGATCTTTGGAGGACTGAGGAGATTGGAGCTTACAATTAAATATCTAAATTTCTATAATTAATTATTTCACACCGACATAATGGTTTGTTCTGCAGCAGAGGCGCGTGCTTACGATTGATTCAGCGAGAGTGAGGGCGGGACCAGAGCGGGACGTTGATTTCGCGCCTTTACTTCCTGCTCTCTACTGCGCATGTCTGGTCCCGAAATCGCAACTGCGCAGACTCAAGTCCCAAGATGTCAGCGCCGTAGCGGGACAAAGGCGGCTTCACTTCTCGCCAATAGAAGAGAGCGAAGGGGCGTCGTCCATCTTCTTTTAGAGTCTATGGTTGGTTCCTAGAGAAATGAACTCTTGCACTAAATAAATGCACTATATTAGCCTACATATTAGGCTATATTTTACTTAACATGTTAAGTAAATAATTAATTGATATCTTAATTATTTAATGTATGTTTAAAATATCTTTAATTTATTGAAAATTGTTATTGAAATATAATAATTTATGCAGTTGCTGTCATTTTCATTAGAGTAAAAACACAAGGTAATGCAAAAACTGGCTTATGTTCAGTTTACATGTTTTCATACAATGTGTTGGGTGTTGATTTTATATCTAAAAAATAAATAGCATCTGAATTTAGGCTAAAAGTCTAGGCTCTGTGGTTAACCTTTAATGCTATAGTAATGCGCTGGCTCCATATAGTTTACAGCATTAGCAGATCTTTTTTTTAAATCCTTGCAAAACGTTTAATTGTAATTGAATTAATTAAAAAATTTAGCTTTCTAAACCGAACCGTACCGAGTAGGGATGGGCATGATTAATCGACTATCGATTATTGATCATTAAGAATTTCGTCGATCACGTTAATTTGTTATCGATTATCATTAAACTAATGCTGCTGCGTTGCGTAGTGTGAGTGGAAAGTGAACGTGTTCCCCGGGCTGGTCAAGTTTGCGGCGAAGGTACCTGTGCATCCCGGCAACGTCAGTCTCCTCATAGCGGGTGTTTTGAGCGGCTGGACTGAAGCCTTGTTTACACTCGACGCGTCCTCACGAGAGCAAATGTGAGCGCGGCAAAAATGACGTCATTGCGGTATTCTGTGTTTCACACTTTGGTTTCACAGGCGAGCGCGTTGAGTATAAACGCCTCGTCTGTTTGGGGAGGTGCGCGCGCAGTCTGCGGAGACTCGCGCTGCAGACCCAGGCGAAAGTGTAAACGAGGCTTGACGGTCAGGTTGCGGTCGCGTCTGACCCCAGATCATGTCATCAACATGCTTATCTTTCTAAACAAAAATCAGTAGACTGGTGTAGAAGTTGTATGTGAGTTACTAGTTATTTTTTATGAGGCTTTGTTAAGTAGCCTAGCCTAATTGACTGTTACAGTAGGTAGGCTAATCTCTCTCACCCTCTTTCTCGACTCCGTTCTTGGATAGTTTTTTGTTACATTTTGACAAAACCTGTCAGATCTAAGTATTATTATGTTTTTGGTTAAGTTATTGTTTAATATGATTTTTTTTATTATTTATTATTTTGGAACAAACGCGGGTCTCTGTTTAAGAACGCCAACTCGCAGCTGCAGGTTCCGTTGCTTTCGAGCACCACAGCGCATATACTGTATCTTCAAGTTTAGCCTAACCGAACGTCCAGTTTTACTGCCACAAGTTGATCATCTTGTAATAAAGATCTAATCAAGGAAAAATAAGCTGTATTTTTGTATTTTCATTGCATTTTTAAATTTATAAAAAGTTAAATGAATTTGAATATAAAAATATTAATGATTAATTGATAGTCGATCGTTAATTCTCCCGACGATCGACTAAGAAAATTTAACCGAATGCCGATCCCTAGTACCGAGACGTCAAAACCGTGGGAATGCCGAACCGTCAGTTTTGGGTATCGTTACACCCCTAGAATTTATGCATGTTTTTGTGCACTATTTAATAAGGATTAATCTATACAGTGAGGACTATGCAGTGTTTTATATTTTATATTTGATGACTTTATTCAGTTTCTGCAGGCTATTACTTCTGAATACCACGGTTTGTGCATCTCCCTGAAAAACTTTAAGCACTGCTTATTTAATTTGTATTTTTGTTATGTTGTATTCGTCATTTTTTTGGTAATTAGTTTTTGTTCTTTTTGTATTGCTGACTGTTTACTTGTCTTCTGTAACTGTTTTGACTTTTACTTGCATTAGTTAAACATTAGTAAAAGTAGCCTATTGATAAATGGGAAATTTTACTGATACCTAAAATTACTCATATCATGAAATAAGACTGAACCAATAATCGTGTTAAATAATCGGGATTTCAATATTGGCCAAAATAAGATAAGACAACTCTGGTGAAAAACAAAAACAAAACATGGAAGGGAATATGTCAAAAAAAGTGAAAAACTATTAGAGGGACCAAAAACAAAACAAAAAAGCTTGTCAAGATGGCTGTGTGACCTAGAAGGTTGACTGGTAAAACCAGAAACCATGCCGATGTAGAGGCCTTAATAACATAAGAAGAAAAAAAACAATAATAGTTTGAAGGCATTAGGAGAATAAAAAGTGTTAGGTTATCAAGTAGAGGGTATAGTCTATTTTCTGATATACTTTTGTAGATTTTATTTATTTTTTAAAAGGTAGCAAAGTCTAGACAAAGCAGTTAAGTTCTTAACATTGCCTTGGACAGACGCACACCGCAGTAAAGACATAAAGGGGAAAAGTGTAAAACATTAGGCTACATAACGATTGGTTTTAGCGGTTGATATAGATTTTTTTGATGGCCGGTGCTGATATCTTAGAGAGAAGAGTGTTCAGGGTATATGCAGGAATCATAAAGATGAATTTACTACCTTTTTTACCATCTCCACAATATTTTTTACTACCAACACGACATCAAGCAGCAGCCCTTTTTTGTCTGGGGGGTGGGAGGGGTATGCAAAATTTTGATCATTAAGTATTGTCATTGTCAATTATGTTTTTTTTTTGTATTGTCGAGTTGAGTTTCAGTTGTCCTTATTTTAACCCTAGCCCTTGAGTTATCCTAACCATAGCCCTTAGCCCTAATAAGGTGAATAATAACCTTGGCACTTCTTAAAAACAAATGACACTTAACAATAGGGCTGGGTATTGACACAAATTTCACAATTCGATTCGATTTTGATTCACAGGCTTGCAATTCGATTTGATTCAATATTGATTTTTTTGGATATCAGGTTCAATACATGGGAAATTTTCTCAAGGAAAACAAATCTCTTAACTAATAACTACAAACACTTAAATTACACTTATTTATTTTTATAATAAGAAAGTAATATTAATTATTAACATTTTAATGGTGGCTGTCATGATTTATTCAAACATGCATAAAATATTGAAGAACATTAAAAATGATAATGAATATATAATATGGTGCATATATTTAGCAAAATACTCCTCTCTAGTTAATTTTCTGAGGTAAATGTGACGTTACATGACATTGTTTACAAGTTGTTTAACTGACGTCTTTCCGCGGTTGAAACACTGATGAGCGATTCCATGTAACATGATACAGATTTCAATAAGTTGTACTCTATCTTATATCTCACTTTTAGATGTACATTCATGTTTATTTTGCGCTGTAACTGGTATTAAGGCGGAAGAGAAACTTGAGCTGCTTCTCTTGAGCTGCGCCAGAGCGATCACACGTCACAGCGCCAAAACGGTATTTATGTTTTTGAATTTCTTAATAAAATGGACGTAATTTGAAATTTGAGACTTTATTTCAAATCAATAGTAACAAAGCACAAAGATTATTGGGATTTAATGGATGGGATGCACACTAAAATGTTCTATTCATCAAATAAAAACAGGATGATTAAAGTTAATCGATTCTTGAGATTTAAGAATTGATATTGGTTCGTAAAAATGAGAATCGATTAATATTGAGAAATCTATATTTTTTACCTAGCCTCACTTAACAACCATAAACTTTAATAAAGATTAATAATAAAGTGCGTCACATCACACACACTTACCCACAAACACACATTCTCACACACGCAGACTTAAGCAGTGAATTACTATCCCAAAACATGATAGACACTATCCCGGTCATTCCCAATGACGGGCTAAAGCCAGTCTTTAAATGACGGGTCGTCAACCCAAGTTTGCGAAAACTTACATTTCCCCATTTCACACTGTAAGTTTGGTAGAAAATAGAAGCAAGTGGCTAATATCATATTAGACATTCTCTGCTAATATCAAAAGTCTCTGCTAATATCAACTGAGGTAAAAAGGCGGTGTTGGCGTCCCTGATAGGCTATCGACCACGGAACTCACACAGTTTACTTCTTTTACTTCTGCTATCAACTCCGACTCGCTCAGGTCCTGTTAGCACCGTATATTCTATAAATATTCTGAAATTAAATGTATATTTATTTTACTTCAAAAAATATTTTCTTTTAAGTTCAGCAGAATAAAGAAATTCATACAGGTTTGAAACAACTTGAGAGTGAGCGCAAGACAGAATTTTCATTTTTAAGTGAACTATTCCTTTAATATTTACTAAATTAGAAATAATTAGAAAATTAATCATATGGGGAAATGATTTTAACTTGATACTTTTTTTTAACTTTAAATAGCAGCTTCTAGATTCTGTAATCCTATTACTGCATTTTTCCCAAATAAAGAAATTGTTAAAAATATATGAATATAAAAGGAAGCAAAAGCTAACAAATGGCACTCAAATCTGGTAAGTTTGTATGCACTGGGAATTATAAATATTTATATTTTGAAATAAAAACAAGGTAACACTCATTTGACATACAGCACACAGTGAAAATAACAAGTATGACAGTGGACAACAGGATATAGCGCAGCAGTTTGAAATCCTGCATTCAATACACACGGACAGAATAAACATTACTGCAGGCTACAAATGCACACCATCAGAAGATCAAACAGCTGGATTCGACTAAGTCTCCCAAGGTTTGCACAGTTAAACGTTTATTGGATATTTAAAGACTTGTTTAAATTATATCAATGAATATTTGCTGAATGCTGACAGTAGATGAGAAAAGGACTTTGGTTTTTTTAGTGTTTGGCATTCCATTTAGAATAATAGTATACGAAAATGTATTTTAACGTTTGCTTTTCTGTTTACTTTCTTTGTTTACCAGTGTTATCTAATAAAGCATTAGACATAACTGGTAAACTAATGAAGATGGAGAATGGTAGCGCTGTGTGCTCAGGCACTGGTGTTCTCAGCGCCGTCAAAATAAGTCACACTTAAAGACATATCGGCCGATCCCAATAATTAAACAAATGCCAAATATAGGCCGTGCTGATAGATCTGTTGTCCACTAGTTTTTAATTACACTCAACTCAAACTGAATCACTCCTCACTTAAATCATCATCATTCTTCATGAATGCAAACATCTTAAAAACTCCAGAGACAAAAACATTGATTAATGGTTACAAGGGTGAGATAAACATTTAGTAGCTCCAGAATGGCATGTTTTGTTTACATAAAAAAAAAATAGTTAGAACAAAAAAGATTATTACCAATATTTAATAACCCTATTTCCTTTCAAACCTGTATGACTTCCACTGAACATGGAATAATAAAGAGAATGTTTGAAGATCCTGGCATTTCAATATAATTAAATTGACAAGAAGTGGAGATTTAAAACACCAAAATGACAAATAGCATCACCAAAATGCACAATGAAAATTTAATTGATTTGATTGATCCTAGCTCTCTTGGTGTCCACGCTCAATCAGTAAAATAATCTTTTCAATTAATCAATTCATGCAGTTCTCAAAACCTGTCTGAATGATTCATTACTACTAGCCTGGCTAGCGTCAGACCTCGTCTCCTTTAGACGTGGGTCTGGGAACCACATGTTTATTTTCTTGTATTTGAGGCGTGGTTTACGAATGCCCAGAGCCATTTATTGGGTGCTTCGAATGTCTATCAAATGCGTCTGTATGTAGCTCATAGCCAATCGTTTCAATTATAACAGATGACGTATGTAGAGAGACAGAAATTAGACTAGGAAGATGACGATGGGTCAGAGATTTAACTAAACTACTAAGAACAATATATAAGGCTGCATAGAAAGGTAACTTCGCGTCTGCTGCCATGTTGGATCCATAGGTATAAACAAACTCCTTCGGTGTGTCGCATAGACGTCGTCATCATCTTGCTGCTCCCTCCCCGTTCTGTGATTGGTCCCCTCGCTGAGGCATACATCTGGTCCATGGAATCCAGGTTGCCTAGTAGCGTGAATAAAATCTCGCTGCGCGCAAGGCAGCATGGGGAAACTCAGGCTACACCACTACATCGGTATATCCCTTTTCAAAAATACATAAAATAACTCCTTTTGTGGTCCACAGAAGTTTGGAATGATATAAGGGTGGGTAAATTAGGGCCCAATGAAATCAGCTTTATTTTTTCCCAAATACTCCATTTTAATGATTAAACTCCATTTTAATGATTAAATAAAAATTTTGGTAATCAAAAAGCATGTCTAATTAATTGAAATCATGAAACTTATACAAACTTAATTTATTCAAAAATTAACAAAAATGACGTTTTAGGCCCTAAGAAATATGTTTTTCCCCTCAAATTTTTTGTTTTCTGGATTCAATTTTAATTATTTAATTAAATTGTGATAATCAAAAAGAATGTCTAATATAAAACTAATAATTTTAATAAAAATTATTAAACTATTAAAAATTATAATTGTGTATGCGGAAAATGGTCTGGTCTGCGCCATTCATTCACAGAGGCACACAGAACATATAGAATTCGTACTTGCAATTTAATATTCACAGACACTAGTATCGTGATTTGATTTAAGTGTACTGACCTGCTTTTTATTTATTCATCAAAAATGACAAATTCCATGAAATTCTGTGTTATAGGCCTACAGTAAATTCCGTTTTCATGGCTGGATTCCGTGATTCCGTCCGTGTTTTTTTTCATCGCGGGAATCATAGGGCCCTAGTAAATGACAGAAGTCTTGAGGAGTCTTTACAGCAAGCGGCATGACGGGTATGATTTGATGTTCGACCAGTTCAATGGCTCCTTTTCATTCAAACCAGTTCTAGATAACAAGATTACAGCCCAGAAACAATGAATGCCACCAGCTGGTGCGTGAAAGTACATGAAACCTCATTTTTAGCCCTCGGTACCAGAAGAAAACTAGCAAGACTGAGAAATGTGGTTGCGCTTGTGTGTTCATAATGGATGTTGGAGCTGGTCTTCATGGAAACATTCAGAGGAGTTTCATCCCAGGAGGAACATGGATGCATCCAAACACTGCTAATAATTACCCTGAATTGCCAAAGGTGGTCCTTATACAGTATTTGAGCACTCTCAACCCTCTACCGCATGGTGTTGCCATATGGCAACACACTCTTTGTGTTCATTTCATTGCCACTGTCTCTTTAAGAAAAAATTCAAGTGTTTTTGTTGGAATGAGAAGACCTTAGTTTAGCCAATGATGTGCTATGGTTAAGTCACATGACATACAGTTTTTTTCTGTGGCACGATTTTGGAGTAGTTTTTGGATCAGTAGTTGCTGAAAGCAAACTAAAACGTTAGTAACAAACAAGGACCAGCCCATATCACATACACAAAAAATTCGGAAACATCACGTCATGTAAGTCATGATGACATATTCACCACTCAAAAAAGTTTTTTATGAAATTAGTTTTTGGTAAATCGATCAAATGTCTGTGTTGCCAAGCGGCAACACTGTGCAACAGTGGAATGACATTGCAATAGTTTAGCTAGCTAGAAAGGTCATCTGCATTCTGTTAAACTGTAACAATAACAACATTAATGCTAGTGATATAATGTTGATTAGTCATATGTTAAGGACTGCCAATATGGCAAGCCGTTTTAACTTTTATTCATTTCCAGGATTTGAATTGTTGATAACAACATCAACAATTGTCTGGCATGCATTCAAAATCAATTGTTGATATCAAGAATTGATTTCTTACTAGTAGAAATATAATTTCGATATCAATAATTTCATTGTTAGTAAAAAATGTGAATTCCTGATATCAATAATTTAAATGTCACTAGTTGAAATGTCTATTCTTGATATCAAGAATTGAATTGCTACAAGTAAAACATTTAATTTTTGATATCTGAAAATCTAATAACAATATTATTTCAGATTTCTAAAATGTCTGTCTTACTAGTAACAATCACATTCATGATACCAGAAATGAAAATTGTCACTAGTGAAAATTAAATTATTGATATAAAAAATGAACATTGTTACTAGTAGCAATTCATTTGTTGAAATCAAGAATACACATTTCAACTAGTGGCCATTGAATTCTTGATATAAATAATAAAGGTTTTTACTACTTGAAATCAAGAATTAGCATTTTAACTTGTGAAAATGTAATTGTTGATATCAAGAATTAACATTGTTACTAGTGGAAATGTAATTTCTGATATTAAAAATTGCCATTGTTATAGTAGAAATCTAATTCCTGATATCAATAACTATCATTTTAACTAGTAAAAATGTAATTGTTGATATTAAGAATTAGTATCCTGGAAATGAATAAAAGTTTAAACTGCTTACCATGCTGCCAATGAATTTGTATTATGGGGAAAAAAAATGTAAATGGCAATTTTAAAAATTTCCACTATCGTATGTTGTTGCCATATGGCAACATCATAAAGTACCTTAAAATAAAAAAAAACATCTCATTTTCTTTTTACAGCACTTCAAGTTAAGCCATTCTAAGAAAAGAAAAAGAGTCAAATATTTTTTTCTATAGGTCTATCATAATGCATGCAGTAGAGGGTTAATCTGTCTAAGGTAGGGGAATGGTACAAAATAATATCTACAAAAGGCACCATCAACAACATAAAACCTCAATAACTCTACCTAGCTGAATCCAAAACGGCAATAATGAGAAATCATATGGGATACATTTTCCTTCCAGTGACTTGAGGAAAGCAACCATTTACCACCAATAAACCAAAAACTAACACAACTGACTCACTTGGTACTGCAGATTTGCTTTGGATTGCACTCAAGTGACCCCTCGCTCATCAAGACACTGGCTTTAATGGCTGATTAAGCAGCAAGACAAATCAACTACCTAACAAAAAGACCTTGCATGAAGTTACAACATGCGGTACTCAATCCCACAAAGGAATTGTGTTGCATTATCAATAATAGACTAAAACCTATTTTTAAAGAAGTAGCCTACCTATGGATGTGTGTAAGGCAAACGGTGAAGTAAAAAAATAAAAATAACATAAAATAAAGTTAAATAGTCCTTTTGACTATGCTCGTCGCATAATCTGCAAGTAAGCCTATTTGTCCTTGCGCAATAGTCATGTGACTGACTCCACTGAATGTAGGTTATCCCCTCATGGAGCAGTCTTAGTCTGCGTTAAAAAAAGCGGAACATTTTCTGATTCACTGGACTACTGGGACACCATACAACTACAATGATGCAGTTAAAGAGACCACTTGAAGACCTGTTGCGATGGAGGAGCCGATGTTTAAATGTACAACAAGTAACGCAAAATTAGGCGAAAGTGATATTTATCAAAGCTATACACGTTTTATGTGCCAATGCTTTTATCAATGATCTAGATCTGCCTCAAAGAGGATTACTTTCCTTGTGTCTGGAATATTTACTGGGTTTAAGCATTGGGAAAATTAGAGTAAATACTGAAAAGATAGGAAAAAAATAACCCAAGCTAAAACAAATTCCAACAGGAAGTAGAAGTTAAACAGTGCCTTATCTTTGCCTTCCACTTGTCCAGTGTGTTCTTAACCAGAAGTTTGGAAGGGTGAAAACAGGCCCAATAACTGAAAGTGTGTGATTTAAGGAAGTGACACACTGCCTCTCAAGAAAAATCCTTTGCCATTTGAGTGTATTCAAACAAGGCTCAGCCCTTGGGAAGGGAACGACTGGCTTGCTGTATGTAAGAGGAAGAGTGCGGGGCGTGTGTCCATGCGTAACCAGGACAGTAATGATATTCAAGAGATGAACACATACCTTCATTATCAAGAAAATTCCTCTGTAACAAAAGCAATCAATGTGATCTTGAACTGAAAGAACAAATCTACACTTACAAATGCACAGATATGTACAGCAGCCACTCACTGCATCAGTCAACAATCTGCACATCATGATTCATTAACATGTGAGAACGCAATGGTTTCATGAAATAGCATCACCCAGCCTGCATCAGCACTTATCCTACATCATTAAACCATCTAGATTTACATTGTCAGAGGAATAATGAAGGTCGGTACTCACAGAGGAATGTGGCGTTGCTCAATGTCGACCCGAGCCAATTCATCTTCCTCCACATCAGTTTCTCCTCCTGAGCTGCTTTCCGTGGCATCGGAATCGAAAGCACATTCGGCAGATTGCAGGTTGGTGGTACAACTCAAGGACAGTCGTTCTAATTCGGCTGGCATAGATCCACCCTTTAGGAAACGTCCCAGTCCGTCCCTCTCCTGAGGGGTGAGGGCGTCGTCAACATAACGGCCTCTTGGCCGTCTGGCATCCAGAGCACCCAGCGTGCTCTTGAGTAGTCCGCCCAACTGTTGCTGCACGTGGCGCTCCACCTGCTTGGCCTGCACCACCTGCAGCCGTTTGCGTAGTCGCCGTAGCCGTGCCTCGATCTCCCCTTGTCTGCTCTGGCTCTGCTGGGTACGGTCGCTTAGCTCCGCTCCAAGGTCACCTAAAGGGTCTTGCTGGGTAGCGAGCGAGACCGCCAACGGATCTTCACTGCTGCTTAGCGGGATACAGTCTGAGATTTTGTCCACTGTGAAAGGTGCAATGGAGGTTGGGGATGTTGCTGGAGGTTCTCCATTGCTGGGACAATTCTGGGACTCACCCATTGACAGCTGGTGCTGCTCTGCACTGTCTCGAAGAGGACCATTCGTTGTCAATCCCCTGGTAGCAATGACAATTTGAGTCGGATTTGACAAATCCTGCTCGACAGTATGTTGACCACCATTAAAGGTCACTGCATTGTCTCGTTCAGTTGGTTTAGTCACTTTCTTTGTCACGCCATTGACAGTGGTGCCTTGGATTGTGGGCGGCTCACATGGCCCACCTCCTCCACTGGCACTCATGATGGTCTTCAGCTGCTCTTCAGAGAGCTCTAAAGCCTGGTGCTTGCGTGGAATGAGGTTTGGCAGGATGCTGTGCGTCTTCAGTAGAACACCTTGCAGCTTGAGAGACTCTTTTGCTGAGGACACAGAGGTCACATCTGAACAGTGATATGAGGTAACGAGGGGCTTGCAGGGGCCGGCCCCGCGAGAAGGGCGCTCCTCCGAGGCCTTGCGCTTGACTATGCCGTTACTGGACACAAGGATATGGTTGGTGGTACCACTTTCCTCCACGCCACTCGGGGAGAGGGTGGAGGAGGGCGGAGCCAGTTTGAAGCGTATACGGTGAGTTTCGGCCGGCGCGTCGGTTAAAGCGGGCGCCATTGCAGCCATGCAGCGCTGGGAGGGGGCGGGCGAGGGGGCCTCTCCCGGTGCCGAGGCCAGCTCCACACCACCCACCCACCACTGTTCCAGGGGGCAGCCTGAAAATAACACAAGACAAAGAAACATCACAAGTCAAATTTAGCGGTTTATCATTGACCGACTAAACAAGAAACAGACAAAAACAAACCGCAATTTATTTGCGGTTTATTTGTTCTATAATAGGACAAACTGGTCTTAAAAAAACATCTGTAGCCATTTGTAATTAGAGGCAACCATTGCATTTTAATCACAATCCAACAAATATGCTACACACATGTAGCATGAGCATGTGTTTTTGTTACATAAGAAACCTGCATAAAACAAAAACGGACTGAATGAGAATGCAAATTCACTCTCTCACAGCAGGTGTCGCTTATGGAAAAGAAGCATTTCTTCGGGTACCGCTATAAACAAAGCAGCGCTGCATTTATAAACAATACTTTATACAGATGTAAGAGTGAAAAAATGCCATCGAAACTATTCTGAAGACAGTCAGTTTCCTTCAAAGATATATTCATTTAAATCCCCACCCCAATTCAATATTTATATTTTTCTTCCTATATTTCGAGCATCGCAAACAGTGATCTTGCTGTTTTTGGTATTTTCTCGGCTGGGTGTCTACGCTCTCCTCTTTGCGCCCATCTTCAACGTGTCGCATCTCCGGCCTGTGTTATATTTCCACAAAAATGACATTTTGGGAAATCACTGCAATGAAGTTTGCGTGCAAGTCCAGTATAGAGATCAGCTAAAATGGTTGCAATTTCGAGCCTTGATATCAATGTAAATGGTATTGCCTCATCATATGTTTTGTTTTTTAAAAATATATTGATATATCATTCATACAAACTTGATATATAGCCCAGTTAATATGTGTGATAATATGATAAGCTACATTTTATCATTTGCATTTTAACAGACGTACTACCCAATTACGACTCATGATCCACCAGTTGAGGACCACGGCTTAACGGTAGACAGTATCAATGTAGGTCAAACCTTAAGAGGAAAAAACAAAGAGCCTGACACAAGGACAGAGACGGTTTCATATGGAGGCCAACTAAATAGATATGAGCATATTTCTACATGAAGTAACTGTGAAACTACAGCCTTCAGACAGAGACATCAGACAATATTTAGGCCTATTCTCATTCCCAAAACAATGACAACAGACCCTGACGTTCTGACTTTGAATGCAGGTTGAAGTTGACAGAACCAATAACTAAATCCGTAACATAAACCAATTCTTTCTGCACGGTCAAAACCCTTTAGGTGTTAACCATTCTTATTAAATCTAACAAGCTGATGTGCCATGCCTTAAGGGATTTGGTAAATATTTTGAGAGCAGAGACAATTAATTCGCAAAGAGACTTAGGTTCTTAAGACAAAAAAATGGAGTGGGGTGATTCACACTAAAGCAACATGGCTCAATGCTGAAATGTCACCTTGTCTTGTAAGATTACCATTCCAATAAATTAGGCTACATGGGGGGAAAAGGGGGCTAAACTGCCTCTATTCAAAATGTAAACGGCTACTTTGAATTTGAATAGATAATCAAAAAATGACATGCAGATTTTAAAACACTAGTTGGCATTTTCCATGCAGTAACAAGAAACTGATCACAAGAAGAAAAAAAAAAGGAAGCACAAGAACCATGAAAGATTAGGCTAAATGAATTATTCAGACTTGTAGTAAAATGGAGCAATCGATTCTTTGACGATAAACACTGACAGAATGATAACTTTTGACCAAACTATTCCTAAGCTGTTTGGTTAACGCAGGGCTCAACAATAAGGACTGCCCGATGGTCCGGGGCCAGTGTGAACGACGCTCTGGACAGTTGACGGAACTGTCACTTGCCCGACTTGTAGTGGTGTGCGATATATCGTCTATGATATTGTAATAGTTGATTTAACGATTTATGTCCCTCACTTTACAAGAACCAAACAAAAACACACCCATTGAGTCCACTATGTGATGTAGTATAATAGATTAGACTAGACAGATTTAAGGTAAGGGGCAAAATGCCCCTGTATATATTTCTATATTTATATCATTCAATATAGTTAACCAATATTACACGGAGAGTGACGTTTTTTCAACACAATCTCTTTTACTTTAATTTCCTATTATCACTGTAAAGCTGCTTTGAAACAGTCCATATTGTTAAAAGCGCTATATAAATGAAGGTGACTTGACAACATTCTTCAATTAATAATTTATTAGATGTATATTGGTTGATGCCTGCGCTGACCAACTGGCCCCAGTCTTCACGCAGATCTTCAACAGATCATTGGAGCAGTGTGAAGTTCCCTGCTGCTTCAAACGCTCCACTATCATTCCTGTCCCCAAAAAACCCCAAATCACTGGACTTAATGACTACAGACCTGTCGCTCTCACGTCTGTGGTCATGAAGTCGTTTGAAAGACTGGTGCTGGCCCACCTGAAGGACATCACTGGACCCCTGCTGGATCCCTTTCAGTTTGCTTACAGAGCAAACAGGTCTGTGGATGATGCAGTCAACATGGGACTGCATTATATCCTGCAACATCTCGACAGACCAGGGACTTATGCAAGGATCCTCTTTGTGGACTTCAGTTCGGCCTTCAATACCATCATGCCTGGTCTTCTCACAGCCAAACTGACCCAGCTCTCCATACCATCCTCGATCTGTCAGTGGATCACCAGCTTCCTGACGGACCGGCAGCAGCGAGTGAGAGTGGGGAAACACACATCCAAGACACTCACAATCAGCACCGGAGCCCCCCAAGGGTACGTTCTCTCCCCACTGCTCTTCTCCCTGTACACTAATGACTGCACTTCTAAAGACCCCACTGTCAAGCTCCTGAAATTTGCAGACAACACCACTGTCATCGGTCTCATCCAAAACGGTGACGAGTCTGCTTACAGACTGGAGGTTGAACAGCTGGCTGCCTGGTGCAGTTATAACAACCTTGAGCTGAACACGCTCAAAACAGTGGAGATGATCGTGGACTTCAGGAGGAACAGCCCAGCACTCCCCCCACTCACCATAATGAACAGCACTGTGGAAGCAGTGGAGTCATTCAGGTTCCTGGGCACTATCATCTCTCAGGACCTGAAGTGGGACAATCACATTGACTCCACTGTGAAAAAGGCCCAGCAGAGACTGTACTTCCTTCGCCAGCTGAGGAAGTTCAACCTGCCACAGGATCTGCTGATTCAGTTCTACTCAGCCGTCATTGAGTCTGTCTTGTGCGCTTCCATCACTGTCTGGTTTGGTTCAGCTACCAAATCAGACATCAGGAGACTACAACGGACAGTCCGGACTGCGGAGAGGATCATTGGTGCCCCCCAGCCAAACCTCCAGGACCTGTACTCTTCCAGAGTGAGGAAGAGAGCAGGTAAAATCATCACAGACTCCACTCACCCTGGACACCTCCTGTTTGAACTGTTACCGTCAAGACGGAGACTCAGATCACTGGCCACAAGAACATCTCGGCACAGGAACAGTTTCTTCCCACAGGCCATTTCCCTCCTGAACAGTTAACACTCCTCCCAAGGCATATGCCTGTAAGTGCAATACTCCCACTGTTTAGTGCAATATCCTACAACTCAGGTGTTTCTTATATGTAGATTTATTTATTTATAATATTCAAAACACTGTAAATAGGTTCATAATCTGTAAATCTGAAAATGTCTATTCTGACTAAACCCAACTGTGATAGTTTTATTCTCATATATTTATATTTTTATTTTTTATTCTTATAATTTGTAGTATTATGTTTCATGTTGTATTTGTATATGTCCACTGGAAGCCTCAATACCAAAACAAATTCCTTGTGTGTGCAAGCACACTTGGCAATAAAGCTCTTTCTGATTCTGATGTATGCCATATTGTTATTTTAGAGACATCGACTTTACATTTTCATACTAAACATGACAAAGAACAAAACGAACTATGATTGGTTGCGTTACATGTCAGTCAGTCCTTGGCTGATATTTTTTATTCTTAAATACATAAGTGAATGTGTTTTGTCATTTAAGAAACCTTTATAATGATCATGATTCATGTTAGTTGATCTGTAACGCACGATGGTCACCTCCATGTTAGTATGCAGCTATGCACCGGAGAGAATTATGAGGGATTAAGGCTACAACATCATCCACTTCTCCCATGTGAGAAGAATTGAAGAATAGAGTAAATTCTATAGTTACCCAGTACACAATGTGTATCTAAACACGTCATCAATTTATAATTGAAATGATTGTTATTGCCCTTTCCATAGACATCAGAGTGTATTTTACAAACTATAAATGTATTGTTTTGTTAGCCAAGTACTTGTGTATTTAAATTACTGAAACCTAAAATAAACCTTATGCGGTTGAAAACACTGAATAGTTGTGATATATGACAGCGTTCCATATAGGGATTGGCATTTTATTTTAATTTCTCATTTCAATCATTGATAGGTCTCAAAAAACAAGTACTCTAGTATTCGGGGGGCGGGGCATGTGCAGGGGGCTACAATCCTGTTCTCATTATAATGCTATGTGTATATATTGATGCTGCACATCTTGCTCTTAATTTTTATTTTATGATAGAAAGTGATTACAGTCATCATTGCACATTTTCGAAGCCATAACAAGAAACAAATTTAAATTAAAAAATGAGAAAAAAATAACACTGCTGCATTATAAATATCTATAATTTTTGCCTATCAAGCCTATCTAAAAAGGAATATGACCGTCTCAAATAACCCAATCATAGTCAATAATGTCGGACATTCCATTTGAGCTGAAACTGATGAGTGAATGAACATTCGGTAAACTGCTGCATTTTGCTAGCTCGTTATTAAACTCAACCAAACGTTTCTTATTTAAGATTAATCAGATAAAGACAACATAAAAGTAATCTTACAACTTAGACCTACATCTGCACAACAAGACACAAATGCGCACATGAACTTAACCGTGCTACTCTGTGCTTCAGAATTTCAGCGCGCTGAGAGCGTGCGTGTCCACAACATCAAAGAATTTACAACATTCTATATTACAATAGTTTTTTCATTATAATGTTAGGCTATAATAGATGGCGCTACACATCTTGCACTTAACTGCATTTCATGATCAAAGTGATTCGCTGCAGTGCGCATTTTCAAATCCAGTTTCACTTTATTTTGCCGGTCTGGAAGGCGTGCTGTCTAACTCTAACAAATCAGACCTCAGAAACCGCCTCAAATGCCGCAAAAAAAAGATCAATGTTTTTATTTTTTGGACGATCATCGTTTTCACATCGATTGTCGCTGTCACGTACGAGTACTCGTGCCCATCCCTAGTTCCATATTAGTACCGGGTTTCGATAGCCAACCCTAATGATTCCAAATATGACATTGATTTTATACAACGTGCAGTTTAATAAACAAGTTAATATTAAGTGACTTACATTTCAGACATAAAATCACCTGTTTCGCTCTATTCCGCAAATAGATAATAAATCCAAACAAAATAGAATCTAGATCTATTCCGAAAATAGATCCAAACACAGTCCACAGCACTGTTTTGCGTCACTGAGCAACAAACGACTGTATCTGAGTGAATATTTCAGCTATTTGAACAAATTAGCTGAATCAATGATTCAATGACTCACTCATTGGCTGCATCCAAACTGATAAATGTTCTGACAAATTTCAAGGGCAGAAGGCATCAAGGCACGTCCGAATGCAATGTTAGTTTTAGGGATGGGCATTTTTCAAAAAAAAAAATTGCATTCGAATATTCAGGATCATAAAAATCAAATTTATTTAAATGACGTTTAACGAAAAAGCTTTTTTTAAGTTTGTCTCACCATTTCCGAACAAGCTTACAATTAGGCAATATACACAACAAGCTTACAATATATGTTAAAGTTTTATTTTAGTTGAAAACATTAAACAGTACGTGTAAACAAAAAAATATAAAGAACAAAAGCATTTAATCTCAAGCAGCACGAACGGAAAAAAACGGCTAATAAAGCAGACAGCGCAGTTATCGTACAGAACGTACATATGCACTCGAGTCAGCATATGATTATCTTTTTTATATTGTTTAGCCTACCGTTTATTTTGAGAAAAACAATAACATCCACATGCTTCGAGTGAGAAAACGCGCTGCGCTGACAGATGTTTCAGAGACACAATGATAACAGTGTTCTAAGTGAAGTTTCTAATAGCACTTTGCGTTTTCTGTTTTTAAATTGTTCTCCTTCAAGGAAACTTAAAGGAAGTAGGCTCAAAAGTAGGGTAATTTGGCTATAAGATAAGTTATGATATATGATCACTCGCGTTACAGCTGCGCTTACCTGCAGTTGTGAATGCAGTGATGGACAGCTGTCTTCAGTCGACTGCGGTTTAGATTTCATGTGATTTCTCATTGATTGTGGTGGTATTATAACTCAGATTCATTAATTCATTTTATCAAAAATAGGCTAATTCCATTTTGTAAGATCATTATCAAGTAGGCAAATTCCAAACTTTGCGAGGCAGACGACAACATTATGTGATCAAATACAAACAACTTGTTAACATGCTCCACAGCGCCACCCAGTGCATTTAATTATAACTGAGTTAGTGCTTGGGATTTATCATGGATTCACTTGTAAAATTCAAATAGTGTTGTATTTTTCGAATAATAATTACAGATTGAATATTCGAAAATTTGAATATTCGTGCACACTCCTAGTTGGTTTCAATTCCTGTCTCCTAAGATACCTTCATTTGATCGTTTTTTTGAAAGCACCATTGATGTATCCTTTGCTGCCTTTGATATCCCACAATCCTGTGCTTTCCATTCTGACAGTTGAGTTAGAAAAATAAAGGTGGCGTTTGAGAGTTGCGGCTGGTCTTCAGTCTGTGTGTAAATGTACATTTTTGACCAACGTCTATCACTTTTGATGTCATTTCTAGCAAGACGTTACTATTGTAGTCATTAAATATTCACTTAATTTTCAACAAGTCACTGCCTACGTTTTCGGATGCAGCCACTAAGATAGAAAAATGCTTCGTTCCTGAATGAATCAACCTTTGAATCTCAATGACTCACTCATTAACTGTGACTTGCTGCCACCTCCTGGTGGTTTTAATTTCACATTTAAAGTGGGGCCTATCTTTTCATGTTTTTATTATTTAAAATAACAGTATTTAACATTTCGTATTTTCAACATTTAAAAAAATATATATTTATCTTTAACTTCACTGATTGACTTTAATAAAGGTTGATCTATAGTTATTTATATATTAGATTACAATTTCTGTACCTCAAATCTCCTTTTTAAACCTATATGATAAACCTGAAAAGCACAGTTTGTTTCATTTATATGTTCGATCTGTTGTATTTATTTGTGCTATTGCTCGTAATTTGATTATTTGTTCCTATTTTATTACTTACTGTTTAAACTAGTAGCCTTTGGAGTCATTACACCTTATTTATTATGGGTACATGTATCAAAAATAACAAAAACAAAACTAGGCTAATTTTATAGGCCCATTGTCTTTTCTTTTACTTGATTAATTTTTTGTTGACCGGGCCAGTAGAAAAAATCCTTAGCGTTGAGCCCTGTAATGTGTAAAGTAGAGAAACTTTACATGCCTGTATGTGAACCTGGCTATTGTGGAAGGATTATAATCCTGTGGAAAAAAATTAAAAGAACATCAGGTTTTACAATAATGAGGATGACAGAATACATTGAGTCCTAAATATTCCACTTCACTTAGGCCTTCAGTACAACACATTTCCTCACACAGCCTGGCTTGTGCATAATAGCTGGAAAACCACATAATAAAAACAATGTTTACCTCTAGAGTGTGAAGAGATGGATAAAGGCAGATTTAGGTTGGGGAACTGAACAATTGAAAAGGCAATTTCTAGCATTCCACTTCAATAATGAGACTTCTCAAATAATACTGTTATTATTGACAGCACAGGTAAGGTGTACACTTAAAGCGTATGGGAAAAGTAAAGGAAATGAAAGCAAACCCCTTCAGCAATGACAGCAGTCATGTTTTATGCCAAAATATTATGAACACATCTAATATCGGTGCTTTTCTAGCAGAGCGATGAGTGATTAGGAGACACACTTAAGTTTTCAATCATCATTTTACAACACGTTCAACTTAAGGCTTGGCGATATGGCCAAAAAAAATCTCTGTATTTTGTGGTTAAATGGCGATATACGATATATATCTCGGTACTTTCTACGTTTTTCTATTTGGTTAAAGAAAATCTGTATTTATTTAAAAAAATGTTATTTCACATCCTGCCCAATGATATCCAACAAACAATGTTGATATTGAAGGAAACAAAATACTGAATGTAATGCAGGCTATGCAATATATTATATGCAAAAAGGTGGTTAAAAATCACATTACATGCTAACATTGTAACATTACAATCTAAAAACAACAATAATGCTCCAGAAATAAAAGAAATAAAAGCACAAACTAATTATATTAGCCAACATTTGATTACCGGTACCCCATTATAATGGTCACTTTCATAAAAATATACTTCCTTGTAGGTTTAAAATTCCACATACGACATCTATTGTGTCCAGCAACAAATATTTTAGCAGTATATATATTTTAGTCAGGATTATTGCGCTACTATTCTATTGTGCTCCGTATGTATGGGAAACGCTGTAATATAGTTTAACCTATCCATCTTCACCATCACGCTTAGTAACACACACAGCTGTGCATCACCACAGTGCAACAGTGAAAAGGACTCTCTCAAACAGTGTCGCGCCACGTTCTGAACATTGTTAAAGTGACATACACTGGTATTGCGGTATATTCAAAATTCATATCATCACAAAAATAAACACTGGTATTCGGTATGAACCGGTATACCGCCCAGCACTACTACTAGTCCAAACAAACCTGACCTTATTTACATTTTTCTTAAGAGCAGTGTCCCATAAAAACAATGGAACATTGAACCACCAAGAGCAGATATCCTACAAAAAAACGTGGTTCAACAGTTTATTAAAATAGTATATGCCGACAAATAACTAGGCTATAATGCAATATGGTGGATATTAGGGCTGTCACCGATTATTTTTGCAGTTGAGTAATCAGTTGATTATTTTGACGATTAATTTTGTGGTAATAAAAATAGGCCTAATCAAAGACCTAAGTCTCTAAAATGACTTAAAAATACAATAACAATTAGGGACGGAAATAAAGTTATTAATCGGCCATTTCAAATAAGCTTTTCTGTTCAGAACGATTTACGTTTGCTCTTACATTCCGCTTCTGGTTATGTTTCTGTCAAAATTTTGTTAGTTTACGATTTTGTTTTCATCCATTGAACCGGTTCGGAGCCTTGAGCTACATTTTAAACAATGTACAACAAAATTTATTTTATATATAAATATTTTATGTTGGGGCTGTAATCATTTCTTTTTTAAATGCGTTTTATATGTCATTCATATTTTATATTTCTACATTCTTTAACATTGGCCCAGAAGTTCTAAATAAAGGGAGAAAAATAATCCTATATGAATAAGTACATTTTTGATTAGGCTATATACTTTAAAATGTAAAAAAGAAATAGTCCTTTCCATGTGGTAAATATATAACACACACACACACACACACACACACACACACATACATACACATATATACATATATATTAATATATAAAACGCACACATACATACATTAAAAAAAATATAGTCCTATGTAACTATTAATTGATTGAATTTACAGAAAAGGTAGGTTACTATATCGTGATATATCGTTATCGGGAAATGAGATTTTGGTCATATCGCCCAGCCCTAATATGTACATAATATAAACAAATCAACTTATGTACATTATCTATAAAAATGCCGGCAGAGGGCGCCAACGGCCTGGTGATTGTTGTTGTTACACTTTACAACAGATCAAATCCTTGTTTAATATTGGCCATTTAAATTCAAATGTGTACTTACTCTTAAATGCTACAGCCACTAACTTCGTGAACAAGAATATGTGGACATCAAACCATGCACACAGTGAGGGGTTAAACTTATTTTGAAATCACAATGAACTTTTAGCATTTTTAAAAATGTGTGTTGGCACATATGTTTATAAATGATTTGCCCTACAAATCTAATGAAATGGTGCACATTGCATTCCCACATGAACGTTATACGCAACCCAAACTCTCAGCATATGCAGAGATGGAGTTTGAGACGCGCTCCACGCACGTAAATGAAAACAGTTTTTGTGGAACAGCAGTTATCGTGAAAGGAGCTGGGGCCTATATCATGAAGCCGGTTTAGGTGGCTAGACAGGCAAGTTTCAGTTTAGTTTGCGGCAATTAATTGTTATACCCTTAAATCGATCACACGTACAATTTAAGTTTATCAATTATTATTATGCACCGTTTAAATAAATAAATATATAAAGTTAATATAATACGCTTTAGAATCAATAGATAGATAAAGCTAGAAAATGACTAGGCTACACGAGCTTAAATGTTCAATTTTCTCAATATGTTTATCAACTGAATAAACTAACTTCACAACTTTTGCTTGCACTGATATAGCAAGACCTTTTCTTTCAGTTGTCCTCTTAGACAGCTATTTTCTTCTTGCAGTGTAAATTTGTAATATTTTTCATTATCTCGTAATATTCTGCAGAAGAGAGAAGTGAATCGCGCTGCTTCTCTCACAAGAAATGAATCGGTTTCACTCCTTCTCAGCATGTGATTGGCTGTTCGCTACTGACATCACACCTAAACTCAGGAATAAAACCTGTGTTGACAGAGAAAGTTGATAATCACCATCATGGACCAACAAAGCCTGGTTGAATTGGTTTGGTTGTGTCAACTCAAAACTAATCCTGTAACCCTGAGTTCAACTACCATCATGGTACAGGCCCCTGCTCTGAGACGCATGTAAAGTACAAGCATGTAAATATTTAAAATGCATATATTTATTTAACTGAATCACAGCCTTTGTGAATTTACAATAAACACTATGTTTTAGTACGGTTCATGGATTCTCTTCCATGGAATCCGCCACTTCTGGTATTTTGCTGGTTACTTGACATGGGTAAATTGCAATCAAGGATTTTTTTTTAAATCGAGAACACAAATTTAATTAAGGAATCATGACAGCCCTAGTGGATATAGCTAATGCAAAAATAAGCAGCAATTTAGTGACAAATGAGATGTACACAAACTTGCTGACTTCAAAAAGGAAAATATGTGCAGTAAGGATTGACAAGGCTGTCGGTCAATTCTGGAACTGATACAAAACTGAATGACTTCTGTTAACCAGACAATCAGTACTATGTTTAGATGCACAATATGCTAAGGCATAAAAAAATGTTTTGTTTGGATCCGGTTTCTGAGCGACCCTGTCAATTTATGTGCGACCCAAATTTATTTTATGAGCTCGGGGAAGAAATAATACAAATTAAATAAATACACAAATAAAAAACTGAGGCGGACTATAATTTGTTTTTGTTCAGCACCGTATTTGTATAGCCTGTTGTCCTCCAGAAATGCTAACAAACGAGGCAGCCACGGGCGTTCACACATCGTTGTCACAGGGCTCTACAGTGCGACCATTTTGCTCGCATATGCCCCTAAAAATCGATACGTGCGAACCGGAAAAATGATTTACGAGCACAAGGTGCGAGTAACTACAACATACCATAATCGTAAACGAGACGATAACTAAATAAAAACTAGTTTTGAATGACAAAAACTATGACGAAAATCGATTGACATTTTCGTCAACGAATAAAAACTAGACAGAAATGTTAGATAGTGACGATTTGGGAAGCGATCCAGTCTGAACTGATGTCCTGCATTTGTGGTAGATGTGCATTTTTGTACTGTAACTGATCTACCCAGCGAAACGCTGCATGTCTCATAAAACGTAAAAAAATATAAACGTCTGGGAGAATGAGTAGAGCAGACATATAGATCTGAATAAGAGTGACGACGCAAAAAAGAGCTCTATTTGGTTCGGTTTTCTGTGCGCACACACCCGACCCGAAGTGTGCAGCTATGCACAGACACATACAGTGCACGAGTACTGAATTGAGCTCTCTTTCGTGTCTGTTTTGGAGAGTTTTCACGTAAACTATGTTGGTTATGTCTTGACAGTTTTGAGTGTATCGTGCTTGTGCATCAGTGCAATTGGACCCGCATGTCATTGGACATGATCCGATTTCTTAAAGTGACAGTGGGTAATAAACCTAATGCGGTCTGTGTCCTTAATATTGATCAAGCAACAAAAGAAAAGAGAAAAGCATTCATTGCGCGTTAATAGCTTTAATAAGGATTCAATATATTTAATTCATACAAATAAATGTCTGCTGCTTGAAAGAATAAAGAATGATGTATGCAAGTAGTTATAAAGAATGCATATATCATTCATTGAAAAGAAGGCTATTCTACTTTAGGAAAAGTGGTTTTATTTAATTTTAAGATATTTTTTAAGTCACAGTAGTTAAATCTGTATCTGTATTGCATGTTCAAATTTAAAATCATTCATATTAACAGGTTAATAGATGTTTTCTCCGGGAGTATATGGGTTTAGAAATTTTAGAGAAATTCTAAATTAATGCATTACAATTGAACTAAACCCATTATATTTTATTCATCTGAATTGTTTTAGTTTTAGTCGACAAAATGCAAAAAGATTTTAGTCGACTAAATCTACTACAGTAGATACTAATACTAGTAAATACTAACACACTCATTTAAACTAGTTTCTCCTCCATGTTGTGGAAAGCGCCTCTGCAGTGGAAAGATGCAGATGTCCAACGCACAGGTGTGCCAATGTGCTCCTAGCCTCCTGAGAGCAACACGTTCCCCTTGTTCTGTTTTACTAAAGTGATTGTAAAGTGTGATTTATACTTCTGCATCAAATCGACGGTTTCACACCATAGTTGAACACAAAGAGAAGGAGCACACACGTAGTGTATATGTATAATAAATAGTTTGTTAAACTCTGTTAAATTAAAAATTTTCACTGCGCTCCAAAATTTCTTTGTGTGCTCCAACATTTTTCAATTTAGGAGCACATGTCCTCCTTGGGAAAAACCTTAGCGTAGAACCCTGTGTCATGTAGATGCACTGCTGCGCTTGTGACAGGGCACATGAACTGAACGAGCAGAGATAGAGAGATAGCCCCGCGCGCGCACTCTCTCTGCGGAGCCAGGCGAAAGTATAGGCTTCACCATCTCAAAACCAACTGTACGTTCACACCGCAGCCGACTTGAGCGTCAAAGAAGCTCTGGCCGCTCTGTCAAGGACGCTTGTCAAAAAGCACGGGGAAGCTCGTTGACGCTTTGGACGCTCTGACGTAGCAGGGAGAAGAGAAGTGTCACAACATGAAATGTAATAAACAGAAAAAACAAGCAATACATTGAAGAAACCTTTTATAATGACAGCATTTTTATAACCGTTTTGGTCACATTTGGACGGGGAAAAAAAAATAATTAGCTATTATTATTATTATTTGCATTAGGCTATTATTTGCATTAGTGCAATTGGTCAAATCGTTGTCACCGCGAGCAAATGAATTGCATTCCCGCTTAAAACGAGCGTATCCCATGCCTCGTTCTTTTGTAACTGGTCCCTGTAAGCAAACAACGTCATATCATATATAATAGGAAACCCAGCAACAGCGATTATCAGCTTCTCCTCCATTTTCTCGGAACTAATGTTTTGGTAGGAACGAAAGTTCACATCGTATGTTTCTCCGGAATCAGCCAGAGTGAAGGACGTCTTTATTCTGATTGGTTTCTGGCGTTTTGCCGCTGCTTGCCGCTGAACCGCATCATAGCTCATTACCATAAAGTTGAGCTTCTTTCAACTTTCTTATTGACGCTCAAAACGCCCAAAACGTGACGCCGAGGGATTTGACGCTCCTTGCAGCTGAGAGAAGCCAGCTTCCATTGAAAATTAATGACTTCCGGCCGCTTTGGAAGCTCAAGTCGGCGGCGGTGTGAACGTACGGTAAGCGCTGTCTTGCTCTCTCTCCCTCGCACATATTAATCAAAATAAATCGACACGATGGAAAGGTCGGAAGACTAAAGTTTCATGTGGAGCATTCGGAGATTTCTTTTTTCCTGAATTACCGCTGGGTGGGAATTGTGCTAAAATACGTTGCCTTATCTTCCCTGAAAAGCGTTCCACACATTCAGCTGACCTATAAACCACACTTTAAATAAACGAAAAAAACTATCCAGTGATGAAATGTTTTCTGTGATGACACAAATCTTGTGGGATGTCCTAACCGCCGGGATAATCACAAAACGCGCACACGCCCGATAATGACACGTCCAATTCGCGAACTAATGACTCATTTGAACCAATTCGTTTTAATGAATGGTTAAAACAACTGATCTTTCCAACACTGAACTCTAGAGACGTCTGAATCGGTGTATAACTAATCGGTAACACTTCACAATAAGGCAACCCCGTTTGCCCCCGCGCACACATTTAAAATCACCGCGTGTGTGTAACATGCTGGGACACACAAGGTGGTAGAGTACATGTACAGGTAGGCTATGTTATGAAAAAATAGAGTAGCTTATCCATCGATACTGTAAATTGAAATTTAAAAAAAAAATAATAATTTCCTTCCTCTCCCTTGCTGTCACTGGAGAAAAAAAAAAAGTCCCTACCGACCCATGACCTCAACTGACAACCAACCGGAACCAAACTTTTTTTTCTTTATGACTAATGCTTTAATATGATACTTAATAAATATATGCACAGTGGGTTTCCATCATGCGGCAGTGTGATCAGAGCGGCTCGATCAGCTCAGTAAATTCTGCCCCATCTTTGCAAGCACTGAGAGTTTGAGTAAATGACATTTGCAAAGCAAAATACATCAAACTTTAGCCTACATGTTTTTACTCCAAACTTGTCGATAACGTCAGTCGAGTGTTTGAAATAACCTTTATTTTGGATCTGAAGTAGCTTCTTATACAGAATGAGGCAGAAAATGTATTTTGTAGTATTCTTCTATGCAGTAATTATCTAATGCTATGTCAATTAGCACTGCATTATAAATATACTTTATTCTAATGAATAGGGAAGTGACAATTAGGGCTGTGCTGGTAAACTTGACAATCGCACCAACACGGTGGCTGAGTACCGGTGGTGGTACGCCAAAACACATTTTTTGTATGTGAATGCTGTTTTACATGAATATTATGACACGAGAGAAGCACAAAGCTTTGTTTACAAAATAAATAATAGGTTAGCAATTAAATGTTAGGCTACATCGCAGCCATGTAAATATTTGGATTCATGATGAATGAGAGAGTTGTGCATAAGCCCATAAATTTAAGTTTTTTATTCTAGTATGTGATCTGGTCACCCGATTATCAGCGAAATTAACAATATTCCATTTAAAAGGCCTATACCACTGGACATGAAATCTCTTTTGAAGTTTCTTTTCCCAAATCTTCACTCACGTGAAGTTCTGTGCAGATGGGCGGGTTGGTTTTCTGTAGGTGTCGACCGATATGTGATTTTCAGGGCCGATGCAGATACCGATTATTACAGATCAAATAGACCGATAACCGATATTTTGAACCGATGTTTAGCCTGTCTGGTGTAAAAATGCAAGTTAAAGGGATACTTCAGCTCTGGGAAGATGAATGTGTATTTAATAATGATCATTTATATAGTAGAAATGTGAAATTATTTTAGAAATTGAAGCATTCTAGACTGAGAAAAGGCAGAAAATTTATTTTTTACTCATGTGGCTGAAAGACAACAACTCCCAGAAAGCACTTGCTTTGCTGGCCTTACGAGGCCCAGCCACTCCCTAACCACGCGTATCGGTTACAGGCGGCAGTATCCAAACATTTCTCTAGGCTAATCCATACTCTTGTAACAGTAAAGGTTTATAAAAAGAACCACAACCAATGTGAGTTACAACTTTTAATTAAAAAAATAATATTAACACTTTTACACTCAAAGCTCTTCCAGAGCTTCAACTGTTTCCTTATATTCACAGTATTGCCCGTCAGGAGCTGGATATCTCCGTCTGATATCCTGGACAACAAAGGTGGGCAAAACGAGACGATAGTCTTTACCAAGTCGCTCGCATTGCAGGACCCATTCCATAAAGTGACGATAGACTGTTAGGCAGTATTGTCTACAAAACAGTAAGCACAACGTTAGCAACGCGAACTATTTGCAGTATGCTATCATGTAAATATAACAACAATAGCTCAGCTGACTATGCGGGAAGAACATTGTGATAATGCCGGGTGTATTACTTTTTCGCATACCATTTACTTTCTTTGATTACCAGTTCTGTAGCCACCGGTTCTGTCTAACAAAGTATTAGATATGACTGACAGAGAGACGGAGAATGTGAGTGAGCGCTGTATGATCAGATTCAGGCGCTGCCGTTCTCTTCTCATTTACATTTATTCATTTAGCTGACGCTTTTATCCAAAGCGACTTACAATTGCTATGTATGTCAGAGGTCACACGCCTCTGGAGCAACTAGGGGTTAAGTGTCTTGCTCAGGGACACATTGGTGTCTCACAGTGGATTCGAACCTGGGTCTCTCACACCAAAGGCATGTGTCTTATCCACTGCGCCATCACCACCCCTCTGGTGCTGGTGTTCTCAGCGCCGCCCGTCAAAATAAAAGTCTGCAGCGCAGTCAAAATAAAAGTCCCACTTCCAACACATCGGCCAATCAGAAAAACGTATCGGCCGATTGGGGATATTTTAAAAAAGCCAAATATCGTGTGAACGTAGTAGAGCTGCAGTAGGTCGCGTTTGAAAAACAATTAAAATTTAATAGTAGACAAATGCTATTAAAAGAACGGAATGGAGTTATGCAGCAAGCTAACAGGCTTGAGTAAAGGACAGGAGAAATGATGCATTAGCGCACAAGCATTCGCTGAAAACCACTGACTACAGTGACTAAAAAAACAATCTTTTACTGCTGCTGTTATTAACTGCCTTTATATTCAGTGCTTCATTTTGTAAACACCGTTTTAATTTAACATTTCTGCGGTAGCACTATTTTAATCCATCACTTATGTTGCAAGCGAACTGATTGCGCAACCTGATGCTCGAGACAAAATAGATTTAGTGTGACTTTCCCGAAGTTAGTAAACACAGCTGTTTACACAGTAGCATTGTTTTCTCAGATCGGATAGCTATCTGGTACTCACTGCCATTTCGCGTGTGACTGTGTTGTCATGAAAGTGACGTCATCAGTAAACGCTCCCCGTGACGAAAGCAGACCAACTAAGGCATAAAAAAAAAAAAAGAGTTTGGTTCCGGTTGGTTGTCAGTTGAAGTCATGGGTCGGTAGGGACTTTTTTTTTTGTCCAGTGGCAGCAAGGGATAGGAAGGAAATTATTATTATTTTTTTTTTAATTTTTATTTACAGTAGCGATGGAAAAGCTACTCTATATTTTCATAACGTAGCCTACCTGTACATGTACTCTACCACCTTGTGTGTCCCAGCATGTTACAAACATACACACGCTGATTTTAAATGTGTGCGCGGAGGCAAACGGGACGTCAGACGGCACGTCAGATGTCTCGTGAGTTCAGTGTTGGAAAGATCAGTTGTTTTAACCATTCATTAAAACGAATTGGTTCAAATGAGTCATTAGTTCGCGAATTGGATGTGTAATTATCGGACGTGTGCGCGTTTTGTGATTATCCCGGCGGTTAGGACATCCCACAAGATTTGTGTCATCACAGAAAACATTTCATCACTGGATAGTTTTTTTCGTTTATTTAAAGTGTGGTTTATAGGTCAGCTGAATGTGTGGAACGCTTTTCAGGGAAGATAAGGCAACGTATTTTAGCACAATTCCCACCCAGCGGTAGACATGTGCCGGTATTCGGTAATGCGATAAATCGCGGTAATGAATATGCACGATATTGTTATCGCGGGGACTTCGAAATACCGTGAAAAATAATAGATCCGAATTTAGATTTTTAGAACGCGCATCAGCTTATTTTCCATCAACCGCTTAAAAAAACAATGCGTATATGCTGCGCAAAACACATGCGCACTTTGATGTAAACAATCCCCACATCACATGTAGAAGCACTGTGTGAATGCAGTGTGCACTCTAGTCTAATGTAAACAATCCTCACATGGAAAAGAAGCACGGCGGAAGGAGGAACGCTGCCGACTATTTATCCCCCGCATGGCTGCCAACTCTCACGCATTCAGCAGCTTGAGACTCACGCAATTGACACTTTCACACGGTCTCGCGCCACACATCCATTTTCTCACGCAGAGAAAAATCGCGGAACAAAGAGGACACTGACACCGACAGACTAGACAGAGCAGGTTACTTTTGATATGAAAAAAATATCAGCTCTCAGGTTTTATAACGAAATTCAGACAATAAATACTGTTTTGGTGCTTGTAAATGACGTGACAGATCGCGCGCCTCAGTTCAAGTAAACAGATCATCTGTTACTTTTTATTAAAGCTACAGTACAACCCACCGAAAGGTATACGTACTTTCGATCAATCAGTGTTTTTCAACCACGGAAAGAGGTCAATAACACTGCAGGAGAACAATTATGTCACAGAACGTTACATTTACCTCAGGAAAGCCATTTAATGTTAGTTGACTATAAGAAAATAGCTATAGAGAGGAGTATTTTGCTAAATATGTGCACTATATTACATATTTTAATATATGTTTACTTGTCATTATATAATTGTTATTATAATGAAAATTACGGCATATTACATTTTTATATTTATATTATTATTATATTTATATTGTATGCATTATATTTAATTTCTCTCTGTATGTTTACAGCATTATGTGAGATATATTTTTTCTTGAGAAAAAATTAAATGCAGGCTATTTACTGTAGCCTACCTAATATTTATCCAAATGAGTCAATATTGAATCAAGATTGAAATTAAATCCAAGAATTTAATTGAAATCATGAAAATTGTGTTAAGCAATAATACAAACAGTAGCCTCAGTAACTGTACCATGTAAACATTATAACATGTTGTCACTAAAAAATAAAATTAATGTTTTGACAATCACAATTACACATTGTGATGCAAGTTTTTTTTAGATACCCCCAATCCGTCTGTTTCTCTTGTGCAATTAAAATATCGTGATAATACCGCATACCGTGATAAAAGCTCAATCAATTAATCGCAGCATGAAAATTTGATACCGGCACATGCCTACCCAGCGGTAATTCAGGAAAAAAGAAATCTCCAAATGCTCCACATGAAACTTTAGTCTTCCGACATTTCCATCGTGTCGATTTATTTTGATTAATATGTGCGAGGGAGAGAGAGCAAGACCAATGCAGGAGGTAAGGAGTGTGAGATTTAGATGATAGAATATGATTAGATACATAGATAGAATATGATTCAAATGTAAATAGATAGATTGCTAGCCTTGGTCCATTAAAACCACTATTCATCAGCATGCATTGATTAATCCCATGGCATGTAGCAAAAAAAATAAATAAAGGTGCGACCAACTGAGAAAGTTGGTAGCACCAGTGCAACCAGTGGAAAAGTTAGTCTGGAGTCCTGTTCATGCTCCCTGTGACAAGCGCAGCAGTGCATCTACATGACAACAACGATGTGTGAACGCCCGTGGCTGCCTCGTTTGTTCGCATTGCTGGAGGACAACAGGCTATACAAATACTATGCTGTACAAAAACATAAATTATAGTTCGCCTCAAAGTTTTTTATTTGTGTATTTAATTTGTATTATTTCTTCCCCAAGCTCATAAAATAAATTTGGGTTGCACATAAATTGACAGGGTCGGTCAGAAACCGGAACCAAACAAATTTTTTTCTTATGCCTAATCAATAATGACATTCGTTGACAACGATTTTCATAATTGATTATTATCGATTTTATCGATTAGTTGTTGCAGCCCTAAAATATTGTCATGTTTTATTATCGCAAGATCATCACATGCCTACTGAAAATACCCAAGATGGCATAAAGAACACAGATAAACCATATATTGTCACGTTGTGTTTATTGTCTTTATGTTTAAGTTGTCAAAGCGTTTCTATCTTCTTTTTATTCAGTTACAGTTATAGAAAGATGTCTTTGTCTATATTAGGGATTGTCCATATTTAGGTTATATTACTTCTGAGAGGCATATTTGGACATTCTGTACGAGGGTGCCCTCTAGATTTCAGTATGAATGAAACTTACATTAGATGTGTTTATAGTAGAGATGCACGATTAATCGCAATATCGATGCAATCGCACTTAAACCGATTTGGCTTATCGCGATTTTGAAATCGCAAAGGCTGCAATAATTTTTTTATGCGCAGCTTGTCATTGGTGTACGGCTCTGTAAACGCTGCTCCATCTGAAAGCACTGTGAGTTTGAGTCACTTATAACGTGCATTCGAAAAAGCAACACGCATCAAACATCTTTCCAAACATAAGAAGCATTTATGAACCTCTTATCCAACAAAAGACTCCAAAAAGACAAAAGACTTCTTTTACTCCAAACTCACTTCATAACGACAGTTGAGCATCCTTCTGTGAGATGTGGCTTCTTACACTGAATAAGGCGGTTGTGTGTTTATTACTCATTTTTATTTAAAGCGCTTCAATCTTCTGTTTATTCAGATACAGCGATTTCGTGGAATGATGTGCGTTATGGTACTTCTGCGGCGGTGCATATTTTGATTGTCTGCGTGAGAGCACCCTCTGGCATTAAGATGGGGCAGCATTTACTACCGGTCAGCCACACTGCACTGACCAACTGTGCAGAAAATAATCGCAGATTTTGCCAAATCCCTTACGGTTTAATTGCGATTAATTGTGCAGCCCTAGGATGCACGTAATATCCGCATCCAGGGCTCCAGACTGCTTGTTCTTAAAAACGGAATAATTCCAAATTAACTGTTTTGACAGGAAAATACAACCAAGAACTTAATTTACACGTAGCGCGTCAATTCTTGCTTTCTCTCTCTCTTTTTGCTTGAAACAGAGGACTCTCAGCTAAATGACGGTTAGTCAGGCACCTTCACATTACAGTTTACAGTGCATCAAATACGCTGTGCATCCATTGAGATGAATTGTAAAAGTGCATTTTAAAGACGGAGAGCGAAACACAAGCATTATCGCATATGGGAGTGAAGGTCAAAAACATGCATTTCAATGACTTCTGAGTGGTGGAGAGAAAGTAGTAGTTCCCTGGGTCCTCTCAAACAATCCCAAAATTTGCATTTGGACACTTATTTACAGACCAAAGACAACTATTCTTAGACAGGTCGAGCATGTCATCGCTAGCTAGCAACTCTTATTTTCTCTGGGGATATTGAGCACAATGCAGTTAAGTAATTACTAGGGCTGCAACTAACGATTATTTTGATAATCGATTAATCGGACGATTATTTTTTCGATTAATCGGATAGAAATTAAATTAGATTTTTTTTTTATTATAACTAAATAAAACCGTAAATCAGGGTATTTATGTGTAAAAGTGTACTTTAAAAAGTGCAAAAGCCACACATTGAGTTTTACTAATATCAATATTTGCATTGTTTTTAATGATAATTGCTGATGGCAAGTTGACAAACATGATTATTGTTAAAAAAATGATATCCAACATATTATGTTTTAACACAATTTTTGTTAAAACAAATTTACACAGACATGTTGTTCAGATGTGAATATCTGAACTAAAAACAAACTAAAAACATCTAAAATATATAATTCATTTAATTTTTATTTAAAATTAATTATATATAAGGAATATAAGGATAAAGAATATAATATATATTATATATAATATATAAAAGAATAATATAAGGATAAATTGATTAAATAAATATAGAAAGACTGAAAACAATTGTGTGAACGTAGAGCCGCAGTAGATCGCGTTTGAAAAACAATTAAAACTTAGTAGACAAATGCTATATAAAAAGAGAACGGAATGGAGGTAACGTTACCCAGCAAGCTAACAGGCTTGAGTAAAGGACAGGAGAAATGATGCATTAGTGCACAAGCATTCGCTGAAAACCACTGAGTACAGTGACTAAAAAACAATATTTTACTGCTGCTGTTATTAACTGCCTTTATATTTAGTGCTTCGCTTTGTAAAGACCGTTTTAATTTAACCTATTTCTGCGGTAGCGCTATTTTAATCCATCACTTACGTTGCGAGCGAACTGATTGCGCAACCTGATGCTCGAGACAAAATACAGACATCCCAAGATCATGGAAGTCCCGGGAGTCTCCCGCATATTGTTTGCGGCTCCCTGATGCCCGTGAATTAGTTCAAACTCCCGAAATCTAGAGCGCGCAAGCAAGAGCGCGCATGCGAGACAGAAGAGACTGCTCCAAACCGTGTAGCGCGCGCGCTCGGCAGAGCGCCTGAGGGAGAGAGACCTTGCGTGTGTGTGCGTACCAGTAAACGCTCCCCGTGACGTAAGCAGACCAACTAATCGATAATGACATTCGTTGACAACGATTTTCATAATCGATTATAATCGATTTTATCGATTAGTTGTTGCAGCCCTAGTAATTACAATTACCTAAAGCCACAACAGCACTACCAACACAGATCTCAGAACAGTCATGTTTTTGTGTAACCTATGTCACACACAGTGCTGACTTATGCAGGGCTCCAGACTAACTTTTCCACTGGTTGCACTGGTGCTACAAACTTTCTCAGTTGGTCGCACCAGCATATGATTTGGTCGCACCTTTTTTATTTATTTTTTTGCTACATGCCATGGGATTAATCAATGCATGCTGATGAATAGTGGTTTTAATGGACGGCTAGCAAAGGCTTTCTGGGTTGCAGCAGAAATACCTGTAATATATTAATTATCATTGCCAAATTTCAGGATTTTCATGGATTTTGGACAGTAATTTTAATCTGTAATTTTAAGCATTTTACATTTCAATTATATACAATCTATCTATTTTTATTTGAATCATATTCAATCTATCTATCATCATCTTTCTATCTTTTAAAAATCATTAAACATTCAAATGTATGCATTACATTTTAAAATATTAGAGTATTATAATAAACTGATACAGATTTTTCGTTATCAAAGTTTATAGTTGTAACAAAAAGCAGAAATCTCACACTCCTTACCTTCTGAATTTTATTTTATAATAATTTCCTTTTCCTCTGTCGAGCGATCATGAGATATATAACCGCTGAAAAGACGTAGGAGGACTCTGTGTTTCGTGAGACCATTTTTATCATTTTTAAATGCCTTAATTCGTGAATTCGTAATTGGCGCGTTTCACCATCAGTGTGCAATGCGCTTGACGTCTACGTTCGTCAATAAATAAACTGCACGTGTCTTGCGGAAGAACATTGTAGACGGAACTTCTCTCCGTTAATGTCTATGGCGAGTCACGCAGGCACTGGGCTACTCCGCAGCCGAGACGACCCCGGGATAAAATAGTCCGAATATAAACACTTATTATAGGCGTACCGTAGTGATTCAGAATAAGTCAAAAACACGGTTTTGAAAATGGATTCATGATGTAGCCTACTCGTTCATTTTGAACATTAGTTACGGACTGCAGCAGCTGATACAACGGAGTTCTGTTGCTGAAGCGTCCACTCGCACAAATGCGACCACATAACATTTTAACTCGCACATTCTCAAAAAATGGTCGCATATGCGACCAATTTGGTCGCAGTCTGGAACCCTGTTATGAGAAAACACAAGGTTCTTACAAAATAGAAAACTGTAACAGTTTGTAGTTTTTTAGACAGCTACTCTTGCAGGACATCTATAAATACATTTTTAAAATCATTTTTAAAAATCCATCACAAAATTATTAAAATGTAGAAATCAGGGCTCGAGACTAACGGCGTCCTATCGTCCTGGGGACGATATAAAATGTGTTTAGGACGAACAGAAATATTCTCCAGGACGCCTACAGGACGAAAGACATTTTTGTATGTGTGTTCATTTATTACTTAGGGTAACTTACTTAGAAAATGCCAAAATTAACCGGCCAAGCGCTGACTACAACGGAGCGCGTCTTCTCATGCTGTTAACTTACTATAGATACTATCACTGGCCGGCTACTCACCCGGAGACTTGTTTCGCGGTACATCTATCACGTGGCTTATTTTCACTGACAAAAACGAGACGAAAACTAAATAAAAACTAGCTTTGAATGACAAAAAACATGACGAAAATCTATTGACATTTTCGTCAACGAATAAAAACTAAAAAAAATGTAAGATAGTGACGATTTGGGAAGTGATCCAGTCAGAACTGATGTCCTGCGTTTGTGGTAGATGCGCACATTTACTGTAACGTGCTGATCTACACAGCGGCACACAAGGGTTGACATGCGCTGCATGTCTCAATAAACGTTAAAAAATTTAAACGTCTGGGAGAATGAGTAGAGCAGATATATAGCCCAATTCTCTAAAAAAGAAAAAAATATATAGATTCTCAAAAAAAAAAGAGCTTCATTTGGTACGGTTTTCTGTGCGCACACAGCCGACCCGCAGCGTGCAGCCATACACATTGACACCTATATAGCGCGCGAGTACTGAATTGAGCTCTCTTTCGTGTCTGAATGGACAAATACACACAACATTATGTTGAAATTTCCGTTTTGGAGAGTATTCACGTAAACTATATTGGTTATGTCTTACACAGTTTTGAGTGTATCGTGCTTGTGCATCAGTGCGACTGGATCCGCATGTCATTGGACATGATCCGATGTCTTAAAGTGACAGTGGCTAATAAACCTAATGCGGTCGGTGTCCTTAATACTGATCAAGCAACAAAAGAAAAGAGAAAAGCATTCACTGCTCGTTAACAGCTTTAATAATGATTCATTATATTTAATTCATACAAATAAATATGTCTGCTGCTTGAAAGAATAAAGAATGATGATATTTTTGTGATATGTAGTCACCAGTATTTATTTGTTATTTTTTAATCCAACCAACTCAAAAACATTTTGAGCTGTATGTGTTTTTATCTTAATTTTCGTATATGTAAAAAAAAGAAAAAAAAGAGATTTGTTCTGCGTGCATACAAAAAAGTATTTAACTCCTGTTATTTTATATTAAATCTGTTTTTTTTACCCATTTCCAGATAACTACTTTGAATGGAGCTTAATAAATATATTAATATATATCACAAAAATTTTAATGGTGTTTTTATTATGTGACTAACAACTATAGATGATAATAACAAAGTACAGAAACATCAACGTTTATTTTGGGACGGTTGACATTCACTTTAGGACGGTTCAAATCGTTTTTCAGGGCGGTTCCAGGACGGAGGTGAAAAAAGTTAGTCTGGAGCCCTGGTAGAAATTGATCGATCACATTCTACTAATTAAAATACAACCTCTACTCATCTACTCAGTCAATACATCAATTAACCAAAACTGATTTCAAGTGGTTGTAATACGTCCAGATCATGGTTCTCACACTGTCTGGCCTGAGGAAGAAGTGTGTGAATGGGAGCTTATCTTTTGAGTGTGTAAATGTAGGTGTGTGTGAGAGCGAGAAAGCCTTTGTTGACATGTCCTTGAACCGTTTTAAAATTCACATGAGAATCTTAGGTTAAAATTTATATGAATTTATAATGAGAAAATGCATATTTTGCCTTCATGTTTGCAGTATTTGTCCTATGGTGTGATAGCAAAGTCGAAAAAGTTCAAATATTCCATATAACATGAATTCATATGAATTCATAAAAGCTACAAATTTTATAATTATAAAATAAGCAAAATGCCGTACAGCATGTCACACCACTTGGACATGTTTTCACGTCAACTACCCTCTGGGAGGTAAATGAACTTTAAACTCTAGGTTCGGGCCTAACCTTGGCTAACAACTTTCAACAACTGCCACAGCTCGTTTGATAAACAGTGGTGGTTTATCATTCTCTTCAGAAGACCAATCTACAAAAAATGAGGAAATTTCGACTTCAGAGGCAGAAGGTCAATTCGTCATTCTTATGGAGTCTGGAAAGCTTTGATTTCTTCCATATGGTTCAAGTATTCCCAGCAGGAGGATATTTACTTACAGAAGCCCTTTAAGACTGAAATAAAAACGTTTTTCATTTAAAAAGACTTAGCTTTGCACACAAAAAAGTGCTGTTGTTTGTAAAACAGACACGCTTGCCCTTGTAACAGAGAATTCATGTTAATTGGACTAAACTACAAAAGTTTTCTCTGGATACAGGCCACCGTGTCAGGTTAGGCCTATTTTTCCCAAACATATTAAACAGGTGGTCCCGTCTCACAATCTGACTGACTCCTCTCTCTGCTCCCAGCCAAATGGCCCGGTGGATGTCTTCAGTCCCGGCCTTGAACTTTCCAGAGTGAAGAACAACCTTGATGTTTCCAGACACTGTTTGTCAGTAGCTTGCACTTTCTTTCACTTTTAATTTTTAACCTCCCAATGTTCTGCCAATCTAATGCCCTGCCAAGGAGAACCGAGTTCAAATTACACTTAACAGATACAAGTTGGAAGCTAAGCCGTTTAAGTTTAAAATAAAGCCAGGCCTTGGGGTTTTTGAGTCAGACAAAAAAGGTACTTTTGGTGACAGACTTTTACTTCAAACTGACATTGACTGAGTTGCAGACTAGCAAGGGTATCAATCCTCAAATGTATCATAAAAGGATTACAGGAAGATTGATTTAAATGCCTTAAAGCAATAATTCAATTCTCTTTCAATTCACTTGGACAGCCTTCAACAGTGTGGGAGCCAAAAATAATTTCATGCAGCTCAACAGCTGAGAAATGTGGCAGCCCACACAAAAGGTATATCAAGTATGTCTAAAGATAAATGGACAAATTTCAGGATTTTTATGAATACCTTTAAAAAAAACACTACAGTGTCTAAATGACTAAGGTAAAATAATTTACCTAAAGCATATTAAGTGCTTATTTATGCACCAAAGCAAAGGAGAAAAAGGTGTTGAGATTTCCAAATGACTGCACCACCTTGAAAAAAAATAAAGCACTTAGTCAATAGTATTGATGCCTTACGTAACAGCTCTTCCTGTAAGGAGGGGATGTAGGACAATGATAAATTTGGATGGACGAAAAGTACACAACAGCTCATAATCATATGTCGACCCCTGGAGACTCTCAAAACTATCCCAAAGACAGACTTTAACAATTCAATACATTTGCTGTGCAGTCAATGTAATAGAGAGCTAGTTTAAAATTTTGGGGGGAGGGGGCATCCAAGCAGACTTTTCCAGTACAGAACACAAAAGACCTCAAAACCAGGAAATAAGAGAGCAAACGGAAACAAACAGCACAAGAGAGACATGGCATTTACCATTTAGGATCAATACAGTATCCATCAGACGAGGGGGGAGGTTTGGGTCTAGGAAAGTCTTTGTTTCAACCATGTTTTAACCCCATCTAGGAACAACAAGGTTTCAAAACGACAAACAGGACCCCATTTATTAAATAAAAGTCAATGTCTTGTTGGACAGACAATATATGTACATGTATCTGAATTTATTAAAAAGGGCTAAAGATGTTAAGGTACAAAAGGCATAACAATAAAAACACGTCATTAATTAGGGACAATACCTCACGAATGTCTCTTCAAACCATAAACATCACGTACACATGCGGAACCTGTTATATGTGAGACCTGAGATCAATGGTGTGCTGCGAAAAATATGCAACGTAACACATTATATAATGGAAAAGTACGGCGCGTTAAACTAACCACAGGTTGAGCAGGTTGTAATGTTCTATTACACCTAAAGCCATCTGCTGTCCACAACCAGGCAAAATACTGAGCTAAATATAAATAACCCCCCGAATTATACGGAAAATAAGGGCTAGGGCGAGCTGAAGGCCATAAATAATCGCTGGCAGCGTTTCGAAAGCTGGCGTGTTGCCTACCAAAACAGCATTTTTGGACATTATTTCGCTACGTTTCGAGACGCAGCCGATGGTTGTGCGGCGCGAGGAGAGAAGATTCTAAAAAAGATTATCTCGCGACGTCAGTCCGGTTCAGCGGGGCGAGGGCAAACCAAAGGGGGAAGAGGGGAAAAAACAACCAAATATTATGTAATGCAGCTAGTTATGGAAAACTCCCCGTGTCCAGTCTCAATGCAAAAGTTGTAACTGTTTACCATAGGATTGCATCATTTATACACACATACGTATATTCAGTACTGAACAGACCCCGGAAATCAAAATGTATGTGTTGATTGTTTTCTTTAAAATATATTAGAATTTTTAAAAAAAGAACTAAATTTTTTTGTGAGTCTTAAAGGGCCAGTACGCGTTGACTGTATAATTAATCTGTATTACTGGAAATCCATGTGATGCATAGGCTTGGGACAACATCCAATAACAGATCTTAATGCAATGCACAGCACAGGCGAACCCCTACTGATCTAGATGCAGCAGACAGACATATACTGCGCACCCAACCCATGATCACACACGCGCATATTGCATGGGTTTAACCTAGCAGCTACTCAATGCAAAAGCCTCTGAGTGAACGAACTCGTCTCATGCGTGATTACCAACTACGTGCTTTCGTAAAGTTGACACGTATAATTATGTCTGTGCTAGTCGGGCTGATTTTGCAACCTTGATGGTCCGACTTTCAACGCCGCCTACTTTATGAGTTTAACCAGAACAAACCGTGGAAAATAACTACCTAGAGCAAAAGGCGTCCGATCTGAGCCGCATTTATAGAGTTAACGCGCCCTCGACATGCACTATTTCACCACACGTCGATTTAGTGCATAATTGTGTTAAAAATGTCTGAAGTTGCCTCACGCCACCGAGTTATAAACTAACAAAGAGAAAAGGAGGAACCTACCACGTGATGAGGAGCCAATTCCGGGGGAAATTGATGTAATAAATCCCCACGCTTAAAAAATATAGTAGTAATAACTGACAGGCAGAAGCAATTATCCAGATGCAGATTCCACTGTTGCACGTTCAGGTGGAAAAATCCCCGGCCTCTCGCGCGCTCCGGTGTTCGGTAACCCCCCTCCTCTTCCTCCTCCCACTCCTCCAGGCTGCGTTTAGGAATCACGAAATGGGCGAAAGAAACGGGGGCAGTCGAGCTGTAGGAGCCCAGTCGGCTGTTTTTCAATCGCCCCCGACAAAAGCCGCGTAAAAACAGAGAAATGGATCCCTTTTCCGGTCGTTCTTTGAGCGCAATCCCTTGTCTCCTTCTCCGAAAGGTCTTCGTGATCGATTTCGCCTATTAAAACCCCGTGTTCGTCCGTTTTTTTATTGTTGTCGTTCGAGGGGGAAGCGACGAGCTCGGAAAATGGCGGCTCGCTCCTCTCCCTCGGATTGCGAGTCTGACAAACAGAAAGAAGCGGAGCGGCGCAGTGGCGGGAGAGAGACGCACTACTCTTAGTGTCCGCTAGAGGTGCCAAGCTTCCTGACATAATGCGTCATGACATTAGGGGGCGCCAAATTTAGACGTACATTTACTACATCGTCACCAAATTAATCATATTCGAGCAGACGCATAATTGGTCGAAAACAGTCAGAATCTAAATTTTACCTTAATTCAAATGTTTAAAGTTTAAACAAAATAACATATAAAATATGGATGAAAACAGCACAGTAAGTAGTGCATAGAGCCCTGTCTATTGTTGCACGTTTCTAGAAAGAAGTTCTAAAACAAACGTTGTACCAGTAGAGGGCATCTGAAGTGCTCTATAGTGACCAAGGGGTATGAAGTGTTAAAGAAAATAATACCAAGTGGAGTGGAATATGACAGAATAACCACTTTAGAAAAGATAAACGTTTTACAAGACCCCTGTGTGTGAACTTAAAAACAAGATTTGTAGTAGTAGTTGCAAACAAAGAAAAAAAACTAGCAACAAAGTGAATATAAATCAAAATACGCTTAACACTATGTGACAAAAATGGGCTTTTATCATAAGAGATTAGAAATTATGCAACCATGATAAGGAGGGTTTAGAGCTTCCTGTGTACTGGGGCACTCATAAATAAAATGACAGCACCATCTACTGTTTAAAATGGGAATACTCCATTTTTAAACTTTTCTGTGGCACTGGTTATTTAGCTGACCCTTTTTTGATTATTCTAAGTAACAACTTACAGTATACATACTACAGTTATACAAACAGGATCATCCTCCTAATATATTATAAATAAATGTAAATAAACATGAAAATAACTTTAGAGTGTCAGACCTTAGAGATGACCGGTTTCAGTCTATGGTTTACTGGAACCTCCATTATTAATCCAAATGTAAACTCAAAAACCTCCATCCCGCAGTCTGAAAAACAAACAAACAAAAAAGATCGTTAGCATTACATTTATCATTTTAATAGCCCATATTCCTTTAATCTAAATTGCACAATTTTAAACCTTATATTTTAAAATATTACACCTACTTATTCATTACATAATATAAAGCTGCAAATGTATCGTGTCTTTCAGTGATCACAGTCAGATCTTTGGGAGACAATAACAGGAGAGAACTAATTTCATAAAGTTAGTTCAGTCAGATCAGTGAAATGTAAACCAAATAAGATAATAAAAAATAATAATAAAAAAAAACCAAGACTAACAAAGTAAAATACAAAACAATCAGCGCATTAGAAACGCCATCTGAAGCCAGATGATGGAGTTTCGGAATGTGTTTCAAAAGCACGTAAGCTGCCATAATACTTGCGTTCAATATGCTGAATTAGTATGCAGCTCACTAGGTTTTGAAAAACAACTAACTTACAAACATACAATCAATACCAATATAATAAATAAAACGTATAGAGTATAATAACGATGTGAATAAGAATTGCAGATTTAATGCAATTTAATTAGATACATTTTTTTAAATAAATAAAAGTTCAGTATTAATTTCGTTTACTCATGCCCGTTCACAGTAGGTTTAGCATGCTAACATCATCAGCTGACAGTCTCTGCTGTATTACAGCCTTTCTTCCATCACCACTCACATCTTGAAGACGAATTCGAAGGGTACAATTTTAGCTGGCATTCTCACTTGCAACTACAGGAAAAATACAATTTTATAGTTGTTTTGATTTTATTTGGAGGTTAATTCTGATGGACTGAGAGATTTTTTTTTAACCCAAACAATTTTTGGCCTGTTGACTGCAATCTCCGGGATGAAATTACTTTGTCATTATGTCTACCGCTCACTGAATGAGATGAAAAATGAAACAGCGTTTTCCTTTAGACCTTATACAACATTTTACGTTGAAAACAGTATTTTTCCCATACTAAAACAGCAAAATAAGTATATTTTACATGACAGAGTACAGAATTCACGTTCACTTACCTGCACAGATCAACCAGACTTGAGCCGGAAGTACCGCCTCACTTCAACCTATGATTGGTCAGTGGGTGGAAAGTAGTTCGCTCATTGGCTGGTTTATGTGTTTTTAGTCAGAGATGGGCTTACGAGTGAAAGTAAAAAATATGTAACTTTGCAAAAGAGTTGATTTTTGTTTATTTGTTTGAATTTATTGTGCATTAAATATACAAGTACCCAACACACTGTCACGTTTGAACATACCTCAGGCCTATTATACAGCTTAATATCGCAGTATCTTTGTCTGTTGTTGTCATTCTAGCAACTGTCGCAAGCTATTTTATAAATATCAGCGCGTATCTGTGGAAATACATTATTGTTAGACATTTATAATTAAGTTAAAAATCCCGAAACCTTCTTACATTATCCAGTGAAGGAATAGCACATTTCAATTGTTTTTACAGCAGTATACATAACTGCAGTCATTCGAGTGGAATCATGGCATTTGATGAAAACCAATGGTAATTTTACGAGCTTATGCACTTTTGAACAGTGTTTAAGAAAAAGCCAAGTTTAGATTAGTGTACAGGTTTCGTATTGTTCTTCAATGAACACATCAGGACTTTCAATCAAAGTTGTTTATTCTATTACCTTTTAATTCTTTAAAATGTACAATAAGAAGCATTTAGCAGAGATCAAAAACATTTTATAATAATAAACATGTTCTGGTAAAATAAAATCCATGAAAGATACTTTATGCACATTTTCTATGTTCATCAGTATTATCCTCAACAGCACCAACATTTCAGAAAATTGTCTCAAGAAGTCTGACCATTGGTCACTGTGCCATACAATAGTGTTGTAAATTTGGACATTGTGGTATGGGTTCCTAAAAACACAGTAAGACTAATGTGTGCCAAGGAAACCACCACACCCATACGTTTATCGTTTTATCAACAATTCTCTAATCAATGTCCTGCAGCTAGGCAAAAATATGGATGCAGATATTTTGGTTCATAACTATAAAACAGATAAGTGTGACAGTGGCAAATTGTTCTGATAAAAATAAATAAATTAAAACATAAGTGCTTTTTGAGTATCACTCACAAGTTTTAAAATCTGGTGGGAAGAAAACATCATCATCCAGAACTAGTACTTTCTATGGTCAACTTTCAGAACAATTTTTCTTCTAAACAGATGGCAATCTGTTAGAAGATATGCAGTTTACATTGAATCTCTTAAGCCAAACACTTCTTTTATTTTGATGTGGGCAGAAAGTGCTTTTTTTTCTCCCAGCATTACGTTCCATGAAGAAAAAAGGAGGGGAGAGGAATCAAAGGACTACCAACTCTTACACAGGTCTTTATTCAGAGTAAATGCCGATAAAATAACATAAAAGGTCTATGCATTAAGAAAGGAACATAGATCAATGTCTGTGGCTCTTTTTTGAGTCTTGAATTGACAATTAACTTGTTGAGAAGACAGTGGAGTCATTGGCAAATAAGGGCAATTTGAGCTCAGACAGAACTTGAATTCTTCAAGTGATCATGTGTCTACGATAAAGGTGACGATGCCAGTGACGATGAGGGATGAGACAGGACCAGAAGATCAGACCGATGAGAGACCTCTAAGGCATGATGACGAGGGGGTGGAAAAAGGCAAGAACGAATGATGAAAATAAAATGACAGAAATGAGGAGGTACTGTTATTAGCAGCGGTTTGTTTTCCTTTTTTTTCTTCTTCCTCCTTTTTCAGAGCTGGAGTCTTCGAGTAGCCCCCAAATTGGCATTTTTTTTCAAAGTCCAGAGTGGTATCCAAGGGCTACAGAACCTCATCGCTCTCCGCGGTGTGGAGCTGTGTGTCATCAGCATCTGTCATACTGCTCTCCTGTGACTCCTCCACCTCCGCTGCTGAGACCAATAAACAATATTAGATAGAGCACACACACACACAGCACCACTTAAATGGCTCACTGGGTAGGATACTTACTTGAGTAGTAGGGATAGTCATCAGGAGTGACAGGTTCATCATCATCTGGGAGGTATCGCTTATCTATGGCCTCTTTGATCTGATTATTGGCCCCTTTGGGGTCTAAGTCCATGGCCCAAGAGAAGTTCATTAGTGCCAGATGAGTCTGGCCAAGCTTCTTATAGACCTATAAAGATGATGTACATTTGTTTAGTGGACGTTTTTAAAATGATGATATCAGCATAAAGCTGATGTAAAATATAAGCAAGTAAGCAGCTGAGCTTTAGGTGTACCTTTCCTATTAAGAAGTAAACAAGGGACTCTTTGGGCACTATTTGCTTTAGCTCTTCAAGCTCCTGCAGAGCCGCCTGTGAGGAATAAATTAGTTACTTAACATTTAAAAATGTATATCATCTTGGCCGACTGATGTAAGAAGTTAAGAAGTACCTTGTACTTTTCATTGGCAAAGAGAATTGAGGCCCTATGAAATTTGCATAGCGGGTTCTTGGGGTCGATGCTAATGGCTCTGTTCAGGGTTTCCAGTGCATGGTCTGATTTTTTCAAAGCATGTTGAACCTGATTCGGAGCACATGAGAATGGATATAAAGATGTAGCAATGCAACAAGTACATATAGAGCTATTATGACATTCCAAATTCCAAGAAACAATCTTGCACTGTCGTTTACCTAAGAAATAAGAGCATGTGGCCCACAAATTCAGACTGAATCACTTTAAACTGACACTATTTTCCCTGCATTAGATTTACTCACCACTCCAATATGACAGAGCAGTACAGAACTCTGAGGATTGATGCTCAAAGCCTTTTTGAAATGAATCTCAGCTAGGTTAAACTTCTCCTGCTTGTAGTAAATCATTCCCAAGCCGTACCTGAAGTGGCAGACAACATAACATTAATTAGTGAGATTCAACCATTTCATTTTATGCACTTCAGGTATAATCAAAAGTAGTCTCTCTTTTCCAAAGCCAAAGAGTAGAGTCTGAACCATACCAGGCATTGTAGTGACGTTTATTGAGGCGTATAGCATTGCGGAAGCAGCCCAAGGCTTTCTCCAGCTCCTCTGTGAGAACTAGTTCATGCCCTAATAGTGTGTATGCGTATGCAAAGCTGGGGTCCACCTGGATGGCCCGTGTGAAGAACTTAATGGCAATGTCATGCTCCCGCTGTAGGCTGAAACAGTTACCGGCTACACACCAGGGCTGTACACAGGGACAAGAAAAAGTAAACCATGACATATAGCATTGCTCACAAAACCTGTGCATTTGCTATATTGCAATGAGAAACTAACCTCTGGTGAGTTCTTGTCCATGTCAGTGAGATCTTTAGAGAGGGCAGAAAGCGCCACATCCTTCTGTAAATGCCAGAGTGTTGTGGAATAGATCTCCATACCTTCCACTCGATAGCTCTCAATACGCCGGACTTCTGAGAAAATCCTCTCCGCCTGGTTAAACAGACCGAAAAATTCAGTCTTGATTACCTTTTCTGTAAGAATAACTAGAAATAAATAATTTTTACCACTGATAATTTCTTGAATGCCTTCAATTATAAATTATGTTATTTGATTTAGGCAGCCCTGACTCACCTGCATGTATTCAGCCAGTTCAAAGTGGGCGCGTCCAATCTGACCCAGCACCCACCCTGTGTTGTAGTGGTGTGAAGGCAGCTGACTTAAGATGTTAATGGCCTCTCTGCAGTTATAAGAGCAGAGAGCTAGATAGCCCCTCCCAATATCCCGCATCAACGTCATCAGCCCATCTGAATAAAACAAAGGGGGAAAAAAATAAGAACCTGCTTCAATTTTGCAGAAATTACATTATTTGCATTAGTAATAAAAAAAAAAGATAAATAGGTCGATTTGTTTATAATTCTACAAATACATCTTAAAAAGACGAGCATTCTCAGATACCTGCAGCAGCCTTTTGTAGATTAAAAGCTTGGAACTGTGGTGAGCCGATGTTGCCTTTGCCCTCCGATATGGAAGAATCCAGCTTGAGGATCTCAATGCTCTCATTCAGGTTAGATGGGGTGATTCCTCCCTTACCCGTTTTCGTTTTGGTCTTTCGGTTAGGAATCTTGGTGGGGAACTTCATTTTCAGCTTCTTACTGTTCTCCTGTTCAATTCCATCATTGACAGAATGTTAAAACCTTCTCTCTCTTTTTTTGTTGTTGTTGCAAATGTATATGCTTAAACTTGCATGAGTAAAAGACAGTACCTTGGCAGTGGAGCTGGCACTGGTGAAGAGTCTTGAGCTCCGCCGTGGCTGCACATTTGGGGGAGCAGCAATGGTTGGGCTCAGCACTTGCGGTGTAGTACTACAAACCAGAAAGAGATATCATCAGTAGCCATTATCATAGCTATTAGTTGCCTGTATAAATGTGTAGTGACATGTACCTGGTCTGTGGGGCAGTGGTCTGAGTTTGGTTGAAAGGGTTTGGAATGACCTCTCTGCTGTTGCCACTCTGTGCAAACACTGACTTCGTCCCCACTTGGCTGATTCTACTGACGGCCTGAAATGGGGGAGGGGATCATTTATTTTTTTACAAAGCCTTACATAAATAATGTTTTAAAGAGTGTATTTTGATAGTCTGTATTATAAATGAGACACAGAAAGAAGTATTTTTCACACTCTTTTGGAATAATGACATAATACATGTCATTCAGCAAAAAAAAAAAAAAGGGTGCAAAATAGTAATGTACAAACTAAATGACTCTCTTCCAGTGCAATAAACCTTGGTTAAAAAGTAAAAAAGTAAAACAAAGCACCTTTAAAAAATCCCCGTATTTAAGGAAAGAAGATTACCTTCTTTGGAGGGCCAGGCGGAGGAGGTGGTTCCATCCCAGTTCCACTGTGACCGTAATTCTGCAGGTACGTTGGGTCTCCCGGGCTCGGCTCCAGAGGCAAAATTCCAAAACTTCACAGTTTTAAACAGAAAGAACAATTACTTGAATGAAATCATAAGATAACCAAAGTTCTGCCAATTTATCACATTCATAAGGGGAATCAATGAAGAAAAAAAGTACTTGGAACTACATTAAAAAAAGTGATCGTTACCTTGGTGTTAGGGGGCTGAGTGTGGCTGTGCCCCCCAGCAAACAGCGGCCACTCTTGGGTTTGTTTTGCACCTGTTTGGATAACAGTGAGCCACCGGTGCCCAGTGGAATGGAGTCTGGCGAGATGACGGAGGAGTCGATGTAGGACACAGAGGAGTCCGTATTTAGGGAGTACTTTGAATTAGAAGATTCTAGATTGAGCCGGTTTAGCTCCTTTAGAGAGGGAAGAAAGACAATGCCAAGATATGATGAAGAGGATAATCATAGTTTACGTTAAATATAGTCAACCCATGCCCCTCATATACTTAATGCATAAACAAATCTGTCTTTATAAACATAAAATGCATGGAAAACCAGAGGAAGGACATACCAAAGTATCCTGTGGGGTCTCCATTAGGACCGTGTCGACTTGTCTGTGCCCCATGTTGTTACTAGGTGTGTGTGCAGGGCTGATGGGAGGAGGGGGGATGCCTCCTCCACTGCCTCCACTGAAATTCTGCAAGGAGGTCAATCTGAAGATCTGCTCTGGATCCGGTCGTTCCCCTGTAATACAGAGGGCACAGTTTAAAATCACATAATCTAACATCTCCTCATGGAGTCATCATGTAACTGTGTAGCTTAAATAAGGTTGGATAATGACCCTAATTAATAACAGATAAGAAACTCACCAATCTGACATAGAGACTCAAATGGAGACCATAAGAAAGGGTTCTCGCTCATGCTCTTTTGGTAACATTCAGCTCCTTTTGCTATTCGATCTGTTTTGCTGCAGGGACAAAGAAAGGTATATTAGTTTTGTGCATGATCACCAACATTTTAGCCACTGAAAATGTTTCAATTCATAAACTGCAATGTTTCAATAAAAAAAAAAGCCATTTTTGGTTTTCTGCCAAAATACACAATAGGCTGAAAATGTCAACAAAAAAATCAAAACTTTACAATCCAATAACAATCTTTGACAAAGGAAACAGCAGGTTTTTTTCAATTCAATGTAAAAAAAAAAATGGATTATTTGCTGTAAGACAATGTCACATGTATAGCTTTCGAGAACCACAGCATCTGTGAGACGCTCACGGAGAAACCCAAACACACATAAAGTGCAACAGCACAACAAACTTGTTGAGGTCTACAGAGGTGTATTGAAGACAAAATTAAAACATTACAGATTTAGCTGTGTACATTTCCTAGCTGTGTATTTAAGTAAACATCTCCAAAAGTGATTGTTGTCTGTGTTATTAGCACAATAACAAGAGTGCAGCAGTTGTGAGGCTATATATCTCATGTAATACATAAGAAGAATCTCTCTAATCTACTAAACAACCTGCCACCTTCCCTGAAGGTGGCAGGGGGGGGGGGGGGGTATATAAGAACACCTGGTTTGTTGTGCTTATACATATTATTATTACTAATAATAATTGATATGATTATTATTGCAAAATAAACATTTGAAACAAAATAAGAAATATTACTATTGCAATAACATTCACATTTTTAAAAATTAAAAATAGAGTATTTAAGTATAAACATAATATAATATTAAGAAAATAATTATATTTTTATTTTAAAGAAAACTTATTTTTACGGGAAAAAAGCAGGGTTATCAGTTAACATGCAGGCAGCCTATGACTATAAATCATTAGAAAGGTCTAAGGATTTATTATAAAATAAAAATATTATATTATAATTTTAAAAATCTGACAATCATTTGTTATTTTTGTCAGGAGGTATGCAAAGTCAAAAACAAGTCCATGTTTTTAATATGAAATATGAGCCTTTTATGCATCCACTGTGAGGAAAAAAACTTCTGTACACTGGAGAAAAACATATGTATTATTATATACATTTCTTTAGAGAGGATTAATTTTCCTATTTTTTTACCCAAAATAGGATGGAGTGAGCATTACAAGGTGTTTGTTTACTGGACGCCAAAGAGCGCCCTCATGCTCTCAAACTCTTAATATGGCTTGCAGAAGTAATACAATGACGTTCCAGGAAAACCTTATTCAGCTAATACAGCTATCGCTGTAGATGAATAAAAAGAAGATAGAAATGCTTTCTTCTATTCTTCAAGCCTTCTCTGGTATTTTAATAATAATAAAGTATAATTATAATGCAATAAAAATCAACATAGCCTTTATCACTGAATAGAATACTATAAAATGTCATATTGTCTCCCTAATTCCGTGATAAGAAGCCACAATCTCAAAATGAAATTTCAAACACTCGACTGACGATATGAAGTGAGTAAAAACATGTTATTAAATGTTGTTTGGTGCAGGTTGCTTATCAAATTCACGTTACAACTAAGTGACTCAAACTTGCAGTACTTTTAGAGATGGAGCAGCATTTACTACTGATAACAAAGCCGCTCTTCACGAACATATAGTCATTAAATTAAAAATTGAATGGGGGGTCATAGCCTTTTCATTTAGTTTAATTTCGATTAATTGTGCAGCCCTAAATCTCCATGAGTGCAAAACAAAATACTCAAAACAGTCCTGTATGTCTCTAAATCCATTACAGATAAAGAGCTTTGGTTCCAGCCTGCTGTATCCACAAGTTAAACAACAAAGACTCTCGCAAGCGTCTCTTTCCCAGGAACAACTGCAGAGAACCAAGGTTATTTTCGTAAACGAAAACTGAAACTAAGACTAAAACTATTGGTCAAAAAACATTTTCGTAAGCTGAAATAAAATTAAAAATTCATAATAAATGAAAGACTAAAACTAAACGAAACTAACAACAGTTACTGAAAAACTAACTGTAATAAAATAATAATTAGCAAAAATAAATAATCTTTTTCGTAATTAATTAGCTCTTTGCTTTGGCGGAAAATCTGACCTGTGGCTGTTTAGGGAAATGCCTGATATGGCGCTTGGCTTCATAAGCGTGCTGAAGTTGTTGAGGCGATTAACCGCTGTCCTTCTGTGATGCGCTCAAGGACCGTAACGTAGAACACATGGCTAGTTCTAAGCGCTGTTCATAAAGGACGCATCTGTTGCAGTGGAATGGGAAATAACACAAGGCAATAAGACGCACATTGGACTTCTTTTTTAGAATGCCGTTTCATTTGCGAGACGCGGGTGCAACAGCAAAACAAGTCCATCAAGCACAAAAAAAACTTTAATGTAGGCTACTAGGCTAAGTACTGTATGTTTCAGATGTCATGTTTTCATGAAGGTTGATAGGGTGAAAGGTGCATTTAATATTATTATCCACGTGGAGACATTTCCCCGCAATGTATGGAATACCAGGACACGACACACACACACACACACACACAAGCGCGCGCATACAAAAACAGACACACACACACACACACACACACACACACACACACACACACACACACACACACACACACACACACACACACACACACACACACACACACACACACAACCACACACACACACACACACACACACAACCACACACACAACCACACACACAACCACACACACACCCACTATCTTTGTGGGGACTCTCCGTAGACGTAATGTTTTTATACAGTAGCCTACAAACAAACTGTATATTCTGTCTCCTTACAGTACACTAACCCAACCCCTAAACCTACCCATCACACAACTTTCTGCATTTTTACATTTTCAAAAAAACTTTTTTGTATGATTTTGTATGATTTATATGCTTGTGTACCTCAATTTAGGTCCTCACAGTGACACAAGTCCCCATGAGTCTGTGTGCATTCAGGTTTAAGTCCCCACCAGGATAGAAAAAAATCCACTATCTTTGTTGGGACTCTCCATAGACCAAAATAAAAACTAAACTAAAACTAACAAAACCATTAATGAAACTAACTAAAACTAAAGTGAAATTTAAAGCAAAATTGAAAACGATATTAAAATAAAAAAACTAATTTAAAAAAGCAAAACTAGGGCTGCTCGATTATGGGAAAAATCATAATGACGATAATTTTGGTCAGTATTGAAATCACGATTATGTAACATGATTATTTCACATGACTTTGAGAACGTGTTGCATGTATTAAAAGACAGCTTTCAACAATTCTTAAAAAAAAATCGAAATTTTAACATTTATTGTACTTTATGAACTATTAAACAGACCTGCAAACTCACAAGTGGTGAAAAAGGTGACATTTTAACAAAGTAATTTGTTGTAGGGGGTCACCAGGGCGTTACTTACCTTTATAAAGGACAATTTATTTATCCTTACTAAATATATGTTTTATGTCAAATTCTTACATTTGATCAAATTCAGTTTTCATAAAAAGGGCTGTTATCAATAAATTAATTTGCACTGCAAAATTACAACTATAAAAATATTATGAGATTAATTTTTAAACAAATAATACAATAAAAAATAAAATCAATGATACCTTTAAACAATAAATCAATAGGTGGCTGCAAGTGACCGTCTTAATAAATGAATCATTGAGTTATTCACTAAAACAATTCGTTCAAAATAATTAATCATTCAGTAACAAAACACAGCGCTTAGTGTTGCTTTTCTTTTGTAACTATTTTCGTCGGTGAAATAGAACAAAACCAGTCAATATTGCATCTAAAATGTAAGTTACTACATATAAACTAGGCTACTTGTTTATTAAACTTTAAATTCAATGTAACATTTGCAATCGTGATATTATAGAACAGCGCTTAGTCGTGTTATGTTACTTTAACTATTTCATATATTATTAATAAAAAAACTCAACATTTCTGCCTCAGTATGTTTCTTCTGTGAGTTTTTGTGTGAGCTGTAAGGCTCATTTGTTTTGATTTCTCCACTAATGTGTCTCTCACAAATAGACAGGCAGCGCAGCTTCAAGAAACTATCCATTACCAATCTCTGTTTACACTGACTGTATAAGATCAAAACCATCTCGTGTTTCGATCGGTCGGGCAAGTAAAACTCTTTCACTTGAAACTTAAAAATCCCATTTTCCCGGACAAGCAGACAAGTGTTAATGTCGCTCCCTGTGTTCATTCTCGATGTGTTTCGTGCTGTAAAGCGGAACAACAGATGATAAGGTCATGTGCGCCGTTCGCTTGAACTGAGGTGCTACAGTGATCGAGCAGAGAGATATCGCGACGATGGTCTCACTCCGGTCTATATTAAATTAGCTAATTGTTATTGTGAAGTTTATTGTGCTTGCAATTTATGACTGTTTAGGCTGAGAGAGTTTATGGCTTCGGGAGGGGCGGATGTGCGCGTGCGTGAGTCATTCAGAACACAAGACAAAATAAGACAGTTCTTGCAAAACAGAACGTGGCAAAATAATCGTTTTTACTCGATTGTACTATTTTGGAGATCGTTGGGAGCCAAAATCGAAATTGAAATCAAAATTCGATTAATTGCACAGCCCTAAGCAAAACTATAATAACCTTGCAGAGAACATATCTCTGTATTTTTATTAAGGTTCACTGATTTCAGTAGGTCAAGGTAAGTGGACAAACAATCTCAACATACCAGTAGATTTGCCCCAGCAGTGCCAGAGTGAAGCAGGCTGAGTCTCCAAACTCAGTAATGATGTCGTCTTGGCTCTTCTGTTTGTTCAGGACTCCTCCGGTCAGGATCTGTTCTCCCTCTGCCAACCTGACAGAGAAAAATACAAATACAGAAAACTTGCAATTCAAACAGTATTCATTGTTATTGAGATCTAACTATAGCTTTCAATTCCAATCATTCTTATGATTAACATCCTATGTTTCATTACATGGCCCTCGGCTAGAGATGTCAAAAGTACTTCTACTTCAGTACTAAAGTAAAGATACCAGCCATTCTACAGTAATTGGTAGCACTTAAAACTCTTAGGATTTCAAGACTTTCACAGCCAATGCATGTTTTGATCTAAATGTTAGGTACAAATGTATACATGGTCACTTTGTCTTGAAGGGCCCTATCATACACCCAGCGCAATGCAGCACCAGGTGCGACGCAAGTGTTTTTTGCTACTTTCAGCACCCATTTGTGCGCCCATGAGCGTGCCGGTCTGGTCAGGTGCATTGTTGGCGCGTTCCTTTTTTGAGGCAACTGAAATAGACTGCGCCATTGACCAACTGAAACCTGGTCTAAAGCCAATGGCACAATCTTTTTTTTTGTTAGTTAAAGAGCCCAGTAAGTAAGGCGGGTCCACAACGCACGTACATTCTGCTTTTTACACACACAGGGACGCCCAGCAGTACACAAACCAGCCAAATATTAAAAATAAAAGGATTACAATGTAAAAGATTAATATTGTGTACATAAAGATTTGGTGGAATCCCCATAGATGGTCTGCTTCTGCGTTTTAACCTCACGCACGAGGAAATCCGTTTCATCTATGGAGATGCGTTCAATCTTTCCGCTTGCAAATTCAGCCATATAAATAGCGAATCTGCCATGGAACGAGCGCAACTGGCTTTTAAAGGGAAATTGCAATCTGATTACCATTACTTATTAAGAGAATAGGGACAACGCTTTTAGACCATGCACTGGGGGGGCAGACCATTTTTCCAGTCATTAAACTAGCAAAAGTGGATACGGAAATTTGCGCCGTGCACTTTAGACCATGCACTTAGATCGTTAAAATAGGGCTGGAAGGGTTAGTTCACCCAAAAATGAAAATTCTGTCATGTCGTTCCAAACTTTTGTCATCTTCGGAACACAAATGAAGATAATAAAATCTGAGAGCTTTCTGTCCTTCCACTGACAGCCTACAGAACTACCGCTTTCAAGCCCCAGAAAGGTAGTAAAGAAAATCAAAAAACACTCCATGTGACTCCAGTGGATTAACATCAATTTTATGAAGCAACATGAGTGCTTTGTTTGTGCAAAAAACAAAAAAATTTTTTTTTTAAAACTAACCTTTTAAGTGAAAGTAAACAGAACAAAAGACAGTAGAAATGCAGAAACCTGAGGGCTGTTTCATAAAAGACGCATACAATCGGGGATTAAACTCCAACACCTGACTTGAATGAACCAAACAATTAAGTTGGGCCTAAAGAGGTTTCATAAAAGGTAATTGAAGTTCACCAATCCCACTAATTTGATCCACGTTTATCTAGTCTAGATAATTGCATGTGCACGCTTTTCTTAAGCAGCCCTAGAGGTCGATCACGGATCAAATCGATCCACCATCAAACAGCATTTATTTTGTGCCGTTTTATGCGTTTGAGACATGGCGTTATCCTCAGTGCAAAACATACATTTCACAAGTATATTCTCCATCTCTAAATGTAAGAAAGCCGTGCAAACTTCACATTGAACGAGCGCTGCGGCGCAAATAGGAGCGCAATAATTCTGACTAAAATATACATTTTGCTTAGAAAATGAATATGCAATATTTTATAACACCAGAAATATCTTCTAACTATAATAATTTATCTTTAGGATGTTGGATAAGTTGCTATGAACTTATAGCTCATTACACTCATAGCCTATATTTTATACTTAAAATAATTTAAAAAAAATTTAACAGAAGTAATTCAGTGAAGACATTTTTAAGAAGCCAAATAATAAATAAACAAACTATAGGTTTTGGGTATAGGACCTATTCTACTTAATAAAGATGACTTATACTTATTTAGAATGCTGAGTATTACAGCTTTTAAAACAACAGAAAATGTTTGGAGAAAGCAAGAATCCCCAGTTTTAAATTATTGGTTAGATTTAGGGTTAGATTTAGTTTCTAAAGTGAGAATAGGATATATAGGAATATAGAATAGATATTCTGGAGAGGATAACATGAAATTAAGAGCAAAAGTATACATTTTGAAAAGATATGGGCAACTCTTAAATCAAAAAAAATTCCATAAAATAAAGGAACACATATTATATTAATTACTTTTTTTATATAATCCTCCTTTCCTTTTAATTCTATTTATTTGCAATTTTATTTATTTACTTATTTAAAATTGTTATTTGATATTTAAATAATTTTACTTGAATAACTTATTAGGAATTGTGTCTCATTATTAAGAGTTTGATATAAAAATGTGAATATTTATAATATTTATTTTATTAATAGGCTATTTGTATATATATATTTTGAAAAAAGTAGAAGGAAGTTGAATGAAAAAGAAGGAATTAAAATTGGGGGAAAATATTATGTCTTTAAAGGAACTGTTAATTTGTATAATTGTGTTAAATGTGTTTGAATTTAAAGACAATAAAGTACAGAAAAAATATATATATATATGCTAAAATATTTTTTGTTGGACATTATATGTGCCTTATTTAGCATTTTAAAACTACAAGTAAGTGTATTTTTATGATAGCAATAACAGTAAAGGGACTATTGTAATTGAGTCAATCAAATGTAGGCTAATATACAGTAGGCCAATTACTAAGATCAGATTTATCTTACCAGTTAAAATTTAATCTGTGCTTTTGTAATTATTTATTTATAATTTTGTGATTTTAACTTCTGCTTTAAAAAGCTTTTTTTAAGATAGTAATATTCTAATGCTCTTCTAATAACCATAAAAATGTACTACTACAGCTGCCGAACAAAACAAGAGAAATTTATTCATAAATCTTTAAAACAATCTAATTAAATCTTGGGCACAAAACATTCAGCCAGTAAGAAAAGAAAACCTACAAACGTGTTAAATTATATTGTAAAAAAAAAAATTCATAATATATATATACACATATGTGTGTGTATATAACAACACTAACATAAACATTTAATATACAATATTATTTAACACGTTTGTTGTGGTAAATAAAGTCAAATAATGGTATGCAAGAGTGTCAGTATCATAATCTTCCTGTCGGTCAGTGTTAGAGGATCTGTGTAACAACTCAGGCTCAGCCTGAAATTAACCTGCCCTGGACCAGGTTACTTTCCCAGCATAAGTTGCCAGAGTAACTGAGTTTGAACTATTTTAAGTTTACTTTATGAAACAGAATCAACAAACAATAAATCTGACTAGAATACAAGCCGGGCTTATTTTGGTTAATCTTGTTTTATGGAACAGCCCTCTGCTGCTGCCTATTATCTCATAATATTATTATATTAGCAGCATTTAGCAGTTGCTTTTGAATATTGCTATGATTGTGAGATATTGAGTATTTAGTAAGGAATATCAGAGATATTAGAATATGATGGGATATGATGATCATGAGTCATGAGTTATGATTAGCTGGGGAATCATCCATACTTGCTCAGTTCCACACAGCACTTGGCAAGGAGATATTTGCATTGTGGTGTGGTGCAGCTGTGTCCTTTCAGGAGGTGGTAGGCCTTGTACGCTTTCCCTGAACGGTAGTAGCATGTGGCCAGCAGGAAAAGCGCCTCTTCTGAATGGACTGACAGGCAAAAAGAAAAGAATATTCAGAAGAACACAAATGATAGAAGGGAACAGGATTTCTCCTAAATTATATAATCAGTCTGGATTTAATATGATGGACATAAAAAATGTAAAATAATGCAAGCAGTGTAAGGTATTTTAAACAGTTAATGTTGGCGTGTAAAATGAATAAAAAATGTCAGCTTCCATTTTGAGTCACACAAATTTGTTTTAATGCAATGCCTCGGCTCAGCTCTGAAAGATGAGGGGAAATGGAGGATGCTGTCTGTCTGTACGGAGCACGATTTGTGCAATTACCCTCAGCATAGAGCCTCTCTGCCAGGAATACAGCATCTCGGTAGGCGTAGTGGTTAAGAGCATGCCATACAGCAGCCTATGGATCAAAACAGAGCTGCTGTTACCTACACAGTTAACAATAAGAAATATGCATCACAAAAATTGTCAACAATAGCACTTGCTGAAGTAAGGTTAATGATTGTATTAACACCTGGCAGCAAGTATACAACTGATCATCAAAACTCCTACACAAACAATGAGACTGATTGCAGAGATTTTCAAATGTATATGAAATTATTTACTGTCATTAAATCATGTCTTAATCACAGTTTCAGGAAATGGTGAACGATTTCAGTATAAAGTTACACAAAGGTTGGAAGAGAAGGATGAAAGCCAGCTGATATTGACTGACAGATGTGATGCATACAAAATACTGACTAGGTAGGCAGCTCATTCTGATTTGTGAAAGCCAATGTGCACACATTGTAAATGCATTTGAATTGATGTCTGACAGACATAACTTACATAGGTTTAAGTGCTGTACTCGATGAACCGTAGGTTAGCTAATATCAGACGAAGACTTTAAACCCACAACCTTTAACGTTTATGTTGGCCCATTAAATCAGCATAACTTATAAATATGAAAATACAAATTTGAAAGGCAATCACATGTTATGTTTTTATATCTAATGAGCTCATATATCAGACAACTAACCAACTCCAGAATTGCTAATCATCAAATCACTTTAAATGCACTGGTTAATGTTAACGTTACTTTTCCTATATTCTCTTCAGCAATCTCTGTAAACATGCAAATCTACAATTATCCTTACCCCAGCAGATATTTTCACACAAGCGTCAAAATGAAACATCACTAAGTTACCCCAATAATAAAAAACCCAATAAATCAGGCAGCTGGCTAACCTGCAAAACAACACATTAGCTTGCCTGCAAACTACTAACAAACAACAACAAAAAAACTGCCCCGAGTTGACAAGCACTGCATTTATAAAAACGGCAATTGTAAATACAAATAAAAGCAATATACTGTATGTTAATGTGCAGGTTTTGTGTGAGATAAAGGGCAGAGGCCCTTAGCATTAGCCGCTAACTGAGACCGCGGTGTAGCAGCGCTCAATCATCCGGTCTCTCGGGCTGGATAAAAGTCTTCTCCCGCAACTGGGAGTGCAACGGAGCGCTTTAACATTTAATTAAAATACCTGGACAGGTTCCTGCAACACCGTCATTCCGTAGCCAGGCTCCTCTTCACCTCCTTTTTTTAGTTTATTTGCTCCTTCTTCAGTCGCTTTCTTAGCTCAATATCCACTCCAGGCCAGAAGTAGCAAAGCTAGCATCGAAGATTTGAACATTCCAACCGTTATCGTGAATCCGGAAATGCCCGAACACAACCGATTCAAATACACACTTTACGATAGGGGGCGAATTGTGTCGGAAATAGCCGATTAGGAATTCTCTAATTTTCGGAATCTTCGGGCGAAGCAGGTACAGTGACATAAAAAAAAAGACATAAATAATAAAATTATATAGGCTACAGCGTATATGACATTGACATCTCCTGTTTGTTTACCGTTGGATGCCTGGCCTGGACCAGTCTTTAAAATAAATTGCACTATAGCTTGTTTTAGGCTACTAAAATTCAAATTCCAAGCAGCCTAGGCTTATCGCTTTTATTTTTATTTTATTTATTTTATTCAAAATATTCACACATTTGTTAATTAGGCCTAGGGCCTATATCATGACCTAGCCTATATTCCGATTGTCAAATATGTGTAAGTGCATGTGTTTTGACGTTTAAACACCTTGAATGATCACGTTGATCTAACGCGCGATAGGCAACGCAATGTTTGCACCTCAATTCATTGTATCCTATCTGTCAAAATTAGCTACATTACGTAAATTCATCCATTTCTTCCGAAATTTATAAAAGTAAGTGGCCGGTGAACGGGAGAAGGGTCCGGGAGAAGAATAGAGTACATTTAATAGACTGTAGTTTCCTACACAATGTGTAGTAGACTATCTGATATGAATAAAACTTGCCCTTACAGTGGATGCAGTTCTCCATTAGATGGCACTAGTGTTATTCATAATGCATCTCCTCTTCAGCATCTGTACCAGTCTATGATCTGTACTGACGCTTCAAATACAAATACAGACATTTTGTATTTATGTTTGTGCATGTGCAGTGTTTTATTTATTTATGCATTTTATTTTATTTTATTTGTTTGCCTGAATCCACATGATGATGTGGCACAAAAAAAACATTTAGATTTTTGCATTTGGCAATATGTATGAATTCTTAAAATTTCATTACATTTGATTACAAATTATCAAGACAGCACCTGCATATATATATATATATATATATATATATATATATATATATAGAGAGAGAGAGAGAGAGAGAGAGAGATAAAGAGAGAGAGAGAGAGAGAGAGAGAGAGAGAGAGAGAGAGAGAGAGAGAGAGAGAGAGAGAGAGAGAGCATTGTTTAAACTCCACATTGATTTATAAAACCGAAGAAATACGTAGTAAAACGAGTAGTAATTAGTCAAATGCATTACACATGGTTTGTTATACAATGCAGTACATTGCAGTGTACAATACAATGACATTATATCATATAATGGCATTTAAGTGTACTTTAATATAGCCTATTTTGTGAGGTCACTGTATATTGGCAAATCTCCTTGAAATCTTGCTGTGTGTTAGTGAATTCCACTACTCCAGGCTTGTCTTTTTTTTTTCTTTTTTCTTTTTTGACAGCTGGTAAATCCTATTGGGACTAATAACAGCTTAATGAAAGTTCCTCTTAGGTTGAATGAGTATCTCATATTCTGTGCACTAAATTTACTATCCTCAGATAAAGTGACACACTTAATTGATTGGGAGTTGGGATGAACTCCAGCATGCGTTTGAGGATACTGGGATACGAACCTGGGGCACACCAGCACTGATGATGTGACATGCTCAGCTGGGATGATGTGACACTGGGTCGATAAGTAATTTAGCTGTGGTATGTTCAGCTGTGTGCTGCATTTACAACATTTAGATAGCACAATACTTGTAAGTCTGTCCCTGTAATTCACACCGTTAACATGAGGCAGAACCAATTCTGTGCCTTGTCTTATTCAGAATGAAGTTGGCCTTCAAAGCGTATTGCAGTTTACTACATTTTTATTATCTCTCTATCTCTCTATCTCTCTATCTATCTATCTATCTATCTATCTATCTATCTATCTATCTATCTATCTATCTATCTATCTATCTATCTATCTATCTATCTATCTATCTATCTATCTATCTAACTATCTATCTATCTATCTATCTATCTATCTATCTATCTATCTAGATCTAGATCTGACGGACCGGCAGCAGCGAGTGAGACTGGGGAAACACACATCCAAGACACTCACAATCAGCACCGGAGCCCCCCAAGGGTGCGTTCTCTCCCCACTGCTCTTCTCCCTGTACACTAATGACTGCACTTCTAAAGACCCCACTGTCAAGCTCCTGAAATTTGCAGACGACACCACTGTCATCGGTCTCATCCAAAACGGTGACGAGTCTGCTTACAGACTGGAGGTTGAACAGCTGGCTGCCTGGTGCAGTTATAACAACCTTGAGCTGAACACGCTCAAAACAGTGGAGATGATCGTGGACTTCAGGAGGAACAGCCCAGCACTCCCCCCACTCACCATCATGAACAGCACTGTGGAAGCAGTGGAGTCATTCAGGTTCCTGGGCACTATCATCTCTCAGGACCTGAAGTGGGACAATCACATTGACTCCACTGTGAAAAAGGCCCAGCAGAGACTGTACTTCCTTCGCCAGCTGAGGAAGTTCAACCTGCCACAGGATCTGCTGATTCAGTTCTATTCAGCCGTCATTGAGTCTGTCTTGTGCGCTTCCATCACTGTCTGGTTTGGTTCAGCTACCAAATCAGACATCAGGAGACTACAACGGACAGTCCGGACTGCGGAGAGGATCATTGGTGCCCCCCAGCCAAACCTCCAGGACCTGTACTCTTCCAGGGTGAGGAAGAGAGCAGGTAAAATCATCACAGACTCCACTCACCCTGGACACCACCTGTTTGAACTGTTACCGTCAAGACGGAGACTCAGATCACTGGCCGCAAGAACATCTCGGCACAGGAACAGTTTCTTCCCACAGGCCATTTCCCTCCTGAACAGTTAACACTCCTCCCAAGGCATATGCCTGTAAGTGCAATACTCCCACTGTTTAGTGCAATATCCCACAACTCAGGTGATACTTATATGTAGATTTATTTATTTATAATATTCAAAACACTGTAAATAGGTTCATAATCTGTAAATCTGAAAATGTCTATTCTGACTAAACCCAACTGTGATAGTTTTATTCTCATATATTTATATTTTTATTTTTTTTATTCTTATAATTTGTAGTATTATGTTTCATGTTGTATTTGTATATGTCCACTGGAAGCCTATCTATCTATCTATCTATCTATCTATCTATCTATCTATCTATCTATCTATCTATCTATCTATCTATCTATCTATCTATCTATCTATCTATCTATCTATCTATCTATCTATCTATCTATACTGTATATTTTTGTCGTTTACACTACTAACTTGTAAAAAGCTACTGTAATATATATATATAATCATAAATTATATATAATAATAATAAAACAGCTTTTATTAATATGATGATCCAGACTTTGTTTCCTCCACTCTTGTACAGTGGCAGTTCTTTAGGATCCATTTTTGTTACTCTACATTTCACTTGGTGGCACTGCAGAACCGTGTTCAGCTCGGTCTGATGAGTCATTGATTTTGAAATTCTGCTTGTAAGTGTAATGGCACATGTTAGTGATTACAGCTTTATGTCTTAAACATGGTTCTTGAGAATAGCTGCCTTGAGGGCTCATGGACTTTTAGGAGAGAGGGAGAATGACTCGCTGATTTTCATTACGGTTTGGGATAAGTTCATCAGGATAATTTTTTTATTTGAATCTGCTTTCTCTTAGAACCAATTACATTTTCTTAACCAAATTTGCAATGTTATGGTGGTCGACAGTGGTTAAATGAGGGCATAGATTCCAAACCAAGTCCATTTAAAAAAACAACAGGACACTGATTCACAACAAAATGCTTGTGATAGTCAACAAAGTTCATCGGTGAAATTGTTTTTTGTAGAAGGTGAAATTTGTAGTAGCTGACACAAAGCCATTTAACCTGCCAATTTTGTTGTGGACTTATGTATATAAGGGCAAGTGTCATATCCCTCTGATCTGTTTTGTTCATTTATTAGATATTTTGGCTAATTTGATAACTCGTTCAGCTGCCAACATGTTTGAAGTACTTTCAGCTCCATTAAACACATTTTACCAAATCCATTCTGCAGAGCTCCAAAATTAGTGTACAAAAAAGTCAGCAGATTCTGTTTGGACCTGCATGGACTGAGAGAATCATTGTTATTGTTCAAAGATGTTTGCATTACCATCGACTTGTGCTTACCCATGAGAAGCCTTTTTTTTTAAAAAATCAGATGTTGCAGATTATATTTTCTTTTTAGTTGTATGAGAAAAATGGCCTGAATTTGGTCCCGCTGGCATTTGTTTATGCTCCAAGACATCAAGCAAAATAAAATCAATTAACGAAGAAAACCAGCACTAAGAAAAGACACATTTGGCATCAGATATAATCATATTGAGATACTGCAGACCTCAATTACTTTCACAAAACACCCCACCGAATGTACAATATGCTGTTATGTGGTAAATTCTGTAAATATGGTTTTACTTTCCTCTCTTTGGTTTTCTCTGGGCTTGTCATCCATTCATGGGAAAGAGATGCTAATCACAAATCCATATGCTGTGAGTGTGGGCTATTTCAGAGCATAATAAAACCAGCAGGTCCATTTCTTCCCACGCCGGGCTTCCTCGTTCAGCTGCTCTCTATGATCGAGGCCCAAGCCGCCTGGTTTGCTCCGTACTGCTCTGTGACGTGTCTGCTTCTGTTGATATGAGTGGGTTTTAATATTGCTCATGAGCTTATCATATGCCACAATATAAATCTTTTTAATAAACTGCTAATCCCAGCTAATATTTGACAAATTGTGGGTCAAAAAATAATTAGATGCATAACACAAATTGTGTCAATGATAATTTAGATTGTGTATGTGATCATGTTTGTCGGTTTACTTATACAATTGTCCTCATAAGTTTACATACCCCTTGCAGAATATGCATTAAGAGCAGGTGTGTGTAAACTTTTTTTAATTGGATAATCGGAGTAAATTGTACTTATTTTGTCTTTGAGGAAACATGCAAATATCTAATGTAGCCTCTAATGACAGTGAATTGTTAATTTTACAAATTTTACAATCCATGGCTCTTTATGCATTGTGTTGCCTCTTGAGCAGAAACAGCTTACTGAGGATAGTAAAAATATGAATAAATTAAAATATAAGTATTAATATAAATAACTTGCTATTTCTATATATGATCCCATCCTCTTCTTTTTTTAATATTATTAACGTCTTGCATATTCTCAAGAGGAATGTAAACTTATGAGCAGAACAGTAGTTTTTTTTGGAGAAGTTAGTTAAATCTGACTAAACCCTCATTTGTGGACATTCAGGGATGTGCTAAAATGAAAATAATAATAATAATAATAAAAGAAGTTAATAAATGAAATTATATTTCTTTTATTCTAAAAAGGTTCAGGGTTTACGGTTTGGTTTTGAGAAGTAGTACAATTACATTAAAATATAATAAGTAGGATTATATGCAAATGATTAAAGCATAAATGGCATCTTATTATGTACTTTTTTTACTAAAAATAAATTTGAGCATGGACATTATTGTCTTTGGTCATGTAAACAATTAGTTTACATGATCAAAAAGAACTTCAAACACTTATTGTCTTTGAAAATTTTTACTTTTTAAAGAATGAATCAACTGAGTCTGCAGTAATGCCTGATTTTACTCAGCCATGCTGCAAATGCCCTGTCATTTTTTTTTTTTTTTAAATCTGGGATTATTTGTTTATTTATTTATTTATAGAATGGTCGGAAAAAACTTTATAAATTTTATAAAAACTTTTAACAACTTAAGGCTTAATCAAGATGACTACTCATTATGTAAGGGAAATTAAGCAGCACAGCAGTGCTATTTAGCCAGCCGACCATGACCTGTATGTGGGACCACGAGTGGCTCTTATTCAATCATATAGAATCATATCAACCTAAGAGAACTTGTTCCTAGATCCAATTTTACAATTCATGATTACTCATCAAGGCCAAATTGTAATACAGAGAATAAAATAATCTGTTCTAGGGCATCTGCTTGCTCTGAATCCAATAGTTCCAGCATCTCTGTTAAAAACAATCAGCAGATACAACTGATCTAATAGACATCTTGTCATTTATTGTAATAATTGTATTTAATAAAATTCATTTTTTTAATCCTTTTTTCCTTCTGTTTTTTAAATAGTCAAAAAGAGTTTATTGTTTAAACCTATGGGGTTTAATGAAATGTTCAATTCATTAAAGAATCAGCTCATAAAAGCTATTTGTTTTTGAATCGGGGTCCACTGGCCATGGAGGTCACACAGTATGTTTTTGGACCACTTAAAAAAAGAGTTTATAAGAGACATTATGTCAAGTTTCTATGTTCTATGTACACACACACACACACACACACACACACACACACACACACACACACACACACACACACACACACACACACACACACACACACACACACACACACACACACACACACACACACACACACACACACACACACACACACACACAAGAGGATTTGCACACCCATGTACACGCACAAGCTCCACTTGATAAAGTTCTCCAATTTACCAGAATGTTTTAAGAGCATCTTACTGAGCATCATCTTTCATCAAGCATAATTCAGCAGGTCAAAGTCAGTAATCAGCGGATTGGCGGTTCAATAACCAATAAGAGGCTCTTATTGTGAATGTTGATTGATTGATTGAGATTGTTTGATTGATCTTTATTGTCATTGTCAAAAAAGCCCCAACGAATATTAGTTGAATAGCTCCTCAAAAAATTTCCATTAAATTAACAATAATAAATACTATACTGTACTATACTACTATATGTACCGGGGTTTAGCTTGTCTGATGCCCCTCCTCAACCTGTCTTGTGCTTCCTTGTTGGCCTGCGGGTGTCCGGATTTAAACACAGAGTCCATTCCCTGAGAAGCCCATGTTTTCATTATTTAGCCATGGTTTCTGGTTGGGATACTGTGGCATTGTGAGTATGGGTATGTCATACAGTCAAGGTATGTGCCGTCTCGGGCTGCATACAAGTCCACTTTTAGACACGCACACTTCCAAACTTCCCTAAGCACTTCCCCTTGGGGGAATCCCTGCTGCCATTCTGAAGTGCGTTCCACTTCATGAAGTGGACGAGGGAAGTTTATATGGACAGACCCTCGCTCCCTCGATTTTGACAGAGGGAGCTAGTCTACTGCATATGTACACTTCAGCCAGCTGCATATACCACAATGCAACACGATTGTGACGTCAACGCATATTGCGATTAATTTACCCCACCACAAACAACTCTATGATATATTAATTATATTAAAAAAAATGTAAATAATACATCAACTCCATAGCTGATTCCAAGTGATCAAGGGCTTAGGACGTTCCAGTTCAGGCCATTGGAGTTGATTTATTATTTACAATTTTTTTCCCTTTAAGCATTTGTTTAATGCAGCATGCAAATGTATATAGGTGTGTTTGGGTTGTTTTAAATTTAAAAAAAATATAATTAATATATCATAGAGTTGTTTGTGGTTATGGTGATTAGACGAGAGCTGTGGTGACGTCACAATCGTGTTGCATTGTGGTATATGGAACTGCCTGAAGTGTACATATGAAGTAGACTAGCTCCCTCGGTCAAAATCGAGGGAACGAGGGTCTGTCTATATAAACTTACCTCGTCCAATTCACAAAGTGGAACGCACTTCAAAATGGCAGCAGGGATTCCACCGAGGGGAAGTGCTTAGGGAAGTTCGCAATTGCATGTCTAAAAGTGGACTGGAACGCAGCCTTGGTGGTTGCAGCAATGGGGGCTACAAACCAAGATGGCCACCTGGTCCCGGACTACAGTTACCAGGTTCCTCAGCAGTGGGGACACAGCTGTTGTGAGTGAAGAAGAAAAGCTGTTAATGAGCTGAGAACAGAGAAACTGGCTGTTTTTTGTTAGAGAGCATAAAGAGAAGCTGGAAGAGTGTTTTGGTTAAAACTTTTTGGAGTTTTGAGTTGATTGTTAAAAAGAAACCAGTGTCTTGATCTCTGCCTGGACTCTATTTGTGAAGCAACCCACACTTTGGTGATACTCTACCTCTCACGATCCCACAATACACTTTGGGTGCTTCTCATTTCTTATTTGTGCATCCTTGTTTCCTTTCCTTGTGTCTCAGCTCCACCCCCTGTAGGATACGAGGGAAGGCTGCAAGGAAAGAAAAGTAGGATGGAGGAATCGAATGAAAGCTTTTTTTTATACATTGGAAGACTTGATCACTCGAGCGTCACTCCACGACGCACGTATCAATTCACAAATCAATCAGCAGCACTAAACGGATCTGCCCTTTTGTTGTTGAAGTTTGTTTATCTAAGAGATTCAAAATAAATAATAATAAAGCAAGATACCCTTTTGAAAAATGTGAGATGTGTGGTTTATATAAACTGCAAAGGTAAAGTATAACGTTAGCCTCATAGCATAATTGCCTAAGTCATAAACATTTAAATATAACTTGTGAGACTTGTTAAATGTTTTTAATGTTGATTTATGCCTGCAGACCACTGGTTTGTATGCAGGTATGAGAAGCAAGGATACATGATCAGAAAGTCCAAGGTGCGGCAATGGGGCAGCTTTGTTAGGATCTGAGATATTTGCTGAGACACTTGATCGAGTGTATTCTTCTCGCGTGTAGGGATGTTTAATTTTTTTTTAAATTTAGGCATGACTGAGCATAAATTAGCATGATTAAAATCCCTTGTTGCTAGAACAAAACTGCTCAGATGTGCTGACAGATGACAACTGATTGCGTCCTGCATATTTGCGTCCTCTGATGCTATCCTAGTGTTAGCTTACGGTGGAACATATACAGCGATAATGCCTTGGATAACTACCTTGGCAGATAAAAAAGTCTACAATCCAGCATCAAATACTCAAGTTCGGTGAGCAATGTGTTTCAATGACACTAGTGTTGGTACACCCACCATTGTTAATGTAAATAAAAACTCGTCCAACCCTACTCTTACCAGAGTCGGCAGTCCGATCTGCTCTATTATAGGCAGGCCTGCTAGCTCGTTCACGCCATCCGGGGTGTTTATGTCTGTGGCAAGCAGGGCGGGGCCGAGAGCCGTGAGTGAATGGAGCGAGGCTGGTGGTGATTGAATGTATCTCTCACGGAGGAGCTTCGGATGCATAATAGGAGGAGCGATGACAGTGAAGGACGAGAGAGGACCAGGCTAGGACTATTTATGTTATGTTTGTGCGGGAGTCGTCCGTGAAGCGCTGCCGCTTTTACTTTCATTTTGTTGTTTGTTTACTTTGTTTGCTTATTGAATTAAAGTATGTACAGTATCCTCCGGTTCCCACCTCCTCCTTCCCAGAACAACATACCTTGCTACAGCGTCCAACCACATCTCTGATATTATCATTGCACAGCAGTCCAAGTTTTGTAAAGTTTAATGCAGTCTTATCTCACCCATCTTGTTAATAAGTGACCGGACATTAGAGAGAAAAAGGCTTGGGATAGCAGGTTTGAAGGGGTTAGCCTTTAGCCATGCTCGCAGCCCCACTTTCTTACCCCTCTTACTTCTTCTGTGCCTTCGTAGTATGTATCGTATCCCCTGCGAGATTGCAAAGCCACTGGATTTAGATGAGTGTCGTATCTCTGGTCGTGGAGAGTACGGCCAGTGTAGCCTGCGAATCTGAGCAGTTCTGAGCTGCTGTACACTAAATATTTGAACAAATACGATTTTTCTGCTGACAGTGCTACTGGTGTAGACACTTCAGTTACAATAAAGAATGCCCTTAGGTTAATCCACAAGGTAAGATCCTGGAGCTTCCACTGTTGTAATCACAGCACCTTTTTCTCGTCACTGATCCACACAGACTCCCCTGGAATCAACTGTTGTAAATCATGTGCTCTGTCTTTAATTAAATTGTTTTCCCCGTTTCTCTCTCCTAACTTTTTCCGCTTCTTTCAGACGATTTAAGTCCATCCGGCTTGGGTTCAACACTGACGGTATGACTGGGTCAGTCTTGCGGAACTTTCTGCCCATCAGCAGTTCTGCAGGATTAGCCATTCATTGGCTAAAGGTGTTACCCGATATTCCATAAGAGCATGGTATGGATCTGCTGCTTTGCTAAGAAAATCCTTCACAGTCCTCACTGCCCTTTCAGCTTCACCATTATATGCGAATATCTGGGTCTGAATGTTGTGTAAAAGGAACCCCAGAGAATTTCATAATGTATTCTGCACTGAATTGTGGGGCATTATCTGACATCACCTCAGTAGGAATTCCATGATGAGCAAACATACTTTTGAGATGGGTTACTGCACATGTAGCAGTTGTTGACAGTTTTGCTATTTCCACAAACTGGGAAAAATAGTCAATCACCAGCAGGTATTGATCCTCTTTCCACTAAAATATATCCGGTCCAACCTTTCTCCAAGGTTTCTCAGGGAATTCAGTGGAAATCAATGTCTCTTTGAAGTTTTCCGATGGCTTGCACAAATATCACATTTCTCCACCTTTGTGTTAAGATGTGCTCTAAGATCTGGCCGCAAACTGATTGCTTATAGCAAGTTCTTGACACTTTGTAATACCTTGGTGTGCAATGTGTAATCTTTCAAGATTTCACTCAGTAGAGATTTTGGAATTACCAGTCAAAAGCCTGTTTTTAGTCAGTCAGCCCTCTAGAGAGTACTTCTTCACTAATGTTTCTCCCTGGAACATATGAAATGGTCTTTGGATACGTGGAGGTAGTTAATCTTGAAGTCGAACTTTTGCAGAGGCGGCACTTGAAACCAATCCATTTTCTCTTATTATGTCCTTGAAATTTCCCCTCAAATAGCATGAATTCTTTGTACCACTCATGGCAAAAGGATTCTCTCTGTCCTCCTATGCCATTCTTGTGCAAAGGTCTGACACTATGTTGCGTTAGGTTGAATATTTGTCAATGTTTCGACAACATTCTGGGCAGCGTTTCCAAAAAGCAAAGCTTAAGTTGATCGTAGAACAATTGCCACCAATGGTCTCTACGATCAACATAGGCTTACAGCCGTGGTGTGTAACTGTCACTTTTCACCATTCAACCAATTCCTTATGGATAACATTAAATCTCTTCCGACATTCTTTCTATAATTATCTTGTTTAACTCAGAAATACATCTAATTACAAAAGTAAATGGCAGTTTACAAACACTGGCTTCCACTTTGTTGATCTTTGACCTTATGATGATGTATTTTAAAATTGATGTGATGTTTACTTAGCTCCATGTTCTATCTGAAATTGCTTGGCATGACATTGAAGCTCCAGGGTCAATTTTCAGGCTGTTCCTTTGTTAGAGGGGGCTGGCTTTGTTGAACTCATGGTGGTAGCTCAACAAATCCAGAGAAAAACACTGAGAAGCATCTAAGCTGTTTTGACACCTTGTTGTTCATTAAGGCAATGTGCTATTGGCATGAGACGTCCCTTTAAATAGAATGCAAGCCATCTTGTTTTCTCTCATTTTATCTCGCTTAAACGTCTTGTCTTTGTTTTCCCCTTGTTGCTTAGTATTATGAAATAATCTTTTTTTTTGTTTTATATATGCAAAATAATAAACATGGGAACCGTCATGCATTTCAGGTCATCACTTTTTTGATACTTGAAGGATTCTTAGATGATTTATATTTGAAATTATGATTGAATTTTTATTAACATTCATTAATGATTTTTGAGTAAGATAAAATCTTTTTCAAAAGATTTCATACAATTTATCTATCTATCTATCTATCTATCTATCTATCTATCTATCTATCTATCTATCTATCTATCTATCTATCTATCTATCTATCTATCCATCCATCCATCCATCCATCCATCCATCCATCCATCCATCCATCCATCCATCCATCCATCCATCCATCCATCCATCCATCCATCCATCTATCTATGTGTATGTGTGTGTGTGTGTGTGTGTATATAAAATAAATCATTTCCACAGGGAAATCACATGCAAACCGGGAGCATTTATAAATACTGTGTCAAATACTCTGGTTGATGTCTGTTATAATTACATTAATTGGAAGGTTTTATTGCTCTAGTGAGGTTAGATTGCTGCAAATTTATAGAGCCTTTTAAGTTGCAGTTGCTTGAGGGTGCATACATGATTTAATATCTTTTCTTATTGAAGCTTGAAATACGTAAGATGAAGAGACTGAGGATGCATTTAGTGGGGCAGTTTAGTCTTCTTGCTCTAAAAGGTCTTTGAGGCTTTTCCCCATGAACGCATGTAAATACATATTCACAATGTCCACATGATTGGATTGGGGTCACGTCCTTTTATTCTGGAGACAGAATTGCCTGGGAGACAGCAGGTCAAAAATATTGGACATTTAGCAGAGACTGGATGAATTCGATCCCAGAGGTCAAAACAGAGAGACTGTGATCACTCTTCCTATTTATTTGATCCCTGGGGGCATAGAGGCAACATCATACCATATCTGAACTTTAATTTCACAAGGGAACCAAATATATATTTAAAATGGAAGGTTCTAACCCAATTTCCTCAGTTCATTGCAACATAAGTATATTCACAATGAGTGGACTTGTGCCCCATTCCACTAGATTTGAGAGCATGCATCTGCATCGGATTGCGTAAATCAGTATCTGTTTGTGTCATTCGGTGATGTATGTTAGTGTATATTTGTTCTAAAGCTGTTTATGATTGAATTTATATTAGCATTCATTTATGATTTTGAAGTGAGATAAAATCAATAGATTTCATCTTATTTACTTTGTATAAACGTATGCATGTATGCACCCTCTATATCTGAGTATCTAGTAAATTGAGTTCTAGTGATCTAGTGAAGTTTCTGACTGGTATCTTCTCTTCTGAAACTCTCAAGGAGACATTGCTGGGGAAAAGACTTTTTACCTTAAAATAATGTTTCCAAAATCGTTTCAGTGGTTCATCAAGTCGTGACATGGTGAAATGCACTTATGCCACAGCTTTGCGGTCCTTTATCTGATATATCCATGCTATGTAAGATTGCCAGATCGGGTCGCGTTTCTGTAGTTCTAATGAGACATAAGAAAACTACTAATTTGACTTGCTTTATGGCAAGCGTTACAATTGCTACAATTGCTCATTTGTGATGTCGCAATACATCATACTTATATAAAATAATGCATCATACTCTACCTTGTCTGTGGCCATTGTTGATTCCAAAGCCGGTGCTGGATAAACAGAGAGCATGGGCGTGCGCGTGCGACAGTAGGCTGCGGTAGGCTAAATTATTTACGACAGCGGTAATGGACAATTCAGCTTCCAACCTGTAGGGCGACGGCAGAGGAAAAGTTACTTGGTGTTGCTTTAAGCAGAAGCCTCAATTTGATCTCCATTGACGGTCTTAGAAAAACTTCAGAGTTATAATTGAAATCTCATTTTTGATTTTCTTCCCAAATTACTCCATAAAATGACAGACAGGAAGTGACTGAAACATTTTACATGTACATATTTATTTAAAATTTCTGCAGTAGATGAAAGATCTCTATGTTTGTGTTGAGTTTAATGACGATATCTGTTTTTCCTCTTTCCCTCTTTTTTTCATTGTCTTTTGTACCAAAAAAAATTATTCATATCACATTTAAGTAAACAAACATACAAGAAGATAAAAAAAAACTAATCACATTTACAAAATCTTACACAAATGCATGATTAAAGAAAGAAACTTCTCTACAGAGCACCTGCAGTTTTCTTTCATTTGCTGTGACATTACTGGAGCTCACGATGTTCATTTCCTCATAGGCATCATCAGCTCACCTGTAGGGCGAGCACCTAATCATTTGCATCTCAGCAAGAGAGAGTGGAGTGACTCAAGCTCTTTGTCATCTGCCCATGCTTCAACCCTAATGAAATGAAAATTAATTTTCTAAATGTCTTTGTAGATCAATTATTGTGAACAATTCACAGATGAATGTCTCATCTTTTTTTCTTCATAAGTTTTTATCAAAATGTCATATTAGACCTTTTTTGTCTGACCTCATAAGGTTTAATCAAAAAGGCATAAACAGACCTTCTGTTATTGCATTTTTACAATTCTATATTTTATTTCAGTGTTTCTCAGCTGCTGGGGCGTGACCCAAAAGTTTAGTCAAAGAAACTACAAAACAACCCCCCCCCCCAATTCTAAATGTTTTACTGATGCAAGACTTTTATTTTAAACATGTATGCTACAGCAGTGGGAAACGTCTACGGTTACGTATGTAACCCTCGTTCCCTGAGTAGGGAACGGAGACGTTACGTCGGATGACGACGAATGGGGTTTCGCTTAGAAAGCCTATCAACTTCGAGTATTACAAAACGAGCCAATGGCAAGGAAATGCCATGGGTCTGCGGAATTTGCATGGCGTAACTCCGCCCCACCTCGTGGGTATAAAAGGAGGAAGCCGGCAGCAAGCAGATATGTTCCTTCGCTGAGGAGCCAAGACTGAGCTCAGGCGATCCCCGCGGTACAGCGGAAAGTGGCAGGCAGACGTAACGTCTCCGTTCCCTACTCAGGGAACGAGGGTTACATACATAACCGTAGACGTTCCCTTTCGTTGTCACTCCGAGTTACGTCGGATGACGACGAATGGGGTTACCAGTCTAATCACGCCACCTTCTCAGCTGTCTTCCAGTGCCCTGCGTAAATCGAGATCCCTGTCAGCCTGGACAAAGGACTCCATATAACACAGGAATACCAAGGTACACTGGGAAGCATATCCCAAGCTTAGGGGAAGTATGCAATTAATGCCAGCCCGGAGGGGGGGGACTTAGAGAATACACATATGACCCGAAGGAAGCATATGGAAAACACTGGGGTGTCCAGCCGCAGGTGGAATATTTCAACCCCAGGGGTGGCAAGGTGGCTTGCCAAGGGAAAGACACACGCTCAGAGAGGCTTACAGTGGAAATACACATGTGGGGGTCGCTCAGAGAAGGGACCATGCACACGGGAGGCACCTAGCCGACGCACAGGCAATAGACACTGGCGCCGACGTCAGGAGTGCTGGAGGAGCTCAGGGCTTTCGGAGAAGCTCACCTGAGGAAAATATCGCACGTATCCAGTCCGTGGAGTGGAATGGCGAGCAAGCGAAGACACCTGAGCGGGTCCGGTACTAGCTGGTTGAAGCGAGTACACGAGAGGACACAGGCTCCACTCGGAGATTATAGAATCTGGCGAATGTGTTAGGTGTCGCCCAGCCTGCAGCTCTGCAGATGTCTGTTAGCGAGGCGCCATGCGCTAGAGCCCAAGAGGACGCCACACTCCGGGTGGAGTGGGCAGTCACACCAAGGGGGCACGGTCGACCTTGCTGCTGGTAAGCCAAAGCAATGGTGTCCACTATCCAGTGATACAACCTTTGCTTGGAGAGAGCCTTTCCCTTCAGCTTCCCACCATAACAGACAAAGAGCTGGTCTGAGGTCCTGAAACACTGCGTTCTGTCTACATAGGCGCGGAGAGCGCGTACTGGACAGAGCAGTGCCAAGGCTGGGTCTGCCTCCTCCGAGGGCAGCGCTTGCAGGTTCACCACCTGGTCCCGAAAGGGAGTGGTAGGAACCTTGGGCACATATCCAGGCCGGGGTCTCAGGATCACGTGAGAGGAAGCCGGCCCAAATTCCAGGCACGCTTCGTCAACGGAGAATGCGTGCAGGTCCCCAACCCTCTTGATGGAGGCCAGTGCAACCAGGAGCGCTGTCTTCATAGACAGGAACTTAAGCTCGACTGATTGCAGGGGCTCAAAGGGAGCACTCTTCAGGGCAGTTAGAACCACTGAGAGGTCCCAAGAGGGAACGAGAGGAGGACGAGGAGGATTTAGTCTCCTCGCTCCTCTCAGGAACCTGATGACCAGGTCGTGCTTCCCCACCGACTTACCTTCGATGAGGTCATGATGTGCGGCAATGGCGGCAACATAGACCTTCAGGGTGGAGGGAGACAGCCTTCGCTCCAGCCCCTGTTGAAGGAAGGAAAGCAAAACACTGATCGAGCATCTCCGGGGGTCTTCTCGGTGAGAAGAGCACCAGTTGACGAAGAGGTTCCACTTCAACGCATAGACGTGTCTCGTGGACGACGCTCTAGCGGAAGTGATGGTAGCCACCACCGCTGGTGGTAGGGTACTCAAACCTGCCTCGTCCCATCCAGGAGCCACACGTGGAGGTTCCAAAGATCGGGACGAGGGTGCCATAGGGTGCCCCGTCCCTGAGAAAGAAGGTTCTTCCTCAGAGGGATCGGCCAGGGAGGAGCTGTCGCGAGGAGTACTAGTTCGGGGAACCAGGTCCAGTTGGGCCAGTAAGGGGCAACCAGAATGACCTGCTCCTCGTCCTCCCTGACCTTGCGCAAAGTGTGCGCAAGAAGGCTCACTGGGGGAAACGCATACTTGCGGCCCTGCGGCCAGCTGTGCGCCAGAGCATCCGTGCCGAGCGTGCCCTCGGTCAGGAAATAGAACTGGGCGCAATGGGTCGAGTCGTGAGAGGCAAACAGATCTATCTGCGCGTCCCCGAACTGGTCCCAAATCAGCTGAACCGACTGGGGATGGAGTCGCCATTCTCCAGGGAGGGGCTGAAGCCGTGAGAGCTCGTCGGCTGCACAGTTCAGCGCTCCGGGAATGAAGATGGCTCGAAGCGACCTCAGATGCTTCTCACTCCATAGGAGGAGGTGGCGAGCGAGTTGTGACATACGGCGGGAGCGTAGACCACCTTGATGGTTGATGTACGCTACAGTGGCGGTATTGTCTGAACGGACTAGTACGTGTTGACCCCTGAGCAACGCCCGGAAGCGGTGCAGGGCAAGGCGTACTGCCAACAACTCGAGGCAATTGACATGCCACAGCCGCTGGGGTCCTGTCCAGGAGCCCGCAGCAGCATGTCCATTGCACATGGTGCCCCAGCCCGTGGTGGAGGCATCTGTTGAGACAATAACATGCCGGGAAGCTCGTGCCAGGGGGACACCGGCCCTGAGAAAACCGAGGTTCGCCCACGGGGTGAAGAACTGACGGCAGGTCGGAGTAACTGGTACTCGGAACGTGCCGTGTTGCCATGCCCACCTCGGGACTCGGTCGCGAAGCCAAAGCTGAAGCGGTCTCATATGAAGCAATCCGAGCGGCGTGACCGCGGCTGCAGATGCCATATGCCCCAGGAGCCTCTGAAAAAGTTTCAGTGGAACCGCACTCTTGCCCTCGAATTGTCTTAGGCAAGTCAGCAGTGACTGCGCGCGCTCGCTCGTAAGCTGCGCGGACATGGCGACCGAGTCGATGTCCATACCGAGAAAAGAGATCCTCTGCACGGGGCAAAGTTTGCTCTTCTCCCAGTTGACCCGAAGGCCCAGACGGGCTAGGTGCCGAAGCACTAGGTCCCTGTGTTCGCAAACCTGATCTCGAGAGTGAGCTAGGATCAGCCAGTCGTCGATATAACTCAGGATGCGAACCCCTTGTTCTCGAAGGGGAACAAGGGCCGCCTCGACGACCTTCGTGAAGATGCGAGGAGACAGGGCTAGCCCGAAAGGGAGAACCGCGTACTGGTATGCCTGCCCCTCGAAAGCAAACCGGAGGAACACACTGTGTCGAGGAAGAATGGAGACATGAAAGTAGGCGTCCTTCAGGTCGATCGCTGCAAACCAATCCTGGGGCCGTATGCATTCGAAAACGCGTTTGGCGGTGAGCATCTTGAACGGCATCCGGTGAAGGGAGCGGTTCAGCACGCGCAAGTCCAGGATTGGCCGTAACCCACCGGTTTTCTTGGGGACAATGAAGTAGGGGCTGTAGAAGCCGGACCTCATCTCGGCTGGAGGGACAGTCTCGATTGCACCCTTCGCCAGCAGGGTGGCAATCTCTGCTCTCATGATAGGGGCATTGCCACCGACCAAAGTGGAGCGGACTCCCCTGAAGCGGGGAGGAGACCGTGCGAACTGAATCGCATAGCCGGGCCTGACGGTACGCGCGATCCATTGGGACAGACGGGGAAGCTCTAGCCAGGCTCCCAGGAACTGAACCAACGGGATCATGCGAGCCACAGGCGTCCCCCCGGAGGGGCAGCGAAGCGGAGTAACTGGCCCAGATGTGGACGGCATAGCGGCCCGGAGAGGGGGCACAGTTAGCAACCGCGCCCTGGCAGAGGGGGCCAGGGGAGGACCAGGCTGGTCGTCCCGCGGGGGCCTGCTCTGCCAGGGGTCTGGCGACAGAGGGGGACAGGGGCGAAGCGGTCCGTGGACGGCACGCCGTGTCAACCGCCTCTGGGACAGAGGGGGGCGAGGAGAGCACAGCTTGTGGGCGGCGCTCTGTGTCGCCCGAGAACTCTGTGAGCTCAGGGAAGAGGGGATTGTTTCTGACTTTAACCACATTAGGGTGCTGCCCACCCGTGGGTGAGCAGCGGGGAGTGGAGAACAAAAGATTCTCCCCCGGCCCTCCACCGGGGGAAGGAGTGGTCCTGCTACCACCTCCTGCGTAACAACCATCATTCCTGAGCAGCCCGTCTCAGGAGCGCCGCTTGGCCCGGCGTTTAGCGGGGGGCGGGGCAGGAGAGGGCTGTGGCGCCTTCTTACGGCTTCCTCCGCGACCGGCCCTGGGTGGAGGCTGCTGCGTGGTCCGGGCGGGAGGGGCGGGAGCCGCAGGAGGGCGCCCTCGGCGGGAAACAGGTCGAGGCGTCTGCCCGGCCGGCAAGGTGGAGGCAGCAGCGGGCCGGCGGGGCAGAATGTGTCTGATGGCCTCGGTCTGTTTCTGGGCAGTTGAAAACTGTTGGGCAAAGTCTTCAACTGCACCGCCGAAGAGGCCGGCCTGGGACAAGGGGGCGTTAAGCAGACGGGTCCGCTCAGCGTCCCGCATGTCAGCCAGGTTCAGCCACAGATGTCGCTCCTGGACCACAGCTGTGGACATCACCAAACCCAGGGAGCGCGCGGTAACCTTCGTCGCCCGGAGAGCAAGGTCGGTCGCGGCGCGCAGCTCATCAAAGAGCCCTGGGTTTGTCCTACCCTCGTGCATGTCTCTGAGCATCTGGGCCTGGTAGACCTGCAGAGTGGCCATAGCATGCAGTGAAGCAGCCGCCTGTCCCGCCGCTCTGTAAGACTTCGCCACCAGGGTCGACGAAAATCTACAGGCTTTGGATGGGTGCTTAGGCTCGCCCCGAGAAGAAGCACTCTGAGGACATAGTTGCATGGCAACAGAGCGTTCAACCGGGGGAAGCCCAGTGTACCCACGGGCAGCTGCCTCATCGAGGGGAGGAAAGGCGGATGAGACCAGCGAGCGGTCCCGAGAAGACAGGGGGGTCTTCCAGGACTTCGAGATCTCATCATGCACATCCGGGAAGAAAGGTATTGGGGTTTGCCGAGGACGAGGGTCGGCGGCCTTACCCAAAAACCAATCGTCCAGCCGCGAGCGCTCAGGACAGGGTGGAGGCCTCCACTCAAGTCCGATGCTCGCGGCTGCCCGGGAAAGCATGGCCGTCATCTCAGGATCAGACTCGAGCACAGCCGTATGCACACCGGAAGGTGGCAGCTGTGACGAGCCCTCACTTCCAGAAGAGTCAAACCCGCCTAGTGATGCTGCAACAGACATGGCATCTTTCTCTGTAGCTTCAACTGAAGCACGTGGGCCACCAGAGGGTAGACCCGCGGGAATCAGCAGTTCACTAGCGGGCACCGTCATTGAAGAGGGGGGCTGGGGTCGCGGACACATAGTCGGCGCCTTGTTCCAGACCGTAACCCTCAGATCACCCTGGCCACCAGCCGCAGGACGGGGGGTGGATGAGGGGACTCTCACTCTTGCGAGTTCACGGAGTCTCGACCGTAATGACGCGATGGTCATGTTCCCACAGAGAGAACATGAGTCATCCACGAGCGCTGCTCTAGCATGATCAATGCCCAAACATACTATGCAACGCTCGTGCCCATCAGAGTCCGATACCAATCTGCCGCAACCAGAAGTACACGGGCGAGACATCTTTAAAAAGACGTGCCACGTGTAAGCTCTTTTAGTGAGAGAAAACTCAAGTGTTTAAGCACCCGGGGAGAAACGCACCGACTGGCAGACCACTGCAACAGATCAGCAGGAAGCACGCTCTCGCCGTAGATCGCCGTCACACCAACACTCGAGGTACTCGTTTGTAAAGCTGACAATTCAGAGATGGCTTGTGGAGAGAAGAATACACTTGGCTCCGAAGCGAAAACATATCTGCTTGCTGCCGGCTTCCTCCTTTTATACCCACGAGGTGGGGCGGAGTTACGCCATGCAAATTCCGCAGACCCATGGCATTTCCTTGCCATTGGCTCGTTTTGTAATACTCGAAGTTGATAGGCTTTCTAAGCGAAACCCCATTCGTCGTCATCCGACGTAACTCGGAGTGACAACGAAAGGGAACAAACTCTGCTGTCCTGTCAGACGTTATAAAGTGGTGCAGGTATGATGTCACTTATAGGGGAACATGAAAATTAAAAATTTTCTTCCACCAGTTTGTGACTTCTATGGGAATTTCCACTATTTGCCCTTTTCTTCCTTTGATTTCAACTTCAAAAAAACTGTTCTAGAAAGTTGTAGGAAGTGCTACTTTTAAGCAGTAACAGTTCCCTTTCAAGGGAACTCGAGCTGCGTTTGAGACGCGGTGGGAACGCTCTGCGTGATTACGTCATGAAGCACGTGTAAAATCAGTCCAATGGGAGCCCACTATGACATGGGTGACGTCATAGACCAGGAAACTATAAAGCAGCCCTGAAACCAGACCGCGACAGCTTCTGTACCTTCAGCAAGCGCTCTTTGTATATCTGTCCTTGTCTATTTATTGTTGTCTCTCAAGCCCAATATATCTATCATTATTATGGCGAGCAAGCAAGATTATAGACGGTGTGTTGTTCCCTGCCCTCGTTATATTACGGGTGGAGACACACATCAGCTTTGTGTTGCTTGTTTGGGAGTGGAGCATGCCCAGTCAGTCCTCGAGGGGGCTGATTGTGAGCATTGTATGAGTCTATCTATGAAGACGCTCCGCTCTCGCCTATCGTTCTTTGAGGAGAATGGTTTGGTTCGTGCTCCCCGCGCGGGTCCCTCTGTTGCCTAGACACGGCGGTGACTCGCATTTTGGGGTTCGCAAACGGATCTGACAGCGTGGGTTGGGACGGGCCCCGCCCTATCTCAGCTTTCACTTGCAGATCCAGTGTGCTGCGATTTCCAGTTCCGAGGAATTGGTATCGTTAGTGTTTTGTTAAGAAAAAGTGAACAAAACAAATAAAAATATTAAGAAAAAGGCAGATGTTTGATTTTTCAATAAATAGGCAGCTCATAACTCTGTTGAATAAAGAGGAGCTTTTTTAAAGGAGGTTTTTCTAATGCTGTTGCTAGTTAAATATTTACTGGACTGCTGAACATTATGAGAGTGACAATAAAAAGAGTTTATTAGATGAAATAAAAAAAACAGGAAAACTCTGTATCTCAACCTCCGCTTCGGGGACTACTGGTTTTTCCCTATCTCCACACTGAGGTGTCGAGATCGTGGAATAAACCGGTTTCTATTTTATGTGTTTAATACCCAAACGTCTAACTAGAGTAATGTTATGGGTATTAAGTATCATGGTATGACAGTGCCTTGGATTATAGAGACGCTTGCGAGCTTTCTCTCTCCCGAGTCGGCGTCATCATTTTTTAACCCCGACGTTACCCACCAGCCATCTTTAATAATAAATAAATTTTAGAGGCAGTACTGGTGGGTAAAGTATTTAAGGACATAGATGAATGTGAGAATGTCAGCATTGACTCTATTCGAGAATATATTCGAGAATATATGTATATATATATATATATGTTTATATGTATACGTTTTTCTGATATAAAAATAAAGAAAGATAAAAATGTCTGTTCTTCTGGACGCTCCGCTTTCAAGAAAACTAAACCTTTCAGCGGCATTCCAGAGGTTTCTTCCTCACCAATCTATGTTCCTGAAACTGGCATAGAGTGCAAAAAAAAAGAAAAAAAGAAAAAAAAAAAGAGAAAAAAAAAGAAGTCCTGAAGCCGAGGCTATCAGGCTTCTAAGGATGGTCCCCTCCGGGGTAGGGACGGTTTTGAGAAATCGTTTCTCCTCGGCGCCCTCTGGGGTGCGACTCTCTGAGGAGGGTCGCAGCGCTGCCAGTTCGGTTGTTCCCTGCCGGCTCGCCGTTCAGGGCACCGAGGTGTCAGCGTCCCCATACGATCCTCCGAGGAGGGTCGTAGAACAGTCAGTTCGGTCTCCCTGCCGGTTCGCCGCTTCAGGGCACCGAAATGATTGTTCAATCAAATCCAGAGGCCAGTCTCGAGAGACTGGTTCCCTTATCTGAATTTCTGGCAGCGTGGAAACTTCTGCCAAATATTTTCTCTATGGGTCCTGCACATAATAGAAAAGGCTTACAGAATTCAGCTCGGTTCTCGTCCACCCAGATTTCAGGGGGTCCTCCCTACGGTAGTGGGCTCACAGCAGGCTCTGGTTATGGAGCAGGAAGTACTGACACTTCTTCAAAAAGGAGCTATAAAAAGGGTTTCTCCTCCCAGCAGAGAGTCAGGGTTTTACAGCCGTTACTTCATTGTTCCAAAGAAGGATGGAGGGTTGCGTTCTATTCTAGATCTGCGCCATTTAAACAGCAGAGTTCAGAAACTCAAGTTCAGAATGCTTACACTCAAACAGATTGTATCACAGATTCAGTCCGAGGACTGGTTTGTCTCAGTAGACTTGAAGGACGCGTACTTCCAAGTATCTATCCATCCTCATCACAGGAAGTTCCTGAGGTTCGCTTTAAAAACGGGGGCGAAGCATACCAGTATCGGGTTCTTCCATTTGGCCTAGGTTTATCACCCCGCACCTTTACAAAATGCGTGGATGCAGCTCTGGCTCCTTTGAGACTCCAGGGCGTTCGCGTATTATATTATATCGACGATTGGTTGATCCTAGCTCAATTTGAACATATGGCAGTTCGGCATCGAGATGTTGTTCTGTCTCATTTAAAGATGTTGGGGTTGCCACTCAACGCCAGAAGAGTGTGATCCTCCCAGCTCAGAGGACCATTTTTCTAGGTGTAATATGGGTTTATCCAGGCCAGTCACTCACTGTGAAACAGTTTCAGACTGTGGGTCTCATGTCAGCTGCGTTCAACGTAATTACTTTTGGCCTTCTGTACATGAGACCCCTGCAGTGGTGGCTCAGGACCAAGGGGTTCCCTTTCAAGGGAACTCGAGCTGCGTTAAGACGCGGTGGGAACGCTCTGCGTGATTGCGTCGTGAAGCACGTGTATAATCAGTCCAATGGAAGAGCGAGACGTCATAGGCGGGTGACGTCATAGACCAGGAAGCTATAAAGCACACCAGAAAACAGACCGCGACAGCTTCTGTTGCCTTAAGCAAGCGCTCTCTGTATACTGTCCTTGTCTATTTACTGTTGTCTGTCACAAGCACATTATCTATCTATCTATATATATATATATTATGGCGAAACAAGAATTCAAGCGTTGTGTTGTCCCTTGCCCTCGTTTCATCACGGGTGGGGACACATATCAGCTTTGTGTTGCTTGTCTGGGAGTGGAGCATGCCCAGTTAGTTCTCGAGGGAGCTGACTGTGAGCATTGCGAGAAGCTGTCCGTGAGGACGCTCCGCTCTCGCCGGGCGTTCTTTGAGGAGGACGGTTCGGTTCGCGCTCCCCGAGGTGCGGGTCCCGCTGCTGCCGAGGCACAGCGAAGGCTTTCATCTTGGGGTTCGCATATGGATCTAGTAGCGGGGCTTGAGACGGGCCCAGCCCTTTCTCAACCCTTACCTGCTGGATCCGGTGCCTCTTCCCAGGAAGGAGCCCGCGCTGCGGCTTCTCCTTCCCAGGTTGGGGCACCATTGCTGAGGCTATCCAGTTCTGAGGATCTGGATGTCGTCAGTGTTGATATGGGGGATTTTGAGTCTTCGCCAGCTCATGCCTCCGGTAATGATGAGGAGCTTATGGAGGTTTTATCTCGTGCTGTAGCTAGATTAAATATTGAATGGCCAGCCGATGATTCTCAGAGTGTTACTAAGAAAAGTTTATTAGATGAAAGATTTCTACCATCTAAAACACAGCCTCCACGTCGGGGACTCCCGTTTTTTCCCGAATTCCACAACGAGGTTTCGAGATCGTGGAATAAACCGGCGTCATTCAGAGTATTTAACGCACAAACTTCCAACTACAGTAATGTTTTGGGTGCATCTGATTATGGTTATTTGACGGTGCCTCAGGCTGAAGAGACGCTCGCGAGCTATCTCTCTCCCGAGTCATCGTCATCATTAAAAGCCCCGACGTTACCCACCAAGCAATTCAAATCTACATCTTCGCTGGTGGGTAAAGCTTATTCAGCAGCAGATCAGGCTGCGTCATGTCTGCACACTATGTCTATACTGCAGGCATACCAGGCTGATCTGCTGAAGGATATCGATGAACGTGAGGAAGTCAGCGCTGACGCAATTTGAGAATTGCGTCGCGCAACAGACCTGTCTCTCCGGGCCACCAAGGAGACGGCCAAATCAGTGGGCGGCATCTTTGGTTAAATCTGTCTGATATAAAAGATAAAGATAGGTCTGTTCTTCTGGACGCACCACTGTCACCTTCAAGTTTGTTCGGCGACGCTATCAATTGTGTCATCGATAGGTTTCAAGAAATTAAAAAACAATCGGCTGCGTTCCAGAGGTTTCTTCCTCGACGTTTCGATGTCCCTGAGACTGCTGGGCTGAAAATGATTATTAAATCCGAGCAGTCTCGTCCGAGTACAAGCTCCTCACAGCACAGATTGCATCCAAAACAGAGCGTCGCCACTCTTGCTCCTCCACAATCTGGGGAACCTGGGTGGCGGTCGCAGTCCAGGCCAGCTAGGGGTAGGCAAGATCTGAGGACTGTCATCTCTAAGAAGGCTTGGGCTAAGAAGAAGTCCTGACGCCCAAGGCGTCAGGCTTCTGAGGGTGGTCCCCTCCTAGGAGGGACGATTTCGAGAAATCGTTCATCCTCGGAACTCTCTGGGGGGCGATTCTCTGAGGAGAGTCGCAGCGCTGCCACATCGGTTGTTCCCTGCCGGTTCGCCGCTTCAGGGCACCGAGGTGTCAGCGTCCCCATACGATTCTCCGAGGAGGATCGTAGAACGGTCAGTTCGGTTGTTCCCTGCCGGTTCGCCGCTGGGAACCGAAATGTCCGTGCAACCGAATCCCGAGGCCAGTCTCGAGAGACTGGTCCCCTTAGTAGAATTTCTGGCAGCGTGGAAACTACTGCCAAATATTTCTCAGTGGGTCCTGCATATAATAGAAAAGGGCTACAGAATTCAGTTCGGTTCTCGTCCGCCCAGATTTCAAGGGGTCCTTCCCACAGTGGTGGACCCAAGGCAGGCTCGGGTCATGGAGCTAGAAGTACTGACGCTTCTGCGAAAAGGGGCTATAGAAAGGGTTTCTCCTCCCAGCAGAGAGTCAGGGTTTTACAGCCGTTACTTCATCGTTCCCAAGAAGGATGGGGGGTTGCGTCCTATTCTAGATCTGCGTCAGTTAAACAGCAGAGTTCAGAAACTCAAGTTCAAGATGCTTACACTCAAACAGATTGTATCACAGATTCAGTCCGAGGACTGGTTTGTCACAATAGACTTGAAGGACGCTTACTTTCATGTATCCATTCATCCTCATCACAGGAAGTTCCTGAGGTTTGCTTTCGGGGGCGAAGCATACCAATATCGGGTCCTTCCATTCGGCCTAGGTTTATCACCCCGCACCTTTACGAAATGCGTGGATGCAGCGCTGGCTCCTCTGAGACTCCAGGGCATTCACGTATTAAACTATATCGACGACTGGTTGATCCTGGCTCGTTCCGAGCAGTTGGCAGTTCGGCATCGAGATGTCATTCTGTCTCACATAAAGAGGTTGGGGTTGCAGCTAAACACCAAGAAGAGTGTGCTCCTCCCAGCCCAGAGGACCACTTTTTTAGGGGTGATGTGGGATTCGACAACTATGCAAGCACGATTGTCTCCAGCACGTATTTCTGCGATTCTCACAGCCGTAAAGATGGTAAAACTAGGCCAGTCACTCACTGTGAAACAGTTCCAGAGACTGGTGGGTCTCATGGCAGCTGCGTCCAACGTAATTACTTTTGGCCTTCTGCACATGAGACCCCTGCAGTGGTGGCTCAGGACCAAGGGGTTTTCTCCGAGGGGAAATCCGTTTCGCACGATCAAGGTCACGCGGTTATGCCTACGTGCCTTGGTCATGTGGAAGAAGCCTTGGTTCCTCGCCCAAGGCCCAGTATTGGGGGCTTCTTGTCGACGCGTAACGCTATCGACGGATGCTTCCCTCACAGGCTGGGGGGCGGTCATAAGTGGCCGCTCGGCGACAGGTGTCTGGCAGGACCATCAGCTTTCGTGGCATATAAACCGACTAGAGATGATGGCGGTATTTCAGGCTCTCAAATACTTCCTGCCAGACCTGAGAGGCCATCATGTGCTTGTCCGCACAGACAACACATCGGTGGTCTCTTACATCAACCATCAAGGGGGTCTGAGGTCCCGATTATTATGCAAACTGGCTCATCAGATCCTCCTATGGGCCCAGTGGAAATTACTGTCACTCAGGGCAGTTTATATTCCAGGGTGTTTGAATGTGGGAGCAGATATCCTGTCAAGGCAGGGGCTGAGGCCCGGGGAGTGGAGACTTCACCCCGAGGTGGTGGAGCTCCTATGGGAGAACTATGGTTAAGCTCAGATAGATCTTTTCGCATCTTACGATACAACCCATTGTCAGCTTTGGTTCTCCCTCACATATCCAGCTCCTCTCGGACTGGACGCTATGGTACAGGTGTGGCCGAGGCTGCACCTGTACGCATCCCCCCCGATATCATTGCTTCCGGGAGTTCTGGAGAGGGTTCGCCAAGAAGGGGCTCATCTATTATTAGTAGCCCCACACTGGCCGACCCGAGTGTGGTTCTCGGACCTAGTGTCCCTTCTGCACGGCTCTCCCATGGAGATTCCTGTCAGAAGGGACTTGTTATCTCAAGCAGGGGGCACGATATTTCACCCTCGCCCGGAGATGTGGAAACTGTGGGCTTGGCCTCTGAGGGGGCCCAGCTCTTAGAATCCGGTCTCTCGACTGAGGTCGTTGAGACCATCCTTCAATCCAGAGCTCCTTCCACGAGGAAACTATATTCATTGAAATGGAAACTGTTCTCTACATGGTGTGGAGAACGTTTTTTAAATCCTGTTAACTGCCCGGTTGGTAAAGTTCTCGATTTCCTACAAGACTGTTTCTCTGCTGGATTATCTCCCTCCACCTTAAAGGTGTACGTAGCGGCTATATCTGCTTATCGCTCCCCTCTGGGGGCTTCTTCTCTTGGGAGAGATCCTCTTATTATTCGTTTTCTCCGTGGTACATTGAGGCTGAGGCCTGCACTGCACTCTAGAGCACCGGCTTGGGATTTGGCCTTTGTACTTGAGTGTCTGGCCCTGGCTCCCTTCGAGCCTATTGAAGAGGTTTCAGAGAAGTTCCTTACACTAAAAACTCTATTTCTTCTCGCTATTTCTTCTATCAAGAGAATTGGAGATCTGCAAGCCCTGTCGGTTGCTCCTTCATGTCTGGAATTTGCACCTGGTATGGTGAATTCATTCCTCTACCCTAGACCGGGTTATATTCCTAAGGTCCCACTAAATGTTGGGGGCCCAATAGTGCGGCAGGCCTTTTATCCTCCTCCCTTTAATACCCCAGATCAGGAACAGCTTAACCTGTTATATCCAGTCCGGGCTTTAGATGCCTACGTTCACAGAGTTGCTCTGTGGCGTAAATCTGAGCAATTATTTGTTTGTTTTGGGTCACTCAAGAGAGGATGCCCCGCATTTAAATAGGTGATGAGTAAATGGATAGTCGAGGCTATTTCATTGGCTTATGAAGCAGCCGGACGGCCTTCACCTATGGCTGTGCGGGCCCATTCTACTCCGAGTTTGGCGGCCTCTATGGCCTTAATTTCGGGAGTTTCCCTTCTTGACGTGTGTAATGCGGCAGGATGGTCCTCTCCGCTTACATTTGTCAGGTTTTATGACCTTGACCTCTCCTCTCCTGGGGCGAGGTTGCTTGCTTCTTAGTGTGCGCAGGACTTCACACAGAACGGGCATTTGTCACTATGGCATAGTGGGTATGGGGTTCCCACCGCGTCTCAAACGCAGCTCGAGTTCCCTTGAAAGGGAACGTCTCAGGTTGCGTATGTAACCCTGGTTCCCTGATAGGGAACGAGACGCTGCGTTTGCCTGCCATACTTCCTGCATGCCCTGATCGACTTGCTTCAGGTTTTTCAGAAGCTGTCGCGGTCTGATTTCAGGGCTGCTTTATAGTTTCCTGGTCTATGACGTCACCTATGTCGTAGTGGGCTTCCATTGGACTGATTTTACATGTGCTTCATGACGTAATCATGCAGAGCGTTCCCACCGCGTCTCAAACGCAGCGTCTCGTTCCCTATCAGGGAACCAGGGTTACATACGTAACCTGAGACGTTATATGGTTGTTCCAATCTGGGGTGACCTTTTAAAAAATATATATTTTTTAGAGGAATTAGGGCGTTTTTCATTGTTTTTAACCAAAAGTTCATAGATTTATGATACAGGAAACATTTTATTTGAAAAACAGTCAAAAAGTAATAACCCTAATGGTCCTTCACACAGAACGTGATTTTCCATTCCAATGCGCTACTTTTCCATTGTTTTTCTATGTAAACACTGGATGTATAACCATTGCACTCATGTCTTCGTCTTTTGAAGCGTCTCGCGCATGTTGCGCCATTCTAAAAACATGGTGCTCAAGTTAAAATCTCCATCTCCACACGATTCATTTTTTACCATATTGGGAGGAGTAAAATGTACTTATGTGGCTTCAACATCCAGATGCAATTACACTTGTGCAGTTTCATCTGCAATGATTGGATACAAATCCAATACAAATTGCTTGGCCACAAGCACTGGCAAGAACTTACAGGTCCTGGATGAAAGACACGGATTTCCCCACCAGGAAATCTGCGGACACAGTTACATCGCCACTGCACGCTCCACCGGGGGGATCTCCACGTACCCCTTGGCCACCCCACCATTGAGGCTATTGAGGGAGGGAGATAAACCAGATCGGTTGTGATGGGACAACGTGGCCTGCCACAATCTGAAAGTTTCTTCATGCACGTCGGGGAAGCATGGCACTGAGAAACCAATCATCCAACCTCGAGCGTTCGGGACACAATGGAGGCGTCCACTGGAGCCCGGCTTTCTCGGCGGCCAGGTAAAACATGGCCGTCAGCTCAGGGTCAGGCTCGGACAACGCTACTCTCCCGAAGGGTCAGCAAAGCCGAGTCTTCATCCCTTGAGAACTCTAGTCCACCCTTTGATGAAGCGGTTGACATCTGATCCTCCGCTGGAGCCCCGAATGAAATGTTAATGTTCAAATACCCAGAGGTACAGGAACTTGTCCTGAGTCAAAAGCAGAACCTGCTGCGCTAGCCTGTTCAGACGGAGTAAGTGAAGTCAATTGCTGTTCCCTAGGGCTGGATGGCCATCAACGACCACACTCAAGCCCATGCAGGAAGCATGGAAGAATTCCGTAGGGCTGGACGGCCATCAACGACCACACTCAAGCCCATGCAGGAAGCATGGAAGAATTAACTTCCACTCAGATAACTCTATTATCTTTGTAATGAAAAATTAGGACACTGAAATAAATACTAAACTTTACAGTTCAATCCATAACCATTGTGTTAGCATAAGAAAAATCTTTATCATTTCCTTTGTCATGTTCAATTTCATGTTCAATTTAATATCGGCAGTTTTGCCTTGATTGTAGTGAAAATGAAACTGTTCAAGCGTAATATTTCCAGGATTTCACAAGATATAACTGTAATATTTAACAGTACATTACATTATTACCACTTCACAGGCTTTAACTATGATATTTCACAATATAATACCGTATTTAGACTTGTACTGTGAAAATAATGCAGACGGGGCTATTACAAGAAACTACTATGAATTCCGTCTTTTTCGCGCTGCAACTGCGTCATCTGAGCTCTCTGATGATCTGACCTCCTCCGTGGTAACTCATTTGATGGATTCAGCAGTAGGCTAAGTGTTTAAATCTCAAACGTTGTCAATTTGATGACTGTTTTTTATATGATAGTGCATGTTATTTAAAAGTATGAACCAAATTAGCATTAAATGTAGGTTCTATTGTCATGTTTTGTAACTTGGCTGGAGCAGACTCACGTCTAAGTTTGAGCGCACAGATTTGAATGAACAGACGTAAAGGATGATATAGGAAATTAAATGTTTATTACTGAATTAGTGGAGCTTCGTTAGCTGTGCTATTCTATAGTAAAAACAGGTCGACATCTGGAGATATTAGGAGCCATTTTGTCTGTGAACGGGTAGCCTAATAATTCTTGGAGGAATAATACAAGCAGAAACAGCCATAAGAAGATGGACAGGCAACAGGCTCTTACTCCATCCTCTGCAAACAGTATGTAAATGATGTAAATTGTTGTGTGCAAATGCTTTGCATTTGGTGGGCCCGGGGAATGGAGACTCCACCCCGAGGTGGTGGAGCTCCTATGTAAAACTTTGGCGAGCGGAAGTAGACCTGTTCGGATCTTAAAAGACGACACAGTCCACTGTGGTTCTCACTCAGTCAGCCAGCTCTTCTGGGGCTGGACGCTATGATATAGACGTGGCCCGAGGTCACGTCTGTACGCATTTCCCCCAATCTCTCTGCTCCACGGAGTTCTGGAGAGAGTTCGCCAGGACGGGGCCCGTCTTCTGTTAATAGCCCCGTTTTGGCAGACCCGAGTACAGTTCTCAGAGTTTTTGTGCGCAAAAAAAAAAAATTCATTTCCCTTTTCTCTGGGCCTCGAGTCAGGTTACTAGTTTAACAGCATACGCTTCTGTTGTTGTACGTCACACGCATCACACACATGACCAGCGTCGGCCAATAGTGAGCCTACGTGTGACGTAGCTCTACGCAATTACACTAGTTTAACTGACTAGAGGCCCAAAGAGAAGGAAATGAATAGTTTAATAAAGTCGTTATTTATGTTTGTTTTTGCGCACAAAAAGTATTCTCGTCGCTCGATAAACTTAAGATTGAGCCACTGTAGTCACTTGGACTATTTTAACGAAGTCTTTAATAACTTTTCGAGGCCGGCAAGTTTCAATCCCTGAAGAAGCCTATGGACTAGTATGGACAGGGGCGGATCTACCGGGGTGGCATGGGGTGGCAAATGCCACCCTAAAAGAAATGCCACCCCTGCTGCCACCCCAGTTGGTAGCAACTAATTAAAAGTTGTGGCCAATTTGATCATTTACGAGCGCGAATCTCCAATGTCCGACTGCAGTGAATGCAGCACGAGAATACGTCAGAGCGGCAAGAGACTGATTTGATTTGAAAACTCTCACACATCTGCCACTCATCACCCGTGTCTTACCTTAATGTTTTTCCTGTGATAATGCCCCTTATTTCTATCATACTTCTATCTCCTATTACGTGAGATGACATTGTATGGTCACTTATACCCAGTGATTAAATTGGGACGGGGCTTAATCTCGTTGTCAGTCGACCATGATCGCGCACGCGCATCTAGGTGACACGGATAAATCTACGCAGCAATATGTAATGAATGTTCCTGGGAGATCCGTAGTTGCGCGGGATGTGGAAGCGCGCAAACGTTCCAGAAATGTACAAAAAGTGCCCTGAGCCTTGAATGACAAGGTAAGGAAAATAAGATTAAATTAAATAAAAATTAAATAACCAAGACTAGGTTGACCGTGATGATTTTTCTCAGGAGATGTTTTGAGCATTTTACTTCAGACACCGGATTATCAGCAAACTGCCAAGAGAACTGCTAGCTGGCTACTCAAAATAAACTAGCAATCTATTCAGTCAGCATATTTGTATTTGATCTGTGTGAATTACAGAAATATAAGACTTGCTAGACCTACTTTTAGCTACCAAGCAACCTTTCCACAAGGATAGATTGATTACAATTTTTGTGACTTGTGCATACCTGGATGTGAAATGATGCAGAGTAGGCTGTGTGTGTGTGTGTGTTGTAGTAGTAAAGAGAGAGAATGGGAGAAGGAAGTGTGTGTGAGGTGGACCTGGGGCCTCATTTATAAACGTTGCGCACGCACAAAAGAAGGCGTACGCCGCTCTCTACGCAATAATTGGTATTTATAAAAAGCAAACTTGACGGGAAAATGTGCGGTCCTTCACGCAAGCTCTGACCCAGGCGTACGCACAAAAACGGGTGAAATGAGAAATGGCGACACCGTCGGCAGATGGAAGAAACACGTGAAAGTGTGTGAAACTGTAGACCGTTGTGTAAAATAAATGGCAATACTGCCTCTCATAAATAACACGAAGACTTCACAAAGCAAGTCTTACAATCAACAGCCTACACGAACACCAGTTTGATTGATCTGAAACAGAAATGCAAATTAATATTTCCAAAAAGAAAAGTCAAATATGTTCTGCAATAATATTGGCATGTTATACAATTCATCCTCATAAATAAGATGGTAAACAGAACGAAATAATGTACAAAACTGATATTCTCGCCAATGTGTCCGTCTGGCGGAGCAGATATAGATGCAATTAGATAGTAAGTCAGATAGATATATAATTAGGGAGATATATAGCCTAGATAGATTTATAGACAGATAGATAAATAGTTGTATTATTTGTCCTCTGGGGAAAGTTGTTTTCATACTAAAAATGTCTTCATCAGCTACGGAATCATGGTATTCATGCATATGCCTTTAGTTTGTTTTATTTTTGATAAAATAACGTATGACGTAGCCTATGTCTCAACCATTCAGAAAGCTGCAAGAAATTACATTTGCGCTGAACTAATTCCCATTTCCAAGTAGATTATAACCAACATCTGTAGCTTGTCAGATGCAATTAAATGGATGGAAATAAAATGCCCCATCACAATGCGTAATGACGCACAATGGCTGATCTTGCGCTCTTAGAAGATGTGGCAAATGGAAGGATTCGGAGTGAACGCATCTTCAGACAGCAAGAAGATTTGCTGGCAAATGAGGACGAGTGGCTCATGAGCCGGTTCCGACTTCCTCGAGCTGTCCTGTTGGACCTCTGCGGTCTTTTGGCCCCCGCGTTACAGAGGAGCACTCGGAGGAACCATGCCGTGCCAGTCCCACTTCAAGTCCTAACAACACTAGGATTCCTGGCGACTGGCACTTTTCAGAGGGAATTGGCTGACAGGTCAGGCATATCTCAGCCGACCCTTAGCCGGATAATGCCAGACGTTTTAAAAGGCATAATAGCTTTGTCCCATGAGTGCATAAAGTTTCCATACACGGCGGGTGAACAGGCAAACAAGAAAGCTCAATTTGCAGCTATGTACGGTTTCCCAAACGTTATCGGTGCTATTGACTGCACTCATGTTGCCATAAGGGCACCGAATGTGAATGAAAATGCTTTCATTAATCGAAAGCATTTCCATTCGATCAATGTCCAAATTATTTGTGATGCAGACATGTTGCTCACTAACGTAGTAGCTCGGTGGCCTGGGTCAACCCATGACTCATTCATTTTAAGACACAGCAGTGTTGGGCGCAGACTCGAGGCTGGTGCTGTGCGTGATGGCTGGCTTCTAGGTAGGCTACGTTTGATTACTAGACATTTTACTGTACTTCAAAGTCTTAACCCTTTCACTATCCTTGCAGGGGACAGTGGATATCCCCTCAAACATTGGCTGCTTACACCTTTCCTCAATCCACATAATGCAGAGGAAAGGCACTACAACATGTGCCACAGCCGAGCTCGCGCTATAGTGGAGCGCACCATCGGCCTGTTTAAGGGCAGATGGCGCTGCCTCGACTGCACTGGAGGGAGGTTATTGTACACTCCTGAAAAGGTGTCCAAAATCGTGCTGGCATGTGCTGTGCTACACAATGTGGCACAGCTTAAAAATGTGCCTCTACCCCCTGACGCCGATTGCTGTGTTGGCCCCGACCCTGACCCCCATCCCCAGGCATTTGAGCCAAATGCTGCTGCTGTGCGCCAGCGTTTGGAAGTGATGCGTCGCTTGTAAAGAACAACAAAAGGTGTGGAAAAAATATATTATTTATTCAAGAATTCCCTCATTGTGCTGTTTATTTCAGTTAGGACAGTCTTGATTTCACCCAACTCCTTTGCCACCTCTCTGACTGAGTTAATGACTTCCCTCTGCATTTCAAGGACTGCATCGGTGAGGACACGCCCGCTGCTGGAGGGTTGAGAGCCGCGTGCCGTGGAGACGCTGGGCACAGACGGCTGCTCAGCTGCAGCCTCTGAACCACTGGCACTGGCCCAGCTAGAACACCCAGCGACTGAAATAAAGATTGTTCTATATGAATAAATTGTAATCGTGTAGCCTACATACATGTGACTTGACTGCATTCATTTGACTTATTTCACTTACCTGTGTCATCCGGTGCATCTGGCGCGTCAGTGTCCCCCTCCGCCTCAGTCACCACTCCACTTAATAGGGATTCCCCAATAATTGCCGACAGTCTCTCATCAAGAGGGGTCAGCTCCGGTGTCCCCTTTCCCCCACCCGTGGCAGACACACTCTGGCGATGGAGCGCTAGACGCTTTTTTGCCTCGACTTTGATGTCTGACCATTTCTTTTTTATTTCGGCCACAGTCCGAGGTTGTGAGGCTACAGCATTTACAGCGTCTGCAACCTTTTGCCACTCAAGTGCCTTTTTGGCATTAGTAATGCCCACACTGTGCCCTCCAAACAACATTTTTCTCCTCTTTTCCACCTCGCCAACGATAACTTCTACTTCACATTGAGTGAAGTTACGTTTTTTTGATTTCCTCTCTATGTTTGCCATAATTTCACAATCTATGAATATTAACTTGTGGGCGTTTCACGGACTATATATGGGCAACTATGGGCGTGACATGAAGCCGCAAAAGCTGCGCTACATTTAGAATTGATTGGGATTTATTAACCCTTTCACACGTAAATTTAAAATATTCTAACTGACCCCCCAGCGTGAGTTTTTCAAGGCGACCGTTATTTAGAACTTGTCACTTTAATGTTTCCATGTTGAAACGTCATTGCTTGTCACGTGGCACAGCGCAACTACAACACAGCGCTGAATGAATGATGATCTGCTTTTATGTAATTTTTCCTTTTTAATTAAAAATATACACAAATGTATTAGCTATAGCATGAAACACTGATATTCCGATTGTCAAATATGTGCAATTGGAAGTGTTTTGTTGTTTAAACACCTTTATAACGATCGCGTTAGTTGAGCTGTATGAGCAATGGGCGGCGCCATGTTAGTTTGTTTCACAGTTCAGAGAATCGGATCTGTTGGATTTACAACACGTCAATTCCTCCACTTCTCACGAAAATACATGAAAGTAAGTGGCAGGTGAACTGGGAGAAGAATAGGATAAAATGTAAAGCTACTTACACAATGTGTATCTGATATGAATAAAAGTGTTGTCTTATTATAATGGAAAGGAAGAAGAATTATTGCCGCTTCCATAGACATCTGTGTGTTTTTTACAAACTCAAAATCATTGTTTTGCTAGTAATTATGTGTATTTAAGTGTCTGAAACCTAAAATAAACATTATGTGGTTGAAAACACTCAATAGTTGTGATATATGACAGCACTGAGTGCGTCTGTCTCTGGCTCAGCGCCAGTCAACGCGCGAAAGCACGTTTGAATTTAGCAGTTGATCACGTGAAGCACTGACCATTCTAATCACACCGGTGTGATCGAACGCTCCAGGGACCAGCCAAGACTGATCACACCGGTGTGATCGTACGTGTGAAAGGGTTAAGGAAAAATGCGTAGGATGTGCGTGCGCACGGTTTTATAAATCCGAATATTTCTGTGCGTACGCACGTCCTATGTTTCATCCGTACGCCACTTCTGACGCAAAACCTACGCAAAGTTTTATAAATTATGCCCCCGGACCCCCCTAGGAAGAGCACCGGCCCCCACATAATAAATCCCAATTTAACCCCTGAGACTGAGTTTGTCTGTATGAGTTTGTAAATGGCAGTCTGTGCCCTTTTGTAGTGTGTACATACCATTTCTCATCAAATAGTGATAACTGTGATTAAATTCAGTATATACGTCTCTCATATGTTGCCACCCCTAACCAATTCCTGCCGCCCTCTCGCCACCCCATAAATGTTTTTCTAGATCCGCCCCTGAGTATGGAGGAGTGATCCAGCTCTCAGATTTCATCAAAAATATCTTAATTTGTGTTCCGAAGATGAACGAAGGTCTTATGGGGTTGGAACAACATGAGGGTGAGTAAATACTCACCCTCAGACAGAATTTTCATTTTTGGGTGAACTATCCCTTTAATATTAATTGATATAGTACTATTCACATGATTCACATGGTTTATGCATGCTTTTACAGTTAAAATTACTTAAATTGTAGTCATTTTTTGGATTAGTTTTACAATGCGAGTACCATAAGCCAGTCCACCACAGAGTAACTTAAACTTTTTGTCTTTCTTATCTTTTGTAGTTAGTGGACAGAACCCATTCTATGCAGGTGCCAGCTGCAAGGGAAGGAGCAAGACACCTGCAACCCTCTCTTTTCCGTTTTTCTCTCCTTCACTTTCTCTTTTTCTTTCTCTTTTCACCTTCTCTGTTGTGAAGTACCATTATCACATAGTAAACACATGCACACACATATTGACACACAATCCTGTTACCCAGTGATTTCATGTTACCCAGAGTTAATTCCTGTTATTACATTTTTTTTCTTCTAAAAAATAAAAGTTAAACCAATTGTTTTTATCAGTTTTGTTTGGTCCATCATTTATGCTAAATCACAGTAATATATAGACATTCACAGTTAAATACAGTAATTCTACAGCAGCCTACTGCTAAATTACAGTTATAGGATAGACACTAACTGTAATTTCACAGTTAAATATAGTAATTCTACAGCAGCTTACTGCTAAATCGCAGTAATACGACGGCATAATTACTGTGAAGTTACAGTATATAGCTATCATTCCACAATTATTTACTGTAAAAATGATGTAACTTACTGTGAAAGTCATGTAACTGGTAGCCAGTAATTTACTGTAAATTTACAGTCAAATAATTAAGTGTATATAAATATTAATTTATAAAAATAATATGTATATAAATGATATATAGAGACATATTTTACAAATATATGCATAGTTCCCTATCAAGGCTACGGAACTTCGACATTACGGATGTCGTATATGGGAACTCCTCTCATCCTTCACTTCTGCTGAAATCTTATAGGCTAACGCCAGCAGAGCTGGCCAATTGACGCAAAATATGCAAATACTGACACCTCGTAGCAGTAATAAGCAAGTGCAGCGTCAATTCCTGTTCAGAATCTCTCTCTTCACGCTCAAATCGTGTGCTAGAAAGCTGATACTCCACTAACAACTAATTATTTCGCCGTCGTTGAAGTTGCGCCGAGATACTTGCACTGTCTCCTGCATCCGATGGCAACTATCTGCAACCTGTGTTCGGGCCCCATCGTGCCCCCCGACACGCACCTGTTCTGCATCGCGTGTATGGGGCTGGCCCATGCTGAGTCAGCCCTTAGGGACGAAGGGTCCTGCGACCTCTGCGCGGACATGCCTCTTCGAACTCTCAAAGCCAGGAGGGAAGAGGCTCGCGCAGCAGCGGGGATCGGGTCTACCGCCGCCATTGAGCCGCTGGTAGCCCCCCCCAACCGCGGAGTCGAGGTTCGTCCCCCGGTGAGCTTTCCCGACCCCACCTTCCAGCCCCCTCGCGAGGTCGCTGACTTCGTTTCCTTCGGGGCGAGTGAGGAAGACGACTCCATGTCTCTGTCTGCCTCTGAGAACGACTGGGGTGCGGAGCAGGCCGCACCGCGGGCGGCCGCGGAGCAAGAGACCCCGGCGGACCTGCAGGACGAGCTCTTCCGTATCCTCTCGAAGGCCGTCAAGGAACTGGACCTCTCGTGGAAGGCTCCCTATGAACCTTCTAAGAGCAAGCTGGATACGTGGTTCCTCCAATCGAGCCGCCGTCAGGCTGCTTCGAAAAGAGGAACACCGTTTTTTCCGGACGTGCATGAGCACGTGGTGAAGTCGTGGGTGGCCCCGCAATCGGCGCGCACTCTCACTTCCACCCTGGCCATGTTTGCCCCCGTGGACGAGGCGGGGGACCACGGCTACCTCCGCATCCCCCCCGTCGAGGAGACCGTCGCCGCGCACCTCTGCCCGTCGGCTCCCGCCCTGGGCTCGGACCGCAGCCTGCCGTCCCGAGCCTGCAGATTTACGGCCCACCAGGCTAACAAGGCCTACGGTGCCGCAGGGGAGGCGGTTTCCGCGTTGCATGCCATGGCCATTCTCCAAGTGCTGCAGGCTAAGCAGCTCAACTCTCTGGATGACGCCGCCTCTATTGATGCTGACGCCATCCGAGATCTCCGTTCGGCCACGGACCTCGCGCTCCTGGCCACGAAGCGTTCGGCCAAGGCGATTGGAAGTTCGATGGGGTTCCTGGTGGTCCTCCACAGACATCTGTGGCTCACCCTGTCGGACGTCCAGGAGGCCGATAGGAAGACGCTGCTGAACGCACCGATCTCCCCTGCAGGCCTGTTCGGAGACGCCGTGGAGAAAGTCACCGAGCGTTACTCCGAGACGCAGAAGAAGGCGAAGGCTATGAGCCACGTGACAGACAGCGCCCCGCCCGGGACCGGATGCTCGTAGAGGCCGTAGCGGCCAGTGGCAGGGAGCGGGTAGCAAGAGGACGCAGAGGAGCCCGCGCAGAAAGCCCACCGCGTCCCCTGCGAGGCCCAAGCAGTCGTCCTGACCGCTCGGGCAAGAGGAAAAGAGAGCGCCAGATCGGCCCAACGTCCAAGCGGCGCGCTCTAATGCACTTGGTCCCTCAGTGTTCCGCGAGCGACGCGTGCAGTTGTTTTGTGAATGTTGTCAATGTTGTCAATTGTTCAAAAATAAAGCAGATCACTACTTCACAAACAGAGCTTTTTTCTCCTCTTGCACCACACACTGTGTTACCCGCCCTGCCTTCGAGCAGCGCAGAGTCACGGTCAATAAATATTCCCAGCCCTTCCCAGATGATCGCAGGTTTAGATCAGCGCACGCTCAGTCGCTTTCAGGCAGCGTGGGAAGCTATTCCGGGCATTTCGCCGTGGGTGTTGAATATAATTCGGCACGGGTACATACTTCAGTTCAAACGCAGACCACCCCGCTTCTGCGGCGTAATTCAGTCATTAACTTTGCCCCAAAACGCTCATGTGCTGAGGCAAGAAGTGTACAACTTGCTCGAAAAGAAGGCTATAGAACCGGTTCCCCCGAGGGAAAGGGAGAGCGGATTGTACAGCCGCTACTTCGTTGTGCCGAAGAAGGGAGGGGGTCTCCGCCCCATTCTGGATCTGAGACCCGTCAACAGAACGCTTCACAAGCGCGCTTTCAGGATGACTACTCTGAAGCAAATCCTGGCGCAAATTCGCCCCGGGGATTGGTTAGCTTCAGTGGATTTAAAGGACGCTTACTTTCATATCCAGATAGTAAAACATCACAGGCGATTCCTGAGGTTTGCGTTTGAGAATTCGGTCTACCAATATACGGTGCTCCCGTTTGGACTAGCCCTTGCTCCCCGAACATATTCGAAATGCGTGGACGCGGCACTTTCACCCCTCAGATCGAGCGGGATGCGCGTCTTGAACTATCCTTAACGACTGGCTGGTTCTCGCGCAGTCGAGAGAAATGCTGGTCAGCCATGTGGAATCCCTCCTTCGACACTTGGAGATGCTCGGTTTGAGGGTGAACGCCCAGAAAAGTGTCCTCACACCGAGCCAGACTACAACATTCCTGGGAGTGTGCTTGGATTCGGTGAGAATGAGAGCGCGCCTCTCCCCCGAGCGAGCGGAGGCTCTGAGTTCTTCTCTCGGTCTCTTCAGACCTGGCAGGCTTGTCCCACTGAAAGAGTTTCAGAGGCTTCTGGGACGGATGGCAGCGGCTTCTACGGTGTGTCATCTGGGGCTGCTGCATATGAGACCACTGCAACACTGGCTGAAAACGCGCGTCCTCCCGAGCGAGTGGTATTCTGGCCACAAGCGCATTATGGTCACTCGCGGATGCGCCCGCGCCCTGGCCCCGTGGAGGAACCCAGATCTCTTCAGCTCAGGCGTCTCTATGGGCATAGTGACGCGGCGCGTGGAGGTCCTGACGGACGCTTCTTCCACCGGAAGGGGAGCCGTCTGCTTGGGAAAGCCCGCCTCGGGTCGGTGGTCAGGGAAGCAGATGGAGTGGCACATAAATCGTCTGGAACTAGAAGCGGTCTCTCTAGCTCTAAAAGCCTTCCGGTCTCGGCTGGAGCAACAGCATGTGTTGATTCGGACCGACAACACTTCCGTGGTCTCGTACATAAATCGCCAAGGCGGTGTACATTCCAGAGCCCTATTCAGGCAGGCGGAATCCCTTCTGCTATGGGCGGACCGGTTTTTCCTCTCGCTGAGAGCGGCTCACATCCCCGGCGTTCTGAATCGCGGGGCGGATATGCTCTCGAGAAGCGGGATTCCCCAAGCGGAGTGGAGGCTTCACCCCGGGACGGTTCAGCTGATATGGAATCGTTTCTGGCAGAGCGGAGGTCGACCTCTTTGCGACGAGCGAGAACGCGCATTGTCAGATGTTCTTCTCACTGTCTCGTTCCCCCCGGGAGGTGGACGCGCTGACTGCGCGATGGCCGAGAATCTGTCTCTATGCTTTTCCCCCGGTGAAAATTTTGCCCATGGTGTTGTGCAAAATCAGGGAGGAGAAGGCGGCGTTGACTCTGGTAGCCCCGAACTGGCCGAATCAGCCCTGGTTCGCGGATTTGGTAGAGTTACTGGCAGGACAGCCATGGGAGATTCCGCTCAGGACGGACCTTCTGTCTCAGGCGAGCGGAACGATCTGGCATCCCAACCCCGGACTGTGGAGCCTCCATGTGTGGCCGCTGCAGGGTCGCTGAGCGGGGGGGACGCGCTGCACTCGCGAGTTTTGAATACCATCGCGGAGACGCGAGCCCCGTCCACCAGGCGCCTGTATGCTCTGAAGTGGGGTGTATTCTCAAAATGGTGTAAGGATGTCGGTATAGACCCAGCGAACAGCTCTGTGTCGGATATTCTACGTAGGGCTGTCGCGGTTAAGGAATTTCCCTTGCGGTAATTGTGAGTTGCTCAATAGCTCGATATGCGGTTTTACCGCCATTTATTTATTTATATTTATTTGTTGCTATATAAATACGTGTTATGATGTGGTAAGCATACAAAAAAACAATGTAACCAATGTAACCGAAACTAAACAGCGTCTCCGCGCATTGAAAGGCTGTCACTCAGCGCGCAGTTGTTACGCCAACGGACTGTCTCTGAGTGAGTCATTAAACCGTTCATTCAACGAAAACGTTCAAAAAAGCTAATCCCTAAATGATAGATGTAATGAAACAAGGTGCTAATTATTGTTTAACTTTGAGCTCCACTTTTCAAGGCTCAGCTGGCCAGCAATGCTTCACTTTTGGGCAAAGCTGAAGCAATGCTTCACTTAATAGGGACCAATGGCATTGATTCAATGCGTGACTCGCTGCTTTCCCCCCACGGCTTCCTCGCGCTGTGTAATGCTGACCAGCGCTGACGCCATTCATGGTAAATACCCTTACATGTTAAAAGGATAATAGCCTACGACAAATATTTTGCGTTCCTTGGAAACGGCAACCTTTTCACGAATATACATGACTTGACTTCAAAAACAAACGCAGGTAATCTCACGAGCTCAGTCGAACACATTCACTGACTGTTTAGGCTTAAGTCCAAATCCACGAATCCTCTGTACAAATCACCATGATAAACAGTCTTGTTATCATTATTAACTTATTTAACATTCAATACACATGGTACGAACCACGAACGGTGGCCTTATGAAAAAAGAAAACGCGGTTCGCGGTTGCTGCGGTTACTTGCATTCCTCTGCGGTTGGCCTGTCAGTAGCGCGGTACTGCAATATTGCGGTTATCGCGACAGCCCTAATTCTACGCTTCCTTCAGTACAGGATGGATGAAGGGAGCCTACCATCCACTCTGAAGGTATATGTGGCCGCTGTTGCCGCGTTTCACCCCCCTATTGACGGACAGTCTATCGGTAGACATGCGTCGGTGACTCGGTTCCTCAAGGGAGCTAAGAGATTATGCCCTGCACGGCCGCCTTCGGTGCCGCCGTGGGATTTAACGTTGGTCTTAGAAGCTTTGTCGCGACTGCCTTTCGAGCCCTTAGCTTCGATTGCCATTAAAGAGCTATCAATCAAAACAGCACTGCTTTTCGCTCTCGCTTCAGCGAAGCGGGTTGGGGATTTACAGGCTTTCTCTGTAAGTGAAGATTGTATTCGCTTTGGACCGGGAAACTGTAAAGTAATTCTCAGACCGAGGCCGGGTTACGTTCCTAAGTCGCTCAACACCCCGTTCAGAGCGCAGATTGTTTCTCTCCCTGCCTTGTCCACTGAGCCACCAACCTCTCAGGATTCGGTTGCTCAGAGTGCTGTGTGCCCAGTCAGAGCGCTCAGAGAATACATTTCTCGCTCGGCCGTTTTTCGACAATCGGACCAGCTGTTTGTGTGCTTTGGTGGGTGCAACAAGGGACGGGGGGTCTCACTCAGGCTTGCTCACTGGATTGTGGACGCTATTGTTTTGGCTTATGATTGTCTGGGGCAAGAATGCCCCCTTAACGTCAAGGCCCATTCGACTAGAGCGATTGCCTCCTCGTGGGCTTGGACTAAGGGTATGTCTATTCAGGATTTATGTCTTGCGGCTGGCTGGTCTTCTCAGAACACGTTTGCCAGGTTTTACAAGTTGGATTTGCCCTCTGTAGCGTCTCGAGTGCTTTCGGTGAGTTGATTTCACACACAGCATTGTATAGAGCTGCTCTGCGCTTTGCTTATGAGTTGCTCTGTGTGCTATATTGTGTGTTTGTACTGTTGTCACCGCTATGCGTTGGCCTTCTCTTACTGTGGTTATTGCCCTGTTTTTCGACAGTGCAATTTCCCCCGGTTATACTGCTCGGGATATGCAAATGCTGGCAGAGTATTGTGAGCTTGTGATTGGTCCCTTTGGGCCTATCAGAGGTTAGAGGTTCGCTATTGGTCAATCTCGGCCTATCAGATGCTTGCATATTGGGGGGGCGGTCTTCGTATTGGGTCTGTTGTCAGTGGTTGTTTGGCTTTCACGGCGGGATTCTACACAGTTCCCGTATACGACATCCGTAATGTCGAAGTTCCGTAGCCTTGATAGGGAACGTCTCCGGTTACTTTCGTAACCTCGGTTCCCTGAAAGGCAAGGAACGAGACATTACGCTCGCCGCCGTATTCGCTATTGTTTTAGCGTTTTTGTTCGATTCTGAACAGGAATTGACGCTGCACTTGCTTATTACTGCTACGAGGTGTCAGTATTTGCATATTTTGCGTCAATTGGCCAGCTCTGCTGGCGTTAGCCTATAAGATTTCAGCAGAAGTGAAGGATGAGAGGAGTTCCCGTATACGACATCCGTAATGTCTCGTTCCTTGCCTTTCAGGGAACCGAGGTTACGAAAGTAACCGGAGACGTTTTCTTCATGTGGCTGTCAGTCTACGTATGTTCATAGATGTTTGGTTGCTGTCTACATGTTTCCTGTGAAGATGTCCATTAAAGTGTGTTCCTGTATATTCCTTCGTCGTGTGAGTCATTAGGCACATTTCCACTACAGATTTGCGCAAAACTTTTGCAATTTTTTCTAAATGTCGACAAAAAACTATTGCGAAATGACGGCATTTCCATTAACCGATGTTATACGACTAAACTTAATTTTTCCTATCGCGATAAGTCATTCCAAAAATCACGGCATCAGACGTTGTTAGGTTTACTATATCCCAGCCACTGCACTAGCCATTATTATTAATCGAAGTAGACGTATGTGTGTTATTCAAGCATTAATGGCAAGGAAAGACCCTTATATTTGAGAGCGGCACATACAGTATGAGGTGTTTCTGGGTGTTTCTCCCTCATATCTGCTTCGAGAACTTGATTGTGGCATTTCTTTGAAGTTTAGAATCCAGTATTCCTGTAATTCTTTTGTCTTTTATGAATTTAATAAAGAACTCTGTCTCATATTCTGTCCAAAAATAACATGTCATTTACGTCAGGTGACTTGTAAATTAGCAAAAACTGTTTCCATTGCAGTTTTGCGAAATATTTATTTTGTTGTATTGTCTCATCGTTTTGAATCATTGTCTGCCATGTACTTAAGCCCTGCTTTCTCACAGTGTACAACAACACGACAAGTAGCAACTGATCAAACACTGCTTGGGGCATATGGCATCCACAGCCACAATCACGTCGCTCGGATATGAGGCCGCTTCAGCACTGCCTTCAGGGCCGAGTCCCGAGATGGGCGTGGCAACACAGCACGCACCTGGTGACAAATTACTATGGCCTGTCGCCAAAAAAATCAGCCCATGGTTGGAGCCTGCATTTCTACTGGCAGGAGTTCCCTTAAAACAGGTGTCCAGGCATTAGGGGTCACCACGGATGCCTCCACCATTGGCTGCCAAATACAATGGGCATGCAGTTTCGGATATTTGGACAGGACCCCAACTGCAATGGCACATCAATTGGCTTGAGTTGTTGGCAGTACGAATTGAGCTGGGCCGCTTCAAATTGCCGCAACTTGGAAGCACGTACTGGTCCGAACAGACAGCACTGTGGCCGTTGCATATATCAACCATCAGGGTGGTCTACGATCCCGTCGCATGTGGCAACTTGCCCACCATCTCCTCCTATGGAGTCGGACGTATCTAAGGTCGCTTCTTGCCATTCATAAATCGGGCGTGCTCAATCGTGCAGCCGACGAGCTCTCACGACAGCCTATGCTTCTGGGAGAGTGGAGATTCCATCCACAGGTGGTCCAACTGATCTGGAGACGCTTCGGACCCGCATAGGTAGACCGGTTTGCCTCTCCGGACACGTCCCATTGCCAGTTGTTTTACTCCCTGATCAAGGAGAACCTCAGCACGGATGCACTGGCACATACCCGGCCCCAGGGCCCATGCAAATATACGTTTCCCCCAGGGAGCCTACTTGCACAGACACTGTGCAAAATCAGGGAGGACAAGGAGCTGGCCTTATTGGCCCAACCGGACCTGGTTCCCAGAACTCATGCTCCTTACAACAGCCCCTCCCTGGCGCATTCCTCTGAGGAAGGACCTGCTTTCTCAGAGATGGGGAACCCTATGGCACCTGCGTCCAGACCTCTGGAATCTCCACGTATGGTCTCTAGAAGGGACACAGAGGACTTAAGTGATCTACCCCAGGCGGCGATAGACACCATAACTTCGGCGAGAGCCCGCTCTACGAGGCGCGCTTATGCCCTGAAGTGGAACCTGTTCGTTGAGCGGTGTTCTTCTGAATAGGAAGACCCCCGGGAATGCCCAGTCATAGCTGTGGTGAAACAGTGGTGAGCGCTGGAAGGGACAGCAATAGTGGGGCTTTATAAGGAAACCTTATTCATCAGATCACGTCTGACATAAGTTTGAATGTGACTGACTGATAGGGAACGTCTTTGTTACTTTCCATCGCCACAATTACTGTACCACCGCTGAGTGCCCGGGTCACCGGCTCGGCTCCTCAGCGAAAACCTGAATGTGCATTGCATCTGATCTCTCAGACGAGATTCCAATTCGTAACCGAGACGTTTTCACTCAGACTTTTGACATCTTGAAGCAATGAGAAAGGTGTTGCAATGATTACAAGCCCATGGAGTAAAGCTGAAACCATGGAAATGCGAGCTGTTCAAGAACAAGATTCACTACCTAAATCAAATTGTTTTTCCAGAAGGCAGTAGAATGGACCAAGCTGACACTGTTGCCATAACAGCACTTAAGAATAAGAGGCCAAGCACCGTGGAAAAGTTTCGGAAAATCTTAGGCCTACTGAGCTATTAAATCTTGGGGTTATTTTTGATTCCTCTCTCACCTTTGAGGATCATATCAACTCTATCGCCCAATCTGCATTCTTTCACTTACGTCACATTGCCAAGCACTGTCCCTTTTCATTGGTGTTAAAGACATCAAACGGTTATCCATGCTTTCGTTTCATCCCGTCTTGACTACCTTAATGCCCTTTTCATTGGTTTACATGCTAGCTCCATTGCCAGACTTCAATAAATTCAAAACTCTGCTACAAGAATATTTACCCACTCTAAGAGTTCTGCCCATATCACCCCTATTTTGTTTAATCCCCAATGGCTACCAGTGGCTTATCGTATCAAGTACAAAATACTACTGCTCACTAGCTTTCTCTGTAATCTGCTTTTCCCCTACATCCCGACTAGATCACTGAATCTGGCCTTCTATCTGTCCCTCAGTGTTGCCTCTCTTCTTTGTTTGGTAGATCATTTAGTGTTAATGCACCTAAACTATGGAATTCCCTCCCCTCACTGCTGCATTAATAATATTTCTGAATTCAAATCCCTACTCAAAAACCATTCGTTTTCTATTTTCTAAAACCAAGTTGTGTTCTATGTTTCTTTGTACATGTACGTTTGCTACCCTGACTGGGTAATGTCCTTTTACAATCTTGTGTTATCTTTGTTTTAATAATGTATTTCATAATATTCTATCTCTCTGCATACAATTGTCTGTCATTATTATCTATTGACTGTTATTATTACCTACCCTATTGCTGTTCGCTGTATGCGAGTTTGCGCATACAGCAAAAGACCCAAAGGTCGCCCCCAGTTGAGATACAAAGATGTCTGCAAGCGAGACATGAAAGCCTTGGACATCAATACAGATATCTGGGAGGACATTGCAGCTAACCGCAGCAGCTGGCGCTGTATGCTCAAGAAACAGCTAAATACAGGCGAGGAGAAGATCTTGAAGCTAGCAGAGGAGAGAAGAACTAGTCGGAAGACACGCACACACGGACATCAAGCCACGACCAACTACATCTGCACTTTGTGCAGCAGAGACTGTCATTCCCGCATTGGACTCACCAGCCACCGACGATGCTGTTTTAGTCGCAACACTACGAACTCTTAGGGCGCAATACCCATGGTCGACAAACGACCGAAGGAGGCCTACTACTACTATTGCTGTTATCTTTTTCTTATTGTGTCTACTTTGTAAAGCATCATTGAGCAATGGAAAGGCGCTATATAAATAAAACATGTCACTATTATTAGCGCCAGTATATCAAAGACTTTTCAAAAATGGCCAACCCCCTTTACGACGTTCCAACAGCCACTGCTGAAAGAGAAGAGCTTCTAAAAAAAGAGTAAACAGAGCAGAGAACTGCAGGAAAAGTCACTAGGTGACAGCCAGTAGGTCAATTGAGTGGATAGAGTATCACCAAGAAATATTGTAAAGGTTGATTGATTGCCTAGTTCAGCCTCCAGTGTTGGGATTTCCAGACACTTAAGATTGATAGCTTGTGGTTCAAGGACCTTAACGACTGCAAAGAGAAACTACCACCAGCACGGTGGAAAGTTGGAGTTCCCTTTCGTAGTCACTCCGAGTTACGTCGGATGACGATGAATGGGGGTTTCGCTTAGAACACCTATCGACTTCGAGTATTACAAAACGAGCCAATGGCGATGAAATGCCATGGGTCTGCGGAATTTGCATAGCGTATCTCCACCCCACCGCGTGGGTATAAAAGGAGGACGCCGGCAACATGCAGATATGTTTTCGCTTCGGAGCCAAGAGTATTTCTTCACTCCACAATCATCTCTGACTTTGCTCTACGAGATGAGCTTCTCTCTCCGGTGTTGGTGTGATGGCGATCTGCAGCGAGCTCACAGTGCCTGCTGATCTGTGCAGTGATCTGCCAGTGTGTGTTTCTCCCTGTGCGCTTCAACATCGCAGAGTTTTTTCTCCTCTCATAAAAGAGCTCGCACGCGGCACGTCTTCTTAAAGACGGCTCGCCCGTGCATTTCTGGTTGCAGCGGACTGGTATCGGACTCTGATGGGCACAAACGCTGTCTAGTGTGTTAGGGCTTTGATCATGCTTGAACAGCGCTCGTGGATGACTTATGTTCTCTCTGGGAACGTGATCATCGCGTCATATATAGGTCAAGACTCGGTGAACTCACAAGAGTGAGAGTCCCCTCATCCACCACCCGATCTTCGGCTGGTGGCCAGGGTGACCTGAGGGTGTTGGTCCGGAACAAGGTGCCGACTCTGTGTCCACGCCCCAGCCCCCCCTCTTTAATGACGGTGCCCGCTAGCGAATTGATGATTCCACGAGTCTACCCTCGGATGACCCGTGTGTTTTCATTTAAAGCTACAGAGGATGATGCTGTGTCTGTTGCAGCATCACTAGGTGGGCTTGATTCTTCTGGAAATGACGACTCGTCACAGCTGCCACCCTCTGGTGTGCATACGGCTGTGCCTGAGTCTGATCCGGAGATGACGCCCATGCTTTCCCGGGACGATTGGTTTTGGGTAAGGCCGCCGACGCGTCCACGGCAAACCCCAAATTCTTTCCTCCCGGACGTGCATGATGAGATCACGGGTCCTCTCGTTGGTCTCATCCGCCTTTCCTCCCCTCAGGGGCCGCTGCTCATGGGTACACTGGGGTTCCCCCGGTTGAACGCTCTGTTGCCATGCTACTATGTCCTCAGAGTGCTTCCCGGCGCAATCCTAGGCACCCGTCCAAAGCCTGTAGTTCTTTTCGTCTACACTAATCTGTGGCGAAATCCTATAGTGCCACAGGACAGGCAGCTGCCTCACTGCATCCCATGACCATTCTGCTGGTCTACCTGACCCAGATGCTCATGGACATGTAGGAGGGTAGGACTGACCCGAGGCTCTTCAGTGAGATGCACGCCGCCACTGACCTTGCTCTTCGAGCGACGAAAGTGGCCGTACGTTCTCGGAGTCAGGTGATGTTCACCAGTCTGGGGCTGACCGGTCTGATGTGCACGATGTCGGGCGGACCCGTCTGCTCGACACCCCCATCTCCCAGGTCGGCCTCTTCGGCGGTGCGGTTGAGTGCTTCTGCCCAACAGTTCTCAACCGCCCGTGAGCAGATTGAGATTATTCTGCCCGACGGCCCCGCCGTCCGCTCAGATCCCTCAGTCTGCCCACCGCGAAGGCTCCCTGCCACGGTTCCAACCCCGCTTGTTCTCCCGGGCCTGGCTCTGGAAGACCATAGGGGGGATGCCACAGCCCTCGCCAGCCCCGCCCCCCGCTAAACGCCGGTTAAGCGGCACTTTTGAGATGGGCTGCTCAGAGATGAGACTCAGTTCTTTCCAGGAGTTGGTAGCAGGGCCACTCCTTTCCCCAGTGGAGGGCTGGGGAAGAATCCTTATTCAGAAAGAACTGACTCTCTCGTCTCTGAGCATACAGAGTTCTCGGACGACACAGAGCGCCGCCCACAAGCCGTGCTCTCCTCGTCCCCCTCTGTCCCAGAGGCGGTTGACACGGCGTGCCGTCCACGGACTGCTTCGCCCCTGTCCCCCTCTGTCGCCAGACCCCTGACAGAGCAGGCCCCCGTGGAACCCTGGCCTCCTCTGTCAGGGTGCAGTTATGACCTTGCCCCCACACCGGGCCGCTATGCTGTCCACGTCTGGGCCGGTCATTCCGCTTCGCTGCACCACCGGGGGGACGTCTGTGGTTCTTGACGCCGCTGGCACAGTTAGGTCCTGCCTAGAGCTTCCCTATCTGTTCCGCCGGGTCGCGCGAACCATCGGCTCGGCTATCCGATTCAGTTCGCACGGTCTCCTCCCCGCTTCAGGGGAGTCCGCTCCACTTTGGTCGGTGGCTATGCCCCTATCATGAGAGCGGAGGTTGCTACCCTACTGGCGAAGGGTGCGATTGAGACTGTCCCTCCAGCCGAAATGAGGTCCGGGTTTACAGCCCCTACCTCATTGTCCCGGAGAAGTCTGGTGGGTTACGGCCAATCCTGGACCTACGCATCTGAACCGCTCCCTTCACAGGCTGCCGTTCAAGATGCTCCTGGCCAAACGCATTTCTGGATGTGTGCGGCCACAGGATTGGTTTGCAGCAATCGACCTGAAGGACGCCTTCTTTTATGTCTCCGTTCTCCTTTGACTCAGACCATACCTACGGTTTGCTGTCAGGGCGCGCGCATATCAGTACGCTGTTCTCCCATTCGGGCTAGCCCTGTCTCCCCGCGCCTTTAAAAAGGTTGTTGAGGCAGCCCTTGTTCCTCCATGGGAACACGGGGTTCGCATCCTGAACTATCTCGGTGACTGGCTGTCTTAAGCTCACTCCTAAAACCAGGTTTGCGAATACAGCGAGCCAGTGCTCCGGCACCTAGCTCGACTGGGACTTCGGGTCAACTGGGAAAGGAGTAAACTTTGCCCTGTGCAGAGAAGCTCTTTTCTCGGTATGGACTTGGTCGCCTTCTCCACTCAGCCATTGCTGACTTGCCTGAGACTATCAAGCGCAAGAGTGCGGTTCCACTGAAGTTTTTTTTCAGAGGCTCCTGGGGCATATGGCATCTGCAGCCGCGGTACGCCACTCATATGACACCGCTTCAGCTTTGGCTTTGCGACTGAGTCCCAAGGTGGGCATGGCAACACGGCACCCTCCGAGTACCAGTTACTCCGACCTGACGTCAGTACTCACCCCGTGGTCGAACCTCAGTTTTCTACGGGCCAAAGTGCCCCTGGAACGAGCTTCCCAGCATGCTGTTGTCTCAACAGATGCCCCCATAGGCTCGGGCGCCATGCGCAATGGACATGCTGTCACACTCTCATGTTGAGCAGAAATGCTCCTGAAAAATTCAGTGAGATTTATCACACCCAGGTGTTGAGCAGAAATGCTCCTGAGGTTCAGTGAATTTCTTCACACTTAGCAAGGTTGCTCCTGAAGCTTAGTGATTCTCGCATGTAGTGTTGAGCAGTGTTGCATGTCTATTGCCTCGAGTTGCTGGCAGTACGCCTTGCCCTGCACCGCTTCCGGGCGTTGCTCTTGGGTCAACACGTACTAGTCCGATCAGACGATACTGCCACAGTAGCGTACATCAACCGTCAAGGTGGTCTACGCTCGCGCCGTATGTCGCAACTCGCCCGCCACCTCCTCCTATGGAGTCAGAAGGATCTGAGGTCGCTTCAAGCCATTTTCATTCCCTGAGTCCTGAACTGTGCAGCCGACGAGCTCTCACGGCTTCAGACCCTCCCTGGAGAATGGCGACTCCATCCCCAGTCGGGTCAGCTGATTGGGTCCAGTTCGGGGACGCACAGATAGATCTGTTTGCCTCTTATGACTCGACCTGTTGCGACCTGTATTATTCCCTGACCGAGGGCATGCTCGGCACGGACGCACTGGCGCACAGCTGGCCGAGGGGCCGCAAATATGCGTTCCCCAAGTGAGCCTTCTTGCGCAGGTTTTGTGCAAAGTCAAGTAGGTCGAGGAGCAGGTCCTTCTGGTTGCGCCCTACTGGCCCACCCGGACCTGGTTCTCCGAACTCATACTCCTCGCGACAGCACCTCCTTGTCCCATTCCTCTGAGGAAGGACCTTCTTTCTCAGGGACGGGGCACCCCTGTGGCACCCTCGTCCCGATCTTTGGATCCTCCACGTGTGGCTCCTGGGCGGGACCAGGTAGGTTTGAGTACCCTACCACCTGCGGTGGTGGCTACCTTCACTTCCGCTAGAGCGTCGTCCACGAGACACGTCTATGCGTTGAGGTGGAACCTCTTCGTCAGCTGGTGCTCTTCTCGCCGAGAAGACCGCTGGAGATGCTCGGTCGGTGTCGTGCTTTCCTTCCTTCAAGAAGGGTTGGAGCGAAGGCTGTCTCCCTCCACCCTCAAAGCCTATGTTGCCGCTATTGCCGCACTCCATGACTTGGTAGATGGTAAGTCCGAGGGGAAGCACGACCTGATCATCAGGTTCCTGAGAGGAGCGAGGAGACTGAATCCTCCTCGCCTCCTCTCGTTCCCCCTCTGAGCCTTTGCAATCAGTGGAGCTTAAGCAGCTCTCCTGGTTGCACTGGCCTCTATCAAGAGGGTAGGGGACCTGACGAATTCTCCATTGACGAAGCGTGCCTGGAGTTCGGGCCGGCTTACTCTCATGTGATCCTGAGGCCCCTGCCTGGATATGTGCCCAAGGTTCCTACTACTCCCTTCCGGGACCAGGTGGTGAACCTGCAAGCGCTGCCCTCGGAGGAGGCAGACCCAGCCTTGGCACTTCTCTGTCCAGTATGTGCCCTCCGCACCTATGTAGACAGAACGCAGTGTTTCAGGACCTCAGTCCAGCTCTTTGTCTGTTATGGTGGGAAGCTTTCTACGTTATATTTCTGTTTTATTTCTCTCCTTTTTCATGAGTACACAAACCCAAACAAGGCTGGCAGGCTAGCAAAATTTTTGACTATGCAGATGAACAACAATAACACACATAGCCTACAGTACACATGATATTTCAGTGAAATGTAACACTATCAACTATGAATTCCCATCTAAACCTGTATCACACACGTCTAGAGTCCTAAGCCCTATTTGCACGGGATAAGTATGACCTGGTGACCTCTAGTCATCTGTAACAATTGCAGAGGTTTCTGTGATCTTAATTCCGTGCGAATCGGTTATGTCTGTAATTGGTAAAGTAAAAATTACCCTGCAAATGACCAACCATATTTCGCTGAACACCGAGGTCCTGTGATAATATTAACCCCGAGTAGATCAGCATCTCTGTGATTTGGTGGGTTGTGTATAATTTTTTCAAGGTTTTTGTTTCCTGTGCGGTTTTTTATCCATCTTTCTTGAAGAATAAAGCCTTTGTTGGAGTGTTTGGATAGTATTTTGGATGCTGGGTCATATCGCTATACACCATACAACTATACAATTCGCAGAAAGAGAAAGCTGAAAACCATCAGAAGAGCAGAATGATTAGATGGAGATGGATGATATGTATAGTAGTAGTAGTAGTAGTAGTAGTAGTAGTAGTAGTAATTTATTGATCCCATTTGGGAAGTTAAAGTGCATCAGTAGCAATACATGAAGACAGTAAAGTATTCACAGTACACACAAAACATACTACACATATAATACATAAACAAATTGCCATCATCTTGTTTGAAGTTTAAGAAGGACAAAATAGAGTAAAATATAAATTAAAACAGGTCAGACAATAAAAGCAGTAATGAATATTTTATGTCTGATAATTAACTGCCTTAAGTACAGCTATAAGATGGGTGTAGTGACCTAATTCCTAGATTGAATGGTTAATGATACCTCGGCACAGGATAGATGAGTTGTAAAGTCTCACAGCAGTAGGCATAAATTACCTCCTGTAGTGTTCTCTGTTGCACCGTGGCTGGATCAATCGGTTGCTAATTGTACTTCTCATTCCAGCAAGCATGTCATGGATGGGGTGTGAGGTATTGTTTGTGATGGTCAACAGCTTGGACATTATTCTCCTCTCTGCAACAACCTCAAACATGTCCAGATCCACTTCAATGACAAAGCCCACCTTCTTAACCTGTTAAGCACTGAAGCCATTTTTGAGTTGTTTTGTCTGAGAGACACGCATAAAAGTACAGACTCATAACTCCAAAACTGTAACAAGGAGAGTCAAAAGGGAGGTATTGTTTGATAGAACACTTTTCAAATTTTTTGAAAATATAAATTACATTACATTTGGACATTCTCCTGCTGAGATACTGCTGATAAAAGACAAAAAAATATATATATAATTTTTATTATGATTTTGCATATTTCTTGTTTGACATGGAATAACTCTGGAAGGAAATATGGTAGCTCAAAAATTCTTTTTTGGTGAAGTCCCTCTATAGGTGACCTGTATCAGGATCAAATTTTGTGGTGATTGCATAAAGTACTCAAAAGTTACAGCATTCTGAACAAACGTAGCCTTTTTGTTTAGTCCTCACACATTTGAAAGGCAATAAAAAATTGTTGTTTTCTGAGTGACACACAAAACTAAAGACTCATAACTCCAAAACTATAGCAAGGAGAGTCAAAAGGTAGGTATCGTTTGATAGAACACTTTTCAAGTTTTTTGAAAATATAAATTACATTACATTTGGACATTTTCCTGCCGAGAAACTGCTGATAAAAGACAAAAAATAAATATAATTTTTATTATGATTTTGCATATCTTTCTTATTTGACATATAATAACTCAGGAAGGAAATAAGGTAGGTGGAAAATTCTTTTTTGGTGAATTCCCTCTACATGTGAGCTGCATCTGGATAAAATTGTGTGGTGATTGGATAAAGGAATCAAAAGTTACAGCATTTGGAACCAAGACAGGCTTTTTGTTCAGTAATTGCCGCCCCCTAATGGGCATTTTTAAAATTGTTCCTCCATGGAGAATATCTTGTCATAAACGCAATAGATTATGTTCATTTTGGGCTCCTTTTAATTGTAATAGTATGCTGTAAAAAATGATGTGCCATTTTCAACGATCTGTGAATGTTTCATGAGCTGTATTATGTTTTTGGCACATTGCAGTACATAGTAAAAAAAAGTATTTTATAGATTATGAAAAAATAAATTCTATTTATTAGCAAATAACTAAGCAATACTTAGGAGATGTTCAAATTGGCTACATTAACTATTAAGTTCAGACTCTAAGCTTTCAAATGACACCTATTTTGTGTTAATCAAGGCAATATTTTTGAAAAATATGATAATTAATATTTTCACAGCCAGGTGGCCTCCGCGGGCGGTGCCCTCAGAGTTAGAGGGACTACTCAGCACTCGTTCAGCACTCGGTACCGGGGGTGTTGGTTATTAACAGGTTATTAAAAGTTATTCAGCCTTTTAGTATCTCCAGCTTTAATCCCAGTGCCCCAGCACACTACGGCGTAAAACAGGGCACTAGTGACAAGAGACTGATAGAACATGTGAAGCATCTTTCTACACACATTGAAGGACCTGAGTCTTCTCAAGAAATAGAGTCTGCTCTGGCCCTTTATATAGATCGTTCCGGTGTTTTTTTTTGTCCGGTCAAGTCTGTAATATATGTGGATCCCCAAATAGCAATAGGAGTCCACTATCTCAGCGTCTTTGCCATGAATAGAAATAGGTGAGGGATGATCTTTTTTCCTTCTAAAATCAATTGCCAATTCTTTTGTTTTAGTTACATTTATACCAATTTATTTGTAGATGGTTTACTCCACAACTCTTCACAAAATTGTTGACCAGAGCTCTATATTTCGTCTCTTGCCTGCCCTCAGTGCAAACAACCACAGCTGAATCATCTGAAAACTTCTGGAGGTGGCATGACTTCGAGTTGTAATTGAAGTCTGATGTATAGAGGGTGAATAGAAACGGAGACAAAACCGTTCCCAGAGGAGCACCCATGTTGCTCACCACCCGCTCAGACACACAGTTCTGCAGTCTCATAATCTGTGGTCTGCCTGTGAGGTAGTCCGTGACCCAGGAGATTATGGAGGAGTCCATCTGTATAACATCCATTTACCTTCCCAGTAATGCTGGTTGGATGGTGTTCAAGGCACTGGAGAAGTCAAAGAACATTATTCTCAGAACATTATATACCTTGCCATTTCTTTGGTACTGGAACAAGACAGGATGTTTTCCAGAGCACAGGAACTCTTTCCAGGCTAAGACTTAAGTTGAACAGGTGCTGAAGCACTCCACTCAGCTGGTCGACACAGGCTCTTGGGACTCTGGGACAAATGCCATCATGTCCTGCTGCCTTACCCTGGTGAAGTCTCCCCAGCTCCCTCTTAACCTGGTCCTCTGTAATGGTCAATGTGGCCTGATGGCTGTCAGCAGTGAAGAGTGTCTGAGAGGGAAGCTGCTGGGGGAGTTGAAGATAAAAATGATTGTTGTGGGTGGTGATTTTTCTCATACTGCTCCAAACATCTCTCACCCTATACTTTTGGAGCTTATCCTCCAGTTTCCTCCTATAAGCACCCTTGCATTCCCTCAGCCTCTGTTTGAGCTCCTTTTGAACACGTTTAACCTCATCCTTGTCACCTTTCCTAAAGGTCCTCTTCTCTTCATTCAGCAGAGCCTTTAGGTCACTGGTGATCCAGGGTTTGTTGTTGGGGAAACAGTGTACTTTGCTGTTGGGAATAGTGTTATCAACACAGAAATGGATGTAATCAGTGACACAAACCACCATACCGTCGATATCATCCCCATATGACTCACACAGCAAATCCCAGTCTGTGATATCCAGTGCACCGCGCAGATCCTCCACCCCCTCCTGAGTTCATCTCCTCACTATCCTTGTGGTCTACAGGCTGACGTTGAACAATAGGCCTGTAATGTGGTGTAAGCAGGACAAGGCTGTGGTCAGATCTGCCAAGTGGGGGGAGGGCAGTGGAATTATAAGCCTCTTTAACATTGGCATATAATAGATCTAGTGTTCTGTTACCTCTTGTTGCACACTTCACAAATTGATGGTAGGTTGGCAGTATTAATGAGAGAAAAACATGATTAAAATCTCCAGAAATTATGATGAAGGCATTTGGCTGATTTGTTTGAAGTTTGGCCGTAACAGCATGTATGACGTCACACGCCGCCTCCGTGTTTGCAGTCGGTGGAATGTAAACAGCAACACAAATCATGCTAGTGAACTCTCTCGGAAGATAGAAGGGACGAATACGGATGACCATCAGCTCAATGTCCGGACTACAGAAACGTTCCTTGACATGAACATGCCCTGGATTACACCATCTGTTGTTAATTAGAACCGCGAGTCCACCTACTTTACTCTTACCGCTCGCGATAGTGTCTCTGCTAGCTCTCACTGTGTGAAAACCACTTATTGTGACATTAACGTCCGGAATATATTCATGCAGCCACATCTCAGTAAAGGACGTGATACTGCATTCCATGTACTCCCTCTGACTCTTCATCAGCACTGCCAATTTGCACCAAAACTGTCTTATTTGCAAGTGACCTCAAATTCCCCATTATTAACGATGGAATGTATGGCTTGAATCTCCGTCTCTTCGACCTCCGTAATGTACTGGCTCTACAGCCGCAACTCCTTCTCTTCAACTCAGCTGGTATCGATGGTCTCTCCCTGGTGAACAAGGTTAGACAAGCTAGCGCTATTAGCTGCTCACGCATGTAAACAATCTGCTCTCGACACCTTCCTTGGTTGTCCATCATACTGGTTGTGATGATATCCAGGTTGATTAGATTAAAAGTTAAAGATAAAAAGCAGGAAGATAGACTAAAGTTTACTTAAAACACTACACAAACACAACAAAGCTGCTACAGCAGGCTGCCACTAGAATGGCGCCATATACATATATTCTTTATAACAGCATGCGGTAAGGAACACTCTTCTATTCATGATTTATCACACAGCTAGACCTATAATAACGACAAGACATTTCCAAGCAATATTGACATCATATCCGGGAGATAAGTCAGTAAATTTGAGTAAAATCACAGGCTTCGCTTATCCTGTGTGAATGCGCCACACGAAATTCAGATGTGGGTGGGTAATTTCTAAATCACACGAGGTCCCCAGATAATACATTATTACTAATCCAGTGCAAATAGGGCTCTAGTGAGAAATCCGATCAAACTTGCTCAGCTTTGAGCCCATGCTGCAAGCATGCTGGGTAGCATAGTATAATTTTCACAAGCAGGTTGAAGTAGAACCTAGATGCAGCAGTGTTTATTAAACAAACTCAAAATTCACAAACTCTCTCAAAGAAGCAGAACCACGACGCAACATGAAACGCAACGTCGACAGACAACTAAACAGGACAAAACACAGGGCTTAAATACACAGGGACTTAATCAAAGAAACAAGACACAGCTGACATGACAAACGAGGTAATGAATTAACAGGTGACGGCAATACAGACACAGGGAAACTTGAACTGAACACAGGGAAAACTAATCTTGAAACAGACAATCACAGAACAGCTAAACAGATTAGAAGCAAACTCAGCCCACATTTACACATAGCAGGGTTTTTAGAGAAACAAATATTTCCCCCCCTCCGTTTTCAATAATAACAATATGCACACAACATGGTTTTCAAAAAAGTTGTCATTTACATCAACCCGCATAAATACGCCGTCGAGCACCATCATAACTATGCCAAACTGGGCGCTCACATGACGTTAAGCATTTTCTGGCAAATAATGTGACGTTTGAGAACCTAAAACCCCGTTTCTCCCAATCGACACGGCGACACATAACCGGCATTATCAGAAATCTCCACTTTGGCTGGAGTTTTTAGAAATAATCGTTTTCTGTGATAAAAACAGGGCTTTTGTGTAAATGAGAGGCCAAACCGCAGGGAAATATCTGCATCTTCCCTGCGTGTAAATGGGGCATCAAATCATAGCAAACAAACTCAAATTGTGACTATAGTATAGTATAGTAAACACATGCAGAGGCTGAAGGGAGATTAACAGAATATTTCTAGAAGAACTGCTGCAAAATGTACTTGATGAATTCACTCAAATAAATTTAAATAAAATAAATTTAACAAATAAATCAATTGTCCTTCACTCATTTGAGTTCTACTAAATGCATGTGTTTATTTTTCTAATTCAAGCACAATATGCCCTGAAATAGATAGTCGGCATGAAAATCAGGTCCGTCATTTAGCAAAGTCAAAGCTATCATTATTAATTTACCATTTAAAGAAATCCAACAGCTTGGCTTTACGAGTTGGCCTGTCAGAGACTGAAAGCTGAGTTACCAAATCTGTCAGTGTTTAGCCACAAAGCTGTTTGAGGCTTAAACCCATATTTTCCATCAAATACCCCATTGTCATCAAGTTTTGATGTCTTTTCCAGAGTCAAATTATGTTTATTCACGGACGGCAGCCTCACAGAAGAGGAGAATCAGGCAGTTTTTCTTGGATGAAAGGAAGTGACTGTAACTGACAGCCATCTGGATGATGCTGTGTGCCGTGAAAGCTGAGGTGTCCTTTCAGTTTTTGTCTGTGCAAATGGCCACTCACACGCTGATGCAGGAATTCTAAGGGGAGAAAAATCTAAACGCCATGCAGTGGTGGCTGACAGATATAATAACTCTGCTTCAAAACATACACACACAAACACACACACACACACACACACACACACACACACACACACACACACACACACACACACACACACACACACACACACACACACACACACACACACACACACACACACACACACACACACACACACAAATATTACTACTGAAGACACATTGTGATTTAATGCTTATGATGAAAAAATTTCAAATAACCAAAAACCATTAGACATATCCGTTGTTTTAAAGCCTTACATATTCAAGGCACTATGTATAAATCGAGGAAATAGGAGAAGAGTGTTCAGTTATAAAAGAGATGGAAAAATATCCACGTTTTTATTGTATAAAAAAGAATGGCACAAGGTAAACATTTAGTTCCTGAGACCATGGTTTGTATAGTCATTAGAGTTTAGGTTTTAAATTGTGAATGTGTGAACTCTTGGAGATTATTAAAACTGACTTAGATGAGATCAAAGTCATTTGAATGCATTTGCAAATTTACAAACCTCATTGTGCAATAAGTTTGAATGTTTATATATGCACTGCGTCTGTATTCAAATGAGATTATTGGAGTTAGTACAAAGTCAGATCAAGGCCTCGATCAACCAAACTCTATTTTCCAAACAAGCTGAATGTACTTCATCTCAAAATTTCATCTCTCAAAAACTTGTGGAATCAGGTTAATTTACTGACATCAAAATATGGCATTGTATTAATTAAAATAAAATAGTACTGTTTCAATAATTAGATTAAATTATGAAAGATAATTATTGTGATTTTGTGATTGTGATATTATTGTGGCCAGTAAGTGGTCATTCATTGAAACGATTTCTCCAAAAACACGGACTCATTCAAAAACAAAACAGGTGAATGCCATTATGACTGAGTCATTGAAACATTCAGTCAACTGATTCAATCTAATGAGAATTGTGTTTTCATTTCATTATCAGCATGAGCTTTTACCTATCCAAATAAAGATCACTTGGCTTTGAGTCAGTACAGTCAGATCAAGTAATAAATATCACAAATAAAAGTTCTGAGAGCCTCACATTCTTTCCAGAGCGTTAAGCTATAAATTATACTTCCTGTACTGGAACAATACATTGAGCATCAGACATTACTTTTGAGCAGAATTTAAAGGCCCTATGGGGTAATTTTGGGCCAATTTGTCCAGGCCTCAAACTTATTGCCAAAACTATTTATATATATAACTTCTCCCCTTAGTACAAAGAAGAGGAAACACATGTGAAACAAAGAACTATGGAGAGGGAATGAAACAGAAGTCTTATAATTTTATGGACAAAACTGTCTCATTCAGCTCTTCTAAAAGGTCCATGAAGATAGCTTTCTGACACAGTAATCATGTTTCACATTGCACAGTTCAATGCTGTAACACGTCAGAGATGTGGCTGTTTTAGCACCTGCGACAGGTTTGATACTCCAGGCTACCTAACATTCTGCACAGATGTATTCCCAGTATTTTCAAGTCAAGTCACATTTATTTATATGGTGCTTTTTTACAATACAGACTGTTTCAAAGAAGTTTGTTGCAAAAAAAGTTGCAAAAAAGTTTGTATCCAGAAGAAAATAGCGTCACAGTCCAGCTTAAGTAAGTTCAGTGATGTTTCATTTTTGTTTAAAAAAGTTATTCATTTAGTTCATTTATAAATATACATATAGCCGCTCCGGAGTAAACCGTGATGTCATTGTCCAGCTCAGTTCAGTTCTTGTATAATAGTGTCAATGCAGGCAGATCAATATTATTGTTGAATATTAAATTAAATGTAAAATTTAACGTTAAATTTAATGTACTCAACTTAGCAAGCCAAGCTAATGGCAACAAATGTGAAAAAAGGCAACAGTGGCAAGGAACCAAAACTCCATCAGGTGGCAGAATGGAGAAAAAAAAAAACCTTGGGAGAACCCAGGCTCAGTCGGGAGGCCAGTTCTCCTCTGGCCAATGAACGAACAGTGTATGATTATGATTCAGGCAGCATTATAGGTCAGAAGTCAGACTGGTTTGGAACAATCAGAATATTATCCAGTTTAAGATCAGAGTCATCACAGCGGGATGGAGACTGGTTTGTTGAGGATCAGTGCTGATGGCTGTCGTGTCGATGAGGCTTTCGATGAGAGTCTAGTTGACAGTCTCTGCTGACACTTCAGGGATGGGTTGTAGTCGTGTCTAGTTGAAGGTCCTCCATCTGGTCTGGATACGGTTGGATCCGACTGACTACAACATGCATTGTGGTCGTGTCTAGATGCAGGTCCTCCATCTGGTCTGGATAAGGCCTGGATCCAGCTGATTACAGTAAACCTCGGAATAAGCAGGAAGACTATTCTATTAGATGCCATTCTTCTTAAGATGTAACAGGTACATCGGGTGTTATAGGAAGTTTTCCCAGTTCCGGCTGACCTAATTTATGCAGCCTAATAATAATTTAACTGATTTGAATAATAGGAATGTATAATTTTCTATGTGTATGCCAGGTGAAAGAGATGTGTCTTTAGTTTAGATTTAAACTGACATAGTGTGTCTGCTTCCTGGATAATGTTGGGAAGACTGTTCCAGAGTTTAGGTGCTAAATAGTAAAGGACCTACCCCCAGCAGTCGATTTTGATATTCTAGGTATTATCAACTGGCCAGAGTTTTGAGAACACAATAGAAGTGAAGGACTATAATGCGTTAAGAGCTCACTCAAGTACTGGGGAGCTAAACCATTTAGTATTTTGTAAGTAATCAACAATATTTAAAAATGTATTCAATGTTTAATAGGGAGCTAATGCGGTGTTGACAGAACCGGGCTAATATGGTCATACTTCCTGGTTCTAATAAGAAGTCTAGCTGCTGCATTTTGGACCAGCTGTAGTTTGTTCATTATGCGTGCAGGGCAACCACCCATAAGAGCATTATAATAATCTAGCCTTAAGATCATGAACGCAGAATGCGCTGAGGGGACCCGTCTGCTTAACGCCCCCTTGTCCCAGGCCGGCCTCTTCACCGGTGCAGTTGAAGATTTTGCCAAACAGTTTTCAACTGCCCAGAAACAGGCCGAGGCCATCAGACACATTCTGCCCCGCCGGCTCGCTGCTGCCTCCACCCAGCCGGCCGGGCAGACGCCTCGACCTGTTTCCCGCCGAGGGCGCCCTCCTGCGGCTCCCGCCCCTCCTGCCCGGACCACGCAGCAGCCTCCACCCAGGGCCAGTTGCGTAGGAAGCCGCAAGAAGGCGCCACAGCCCTCTCCTGCCCCACCCCCCGCTAAATGCCGGGCCAAGCGGCGCTCCTGAGACGGGCTGCTCAGGGATGATGGTTGTTTCTCAGGAGGTGGTAGCAGGACCACTCCTTCCCCCGGTGGAGGGCCGGGGGAGAATCTTTTGTTCTCCACTCCCCGCTGCTCACCCACGGGTGGGCAGCACCCTAATGTGGTTAAAAACAGAAACAATCCCCTCTTCCCTGAGCTCACAGAGTTCTCGGGCGACACAGAGCGCCACGCACAAGCCATGCTCTCCTTGCCCCCCTCTGTCCCAGAGGCGGTTGACACGGCGTGCCGTCCACGGACCACTTCGCCCCTGTCCCCCTCTGTCACCAGACCCCTGGCAGAGCAGGCCCCCGCGGGACGACCAGCCTGGTCCTCCCCTGGCACCCTCTGCCAGGGCGCGGTTGCTAACTGTGCCCCCACACCGGGCCGCTATGCCGTCCACATCTGGGCCAGTTACTCCGCTTCGCTGCCCCTCCGGGGGGACGCCTGTGGTTCGCATGATCCCGCTGGTTCAGTTCCTGGGAGCCTGGCTAGAGCTTCCCCGTCTGTCCCGCTGGATATGCGATTCAGTTCGCACGGTCTCCTCTCCGCTTTAGGGGAATCCGCTCCACTTTGGTCGGTGGCAATGCCCCCATCATGAGAGCAGAGATTGCCACCCTGCTGGCGAAGGGTGCAATCGAGACTGTCCCTCCAGCCGAGATGAGGTCCGGCTTCTACAGCCCCTACTTCATTGTCCCCAAGAAAACCGGTGGGTTACGGCCAATCCTGGACTTGCGGGTGCTGAACCGCTCCCTTCACAGGATGCCGTTCAAGATGCTCACCGCCAAACGCGTTTTCGAATGCATACGGCCCCAGCCTTGGCACTGCTCTGTCCAGTACGCGCTCTCAGCGCCTATGTAGACAGAACGCAGTGTTTCAGGACCTCAGACCAGCTCTTTGTCTGTTATGGTGGGAAGCTGAAGGGAAAGGCTCTCTCCAAGCAAAGGTTGTCTCACTGGATAGTGGACGCCATTGCTTTAGCTTACCAGCAGCAAGGTCGACCGTGCCCCCTTGGTGTGACTGCCCACTCCACCCGGAGTGTGGCTTCCTCTTGGGCTCAAGCACATGGCGCCTCGCTAACAGACATCTGCAGAGCTGCAGGCTGGGCGACACCTAACACATTCGCCAGATTCTATAATCTCCGAGTGGAGCCTGTGTCCGCTCATGTACTCGCTTCAACCAGCTAGTACCGGACCCGCTCAGGTGTCTTCGCTTGCTCGCCATTCCACTCCACGGACTGGATACGTGCGATAGTCTCCTCAGGTGAGCTTCCCCGAAAGCCCTGAGCTCCTCCAGCACTCCTGTAGTCGGCGCCAGTGTCTATTGCCTGCGCGTCGGCTAGGTGCCCCCCGTGTTTATGGTCCCTCCTCTGAGCGATTCCCCCATTTGTATTTCCACTGTAATCCTCTCTGACTATGTGTCTTTCCCTTGGCAAGCCACCTTGCCACCCCTGGGGTTGAAATATTCGACCTGCGGCTGGACACCCCATTGTTTTCCATATGCTTCCTTCGGGTCATATGTGTATTCTCTAAGTTCCCCCCCTCTGGGTTGGCATTAATTGCATACTTCCCCTAAGCTTGGGATATGCTTCCCAGTGTACCTTGGTATTCCTGTGTTAAATGGAGTCCTTAATCCAGTCTATGACAGGGATCTCTATTTACGCAGGGCACTGGAAGACAGCTGAGAAGGTGGCGTGATTAGACTGGTAACCCCATTCGTCGTCATCCGACGTAACTCGGAGTGACAATGAAAGGGAACGTCTATGGTTACGTATGTAACCCTCGTTCCCTGAGTAGGGAACGGAGACGTTACGTCTGCCTGCCACTTTCCGCTGTACCGCAGGGATCGCCTGAGCTCAGTCTTGGCTCCTCAGCGAAGAAACATACCTGTATGTTGCCGGCTTCCTCCCTTTATACCCACGAGATGGGGCGGAGTTACGCCATGCAAATTCCGCAGACCCATGGCATTTCTTTACCATTGGCTCATTTTTTAATACTCGAAGTTGATAGGCTTTCTAAGCAAAACCCCATTCGTCGTCATCTGACGTAACGTCTCCGTTCCCTACTCAGGGAACGAGGGTTACATACGTAACCATAGACGTTTTTCAGGCTTTTCTGTACACAATCGTGCTCTCTCTCCACGAAATTTGAAAAACTTTTGTTTTGTTTTCTTCCAGTTGCGTTCCATTTTTCTGGCTGCTCTCTTAAGGGCCTGAGTGTGCTCGTTGTACCACGGCGTTGGACTATTTTTTAAAAAATCTTCTTTAAGCACAAAGGAGCAATTGTGTCTAAAGTGCTGGAAAAGAGAGAGTCAAAAGTTTCTATCGCAATATCGAGTTCTTCTAAGCTATCTGGGATGCTGAGGAGATGAAATTGATCAGGAATAGTATTAATAAAGCAATTTTTAGTGTCAGAAATGATAGTTCTAACATATTTGTAACATGGAGTCGGCTTTGCTACCTTGGCTAAATGGAGTATACACAAGACTAGATAATGATCTGAGATGTCATCACTCTGCTGCAGAATTTCAACGACATTAACATTGATTCCATGTGACAATATTAGATCTAAAGTATGATTATGACAATGAGTGGGTACTGACACGTGTTGTCTAACTCCAATAGAGTTCATAATGTCTCTAAATGCCAATACCAATGCATTCTTTTCGTTATCTATATGTATAATAAAATCACCAACAATTAGGACTTTATTTGCAGCCAGTACTTACTACGATAAAAAATCTGCAAATTCTTTGATAAAGTCTGTATGGTGCCCTGGTGGCCTGTATACAGTAGCTGGCACAAATGTCAAGCGCAATTTATCATTTACACTAGATTGTGTTACATTAAGCACCAACACTTCAAAAGAATTATATTTGAAACTAGACTTCTCAATAATTCTGAAGATATTACTATAGATTACAGCAACACCACCCCCTTTTCCTTTCCGATGTGGCTCATTTCATCTCTATTATATCTATTTTTTTATTTGTTGAACATCGATTAAATTTTTACCCTTAAATGGGTTTGGGAGATTTTTGTATTTCCTAATTCGGGGAAAAGACATGATGATATGATGATGTATGATGATATCTAGGTGAAAGAGTCTCTATGTGATGGGATTTATCTGACCTCAGTGACGTGAGACAGCTAGCAGACGGTCGGTTTAGCCAGTCTGTCTGCTTCCTGAACTGAGCCCCAATTGTTTGAGCTCTTAGACTATGTGCCATATTACTAGGGAGAAGAGCGGCACCATTCCAGGAGGGATGAACACCATCTCTTTTTAACAGGTCAGGTCTGCCCCACAAACTTTTCCTATTGTCTATGAACCCTATATTATTCTGTGGACACCACTTAGACAGCCAGCCATTCAGTCAGGACAGTCTAAGTATCTCATCACTCCGGTGAACATGAAGAGGGCCAGAGCAAATTACAGTGCCTGACATCGTACTTGCGAGTTCACACACCTCTTTAACATTAATTTGAGTGATTTTCGACTGGCAATTAGTACCGACGTGAATAATAATCTTAGAGAATTTACAATTAGCATTAGCAAGCACTTTTAAATTTGCTTCGATGTCAGACCCTCTGGCTCCTGGCAAAAATGTGACTATGGTGGCTGGTGTCTCTATTTTCACGTTCCGTGTAATAGAATCACCAATAACTAGGGCACATTCAGCAGGATTCTCAGTGGGTGTTTCCCTGAGTGGGGAGAATCTATTTGTTATGGTAATCGGAATGGAAGAGCGGTGTTTTGTCCGATGACTACAGCGTCTCACGATCACCCAGTTGCCCTACTGCATGGGTTCTACAGCCGGAACCGAACAATGTACAGAGTTCATTAAGCTAGTTGCATCCAAAGCAGTATCTAAAGTCCTTGCATTCTTACTATCCTCGATTAAAGTTTGGATGTGTGTCTCTAGTTCTGAAATCTTATCCATCAGCCTGACTATCTCCCTGCATTTATCACATGAGAAGTCCTCACCGCTGACAATGAAGGCTATACTATACTAGTGATAATAACAGGAGAAGACATTACTCACCGTGTTTATTGACTGATCCTACTCACCACAGTTGTTTGATGGACTTGTAAAAGGCGCGAGCGCGCTCAAGACGGCAAGCACGGATGGCAGGTTAACAGGCTAGCGAGATACTAGCATGTTGTGAGATTCAAACCAGCAGCAAGGCAGACAGGAGCAATCGATCAGCGTGTGAGGTGCACCTATTGTGATAGGTGCACTTTATTGTGCACTTTGGTGAGAAAGTGAGTAGTTTGAACATAAGGGAAAATGTAATTACTTAATCCTCTCTTTTCCATGTTAGCTTCCATGTTTTCAATCATCAGGTTCTGTGTTTTTGATTTGATGGTTGTCGTAAGAGAAGCCACACTACAGGACTGAGTGTCAAAACTTCTGACAATTTAGTTGGAGGTAAAATATTATCGCAATGGTCATTAATTGGATATCGGCGAATTAAAAACTAGAGATCAAAGTCTTCAGATCTCGGTCTAGTTTCAGAGGATTTTTTTAGTATTGACAAAATTTCTCTCAAAATCATTGTGGCGGGCAGGACAAGGCCGAGGGCCGTGATAGAGTGGCGCGAGCACCGGTCTCGTATCTCTCACGGAGGAGTGACGACAGTGAAGAGCGAGAGAGGACAGGTCTGGACTTGTGCTTTGTTTTGTTATATGTGACAGCTGTCGTCCATGAGGGGCTTCTGTCTTTTACTTTCGTTTTGTATTTGTTCATTTATTTATTAAAGTTTGTTAAATGTTCGCCGGTTCCCGCCTCCTTCTTCCCATAACAACGAACTGTGTTACACTGGTGCCAAAACCAGGGAAGGAGGAACGCGCTGTCAGAGAGCCCTCGTCGTTGTGGGGAATCAGCGGGGCCATCAAGCATGGTGAGCAGAGTCCGTCGCCATGGACGCTCGAGGTGGTGCGCTGGAGTGAGTTGCCGGGGGGGGGGGGGGCGGACAAACTCGCTGCTGCTTCCTGGGTGCTGGAGGTGCAGTTGCTGTCCGTGAGGGAGGAGAGGAGTCGCCGCCGTTCGCCGCGGGCCAGAGCCTGCTGTCGTACGCCATGATGGGGAGAAGCAGGGAACGGGGTACTCTTGCCGTCTGCCCGTATCTGGAGGAGCCATCGCCGCCCACCAGGCGGCGGAGAAATGTCGAGCCATCCACCGAGGGCTATCTAGCACCACCGCCAGGCACCACGGAGAAGATAACCCAGCTGGTAGAGGACCAGATGGCAGCACGTTGTGGGAACCGGACCAAGATTTTTATTTCCAATTTTCCGGCCTGCGAGGGGTGATGGGGGTATGTGGCGAGCAGGACGAGGCCAGTGGCGCGATTACGGATGAGCGACACCTGCGCGATGCACCGGTCTTGTATCTCTCACGGTGTAGCGGAAGAATAAAAGGAGGAGCGATTACGGTAAAAAGCGAGAGAGGACAGGCATGGACTTGTGTTTTGTTTTGTTATATGTGTAAGGGCCACCCCTTGACCCAAAGACGGAATCCAACGGTGTGGGCAAAGGTATAATGCGTGTATGTCCTTTCAGCGCTCCAGTGAAGTTCACTTTATTTATTAGAATTTAGTTTCAATATTACTTTAACTCTACTCTTAATCTGACTCCAATTTCAAATGATAATCAAATTTAGATTGTGCTTCTTATTAGAAAATAATCATGAATATTGTTTATGATTTAATTTAGATCTTTGATTATTCTGGGTATCCCATTTACATTTTACATTTACATTTATTCATTTAGCTGACGCTTTTATCCAAAGCGAATTACAATTGCTATATGTCAGAGGTCGCATGCCTCTGGAGTAACTAGGGGTTAAGTGTCTTGCTCAGGGACACATTGGTGTCTCACAGTGGATTCGAACCCGAGTCTCTCACACCAAAGGCATGTGTCTTATCCACTGTGCCATCACCACCCCACAATTATTATTTCATTAAGGGACCCGGTATCGCTTTGAGACGTCACGTCGCGAGTGTGCACTCACGATTACAAACTATCCAGTTCTGAAATAGTCAGAGGATGCAGTGCGGACTATTTTACCTTTAAGATGCTGCTCAATGCTGACTCATAACAAAAGGTTTAATTTTAATAGTCGCAAGATGCAACGGGCTAAGTCGGTGAAAGACAGAAATCAGAAGGTCTCCTTAATGATGTGCTCGATGCTCCATTCATTAGTGCCTTCAGTGTGATCTATCCTGGAAGAGATGTGTGGAAACACTATGGCAAGCCGTTTTAGCTTAAATTGTACACAGCCTTACTCGTCGTAATTACATTTTTACTAGTAAAAATTCAATTGGAGAGCTCTACAATTCAATTCTTACTAGTAACAATTACAATTAGAGAGCTCTCTAATTCAATTCTTACTAGTAAAAATACAATTGGAGAGCTCTCTAATTCAATTATTACTAGTAAGAATTACAATTGCAGAGCTCTCTAATTCAATTCTTACTAGTAACAATTACAATTAGAGAGCTCTACAAATTAATTTTTACTAGTCATATGTCTCCATTGACTTCCATTCATTTTTAATTACAGAGCTCTATAACTGAATTGTTACTAGTAAGAATTACAATTAGAGAGCTCTGTAATTGTATTCTTACTAGTAACAATTCGATTAGAGAGCTCTGTAACTGCATTCTTACTAGTAACAATTCGATTAGAGAGCTCTCTAATCCAATTCTTACTAGTAAGAATTCCAATTAGAGAGCTCTCTAATTCAATTCTTACTAGTAAGAATGCAATTACAGAGCTCTCTAATTCAATTCTTACTAGTAAAAAAACAAATTAAAGATATGTATAATTGCAGAGCTCTGTAATATGGCAAGCCGTTTTAGCTTAAATTGTACACAGCCTTACTCGTCGTAATTACGTTTTTACTAGTAAGAATTCAATTAGAGAGCTCTACAATTCAATTCTTACTAGTAACAATTACAATTAGAGAGCTCTCTAATTGTAATTCTTACTAGTAATAATTGGAAAAGAGAGCTCACTATTCAGTGCCATCTCATTATGATAATCGTGCCTCATGTTTATTCATCTGGCGTATATATTGATCTTGCGTATTTTGATATATTTATTAGGCTAATGGTACCAAAGATGTGTTGTGAATGTTACGTTTTGCTTATAGACATATTTGTGAATGTGATACATGCATGTGTGTAGGCCTACATCAAAGTGAAAATTAAGTGTATTTCCAACTCTGAACACTCTTAAAAATAAAGATTCCAAAATAGGGGTCATAGAAGAACCATTTTGGTTCCCAAAAAACCTTTTAGTGAATCGTTCTAAAAAGAACCATTTTTTGAACATATTAATAATCTAAAGAACCTTTTTCCACTATAAATAAACTTTTGTTGAACAAAATGGTTCTTTATGGAGTCAATGATGCAGATAAAGAACCATTACATTAAATTTAACAGAATGATTATTTATCTTACACAAACCTTTCTCAAAGTTAATAAAAAATTTACTTTTGAATTTCTGAACTGACACTAGGTGGAATGATCGGCCAAATCATCTCAAAAAATGTTTTTTTTTAGAACGATTCACTAAAAGGTTTTTTGGGAACCGAAATGGTTCTTCTATGACCCCTATTTTGGAAATCAACTCAGTCCCCTGGTAAATTCGGTTATTAATTAAATAAACAAATAGCAAAACGAGTTGTGCGGTGTCCCCACCACTTTTCAAAGCAAAGTTACGCCACTGCTTATCCCATATAATTTGCGGGATAATTAGGGCCGGACTGGGCAACAGCATAGATTTCGGGTTTGTCCCGAATTTTTCGTGACGTCTGGTCACCCTAGTTACAGTCTTCATAATGTAACAGTAGCCGAATGCAATATATATATATATATATATATATATATATATATATATGAATGCAAAGGCCTATATGTATGTATGTATAAAACTTCTAACCACGCCTAATATGACGAATATTAATATAAAAAAGTAGGAAATGGGTGTAATCCGTTTTGCATCTAATGAATATGAGTTCCCCTTCAGGGACTACCGCTGCGTGTAATCGCAGTGGGAACGCCCCCCAGCGTAGCGCGTCTGAAGCATGAATGAAATCAGTCAATGGAGCGTCACAGCGGGTGACGTCACCGACCAGGAAGCTATAAATATCCCCTGAATACACAAGCCACCAGCTTCTGTTACTTCAGCAGCGCTCTGTGTGTGTCTGATATCTTTCGATTGTGTTTGTCTGATTTGTCAGGAGTTTTCACTATATATATATATATATATAAAAAAAACAAAATGAGCGAGCAGTATAGAAAGTGTGTTCCCCCCTGTACACGTTACATCACGGGTAGGGATTCTCACGAGTTATGTGTAGCTTGTTTGGGAGTTCAGCATGCCCAGTCGGCTCTCGAGGGAGTCGATTGTGAGCATTGCGAGCGTTTTCCTTTGAGAAATCTGCGCTCGCGGCGATCGCTCTTTGAGGAGAATGGTTTGTTGCGAGCTCCCCAGGGCTCGGGTCCCGCTTCTGTTGAGGCAGAGCGGCGGCGCTTGACTTTGGGTTCGCAGATGGATCTCACCGGCGACGCTGAGACGGGCCCCGCCCTATCTCAGCTTTCTCCGGCGGGATCCAGTGCCTCTCACCCGGCTCTGGAAGCACGCGCTGCGGCGGTTACTTCTGCCCGGGTGGAGGCACGCGATGATGTGGAACTTAGATTATCCAGTTCTGAGGATCTGGATGTCGAAAGTTTGGCATCAGAGGAAACTAGCTCACTTCATTATAGTGCTGAAGAAGGTTTAATGGATGTGTTATCTCGGGCTGTTGAAAAACTCAGTATTGAATGGCCAACTGATAAACAAGAATCTAGAAATAAAAGCAAACTAGATGATAGATTTCTCTCTGCACGTCCTCAGCCTTCTCCCCGGTGCTTACCATTCTTCCCAGACCTTCATGCTGAGGTTTCAAAGACCTGGGTTAGACCGGTTTCGAGCAGAATATATACCAATCAATCCAATGCTTATGGTAATATTTTTGGTGCAAAGTCTGCTGGATATGTGACGATGCCGAAGGCGGAGGAGATGCTCGCGAGCTATCTCTCTCCTGCCTCGGCATCTTCGCTTAAAGCACCGGCTCTTCCTTCTAGACCACTGAAAAATACTTCTGTGCTGGTGGGGAAGGCTTACTCGGCGGCTGGGCAGGCGGCTGCATGTTTGCATAGAATGGCCATTATGCAGGCTTATCAGGCTGACCTGCTCAAAGATGTGTGTGAGGGGGGAGAAATTTCGGCAGATATGATCAATGAGCTCAGGCAGACTGCTGATCTCACTCTCCGGGCCACCAGGGAAACAGCTAAATCTGTTGGCCGGTCTATGGCAGCCATGGTGGCCACAGAAAGGCATTTATGGTTGAGTCAAACCTCTATGAAAGAAAAAGATAAATCTCTCTTATTAAATGCTCCTGTTTCGCCTGCGGGCCTCTTCGGTGACGCTCTTCACTCTGTCACTGAGAGGTTCCAGGAAGAGAAAAAACAGGCGGCTGCTTTTCATAAGTTTATCCCTCTCAAAGTGCGCGTCACTGGGGCTGCTGAGTTCGTCTTCTAAAAGAGCACAGCAGAAGCGGAGTGTCGCGTCTCGTGCCCCCCCGCAGACAAACTGGAGGGACGAGGCGGGGCGCTCTCCGGCGCGGCCTTCTCGGGGCAGGACTGATCTGAGGTCGGTCATTATCGCCAGGAAGGCCGCGTCGAAAAAGTCCTGACGGGCTGAACGTCAGGACTCTGAGGGTGGTCCCCATCGGGAAAGACTTGAGTTCGCCGCTCAAAAACACGGCGCCCTGTCTTTCTCGATGCCCTCAGGGGTCTGTTCTACTAACCCTGCCTATACAGGGCGTAGAGAGACTCGGCGAGCGATTTCCCGAGGGACGCTCGCCCCCTCCGAGGAGGGTTGTGGAGTGCTCAGACCAGCTGTTTCCTGCCAGTATGTTACAGGGCGCTGTGTCTGTCACTCGGGATGTTCATCCAGAGGCCAGCCTCGAGAGGCAGGTTCTCTTAGTAGAGTTCCTGGCGGAATGGGAAATGCTTCCCAATGTTTCTCAGTGGGTCCTGAATATTATAAAGAACGGGTACTCTATTCAGTTCAGAACGCGTCCACCTCGGTTCAGAGGGGTTCTGCCCACGGTGGTGGGCCCCGAGCAGGCTCTGGTATTAGAACTGGAGGTAGAAACTCTGCTGCACAAAGGGGCTATAGAACGGGTTCCTCCGCCCAGCAGGGAGTTAGGATACTACAGCCGGTACTTCATCGTTCCGAAAAAAGATGGAGGGCTGCGTCCCATTCTAGATCTGCGTCTCTTAAATCGCACTGTAGGGAAGCTCAAATTCAAGATGCTCACTCTCAAACAGATCGTGTCACAAATCAGATCCGAGGACTGGTTTGTCATGATAGACCTAAAGGACGCCTACTTCCATGTATCCATCCTCCCTCAACACAGGAAGTTCCTGAGGTTCGCTTTCGGGGGCGAAGCGTACCAATATCGGGTTCTTCCGTTTGGCCTAGCACTGTCACCCCGCACGTTCACGAAGTGTATGGATGCAGCTATAGCCCCGCTGAGGCTGCAGGGCATTCGTATTCTGAACTATATAGACGATTGGTTAATTCTAGCTCAATCAGAACAGCAGGCGGTTCGGCACCGAGATGTCGTTCTTGCTCACATCAAGAGGTTGGGGTTGAGGCTCAACGCCAAGAAGAGTGTTCTTTCTCCATTACAGAGAACCACTTTTCTCGGTGTAGTGTGGGATTCGACGACGATGCAGGCACAGTTGTCACCTGCTCGTGTTGCTTCGATTCTCGCCGCAGTAGATCAGGTCAAGCTAGGCCAGTCGTCCACTGTAAAACAGTTCCAGAGACTGTTAGGTCTCATGGCAGCTGCGTCCAACGTGATACCTTTTGGCCTCCTGCACATGAGACCGTTACAGTGGTGGCTCAGAACCAGGGGATTCTCCCCGAGGGGAAATCCGTTTCGCATGATCATGAGTTCGCGACGATGTCTTCGCGCCCTGGTTATGTGGAAAGATCCTCGGTTTCTTTCCCAAGGCCCGGTGTTGGGAGCTCCTTGTCGTCGCGTTATGCTAACGACAGATGCCTCTCTCACGGGGTGGGGGGCGATCATGAGTGGTCGCCCAGCTCGGGGTCTGTGGGGGGACCATCACCGTCTATGGCACATAAATTGTCTAGAGATGTTGGCAGTGTTTCAGGCTCTGAAACACTTCCTCCCAGACCTAAGGGGCCACCATGTTCTTGTTCGAACAGACAACACATCGGTGGTCTCTTATATCAACCATCAGGGGGGTCTGCGTTCTCGCCCACTTTACAAACTGGCACGTCAGATTCTCCTATGGTCCCAGGGGAGAATTCTTTCTTTGAGAGCTATTTATCTCCCAGGGTACTTAAATCAGGGGGCAGACATCCTGTCGAGGCAGGGGCCGAGGCCCGGGGAATGGAGTCTTCACCCCGAGGTGGTGGAGCTCCTATGGGAACATTTCGGTCGTGCCGAGGTAGATCTATTTGCTTCCAGAGAGACATCACATTGTCCACTGTGGTTCTCTCTCAGCCTGCCAGCCCCACTGGGGTTGGACGCGATGGTACATCCGTGGCCGAGGTCACGTCTGTACGCTTTTCCCCCGATCGCTCTGCTCCCGGGAGTTCTGGAGAGGGTTCGCCGGGACGGGCTCAGTCTTCTGCTAATAGCCCCGTTCTGGCCGGCCCGAGTAGCGTTTGCGGACCTAGTGTCTCTCCTCGACGGCTCTCCCCTAGAGATACCGATCAGGAGAGATCTACTCTCTCAGGCGAGTGGGTCGATCTTTCACCCCCGCCCAGAACTATGGAGGCTGTGGGCTTGGCCTCTGAGGGGGCCCAGCTCATAGATTCTGGTCTCTCGACTGAGGTCGTTGAGACCATCCTCCAATCCAGAGCTCCCGCCACAAGGAAGTTATATGCCGCGAGGTGGAAACTTTTCACCTCTTGGTGTGGAGAGCGCCAGCAGGACCCAGTTAACTGCCCGGTTGGTACAGTGCTGGATTTCCTGCAGGACCGGCTCTCCACAGGGTTATCTCACTCCACACTGAAGGTGTATGTGGCGGCCTTAGCTGCTTACCACGACCCTTCGAGTGGAGGTTCTCTCGGGAGACACCCACTTGTATCTCGCTTCCTTCGTGGCACCTTGAGGCTGAGGCCTGCAGTCCGCACGAGGGTACCAGCTTGGGATCTGGCCATCGTCTTGGAAGGTCTCTCCCTAGCTCCTTTCGAGCCCATCGAGGAAGTTTCGGAAAAGTTCCTTACATTAAAGACTATCCTTCTTCTTGCTATCTCGTCTCTAAAAAGAATTGGAGATATTCAAGCACTTTCGGTGGCTCCCTCGTGCCTGGAATTTGCTCCTGGTATGGTAAAAGCTTTTCTCTGTCCGAGACCAGGGTATGTTCCTAAGGTACCAACCACTTCGGTTAGACCTATAGTTCTGCAGGCTTTCTGTCCTCCGCCTTTTTTGACGTCAGACCAAGAGAAACTTAATTTGCTGTGTCCTGTTAGGGCTTTAGATGCGTATGTCCACAGAGCTGCCCTGTGGAGGAAATCAGAACAATTGTTTGTCTGTTTTGGGTCACCTAAGAAGGGGTGTCCAGCATCTAAGCAAAGGATGAGCAAGTGGGTGGTCGAGGCCATCTCGCTTGCTTACGGTTCGGCCCATCAGCCTTCACCTTTGGCTGTAAGGGCTCATTCCACCCGGAGTATGGCTGCTTCTACAGCTCTTCTTTCAGGAGCTTCTGAAGCCTCTGGTCCTCTGGTCCTCAACGCACACTTTCGTCAGATTTTATTCCCTTGACCTTAGCTCCACTCCCGGGGCTCAGGTTCTCTCGTCGGCTTGTGTCTCCTTATGACACACGACGGGGATTTGGTCGTATGGGGATGTGGGTATTGCGTTCCCACTGCGATTACACGCAGCGGTAGTCCCTGAAGGGGAACGTCCCGGGTTACGTATGTAACCCTAGTTCCCCGAAGGGACGGACGCTGCGTGTCCTGCCATACTCTCGGCATCCCCTTGGATCGCTTGCTTCAGTAACATTAGAAGCTGGTGGCTTGTGTATTCAGGGGATATTTATAGCTCCCTGGTCGGTGACGTCACCCGCTGTGACGCTCCATTGACTGATTTCATTCATGCTTCAGACGCACTACGCTGGGGGGCGTTCCCACTGCGATTACACGCAGCGTCCGTCCCTTCGGGGAACTAGGGTTACATACGTAACCCGGGACGTTTTTACTAGTAATAATTGCATTAAAGAGCTCTCTAATTGTAATTGTTACGAGTAAGAATTGAAATAGAGAGCTCTGCAATTGTAATTCTTACTAGTAATAATTGAATTAGAGAGCTCTCTAATTGCATTTTTACTAGTAAGAATTGAATTAGAGAGCTCTCTAATTGTAATTGTTACTAGTAAGAATTGAATTGTAGAGCTCTCTAATTGAATTCCTACTAGTAAGAATTGCATTAAAGAGCTCTCTAATTCAAATAGAGAGCTCTGCAATTGCATTCTTACTAGTAAAAATTTAACCAGAGAGCTCTCTAATTCAGTTTTTACTAGTAAGAATTAGATTAGAGAGCTCTCTAATTGTAATTCTTACTAGTAACAATTGCATTAGAGAGCTTTCTAATTGAATTCTTACTAGTAAGAATGCAATTGCAGAGCTCTGTAATTGAATTAAAGAGCTCTGCAATTACATTCTTACTAGTAAAAATCGAATTAGAGAGCTCTCTAATCGTAATTGTTACTAGTAAGAATTGAATTAGAGAGCTCTCTAATTGAATTCTTACTAGTAAAAACGTAATTACGACGAGTAAGGCTGTGTACAATTTAAGCTAAAACGGCTTGCCATAAAACACCAGACTACACATTAATCCACACTAGAAAAATGATTTCAGAATAATTCAGAATAAATCAAATATAACATTTTATTTGTCAGGTAAAAATGTATCATGCCAATTACACAAGTAAATGATTAAAAGCCAATTCAGAAATAATAAATACATTACATCAATTTCTCAAAGATGACTCTAAGTGTAAGAAATCCTCATGACAAAGACACAGAGTGGTGTGTGAGTGTATTCTGAGTGCAAGAGTCGAGAAGCCACTGACACAGCAGTGCATGGGTTTTTTTTCTGGTTACAGTTTCCCAAAGACTGCTCTGCCACTCACCATTATATACCCAGACCAGAACAAAAGGCTTGTACAAATATTTTTTAGAGTTGTTTTGGGTCAATTCACGTACCCCAGGGGGTAACACCTGGTTTCAGGGGAGAGGAGAGAATTATCAGATATCTTGAAGAGACACTACCCAAAGATTCTCCTAAGTTTTCAATCTTTCAAATGACTGCAATGAAATGAAGACCATTTTGCCAATTGCACTGAGATATTTAAAATGATACCAAACATGAAAAGGAAAAACAATAGATTCAAAAGATACATCATATGTGATATATAGACATTCTCAGTGAACTTTTAGTGACTTGAATCAGGGGGAAAGGAAGGGAGGAGGGAGAGGGGGTGCAGAGATAAGGAAGGAGAAAAGTTTGGACAAAACAATGTGCTTTGCTCTTTCTTTGAGATTTTCTGTCCAGGGTGTGTTTTATTGCTTTATTGCAGGGTGAGTTTTATCTCAGCTTTTGTCTTAGCAGGAAAATTAAGTCTACATATGTGACAGCAGTTGTCCGTGAGGGGCTGCTGTCTTTTACTTTCATTTTGTATTTGTTTATTTATTTATTAAAGTTTGTTAAATTAAGTCTACTTCTGCCCCCTTTCCTCCAGGCCAGCCCACGCCACTCCCACTGCCCCCTGGTTATCTGATATTCTCCGCGAACATCGTTCTAAACTCAGGGGTGCAGAGAGGAAGTGGCGCAAATCGAAAGATCCTACAGACCTGGGTTTTCATCAATCCCTCCTCTCTTCCTTCTCTGCTAATATCTCTACTGCTAAAATGACTTACTAACACAACAAAATTATCAATTCTTCTGACTCTCGCATGCTTTTCAAAACCTTCTCTCTTCTCAACCCTCCTCCTCCTCCTCCTTCATCAACCCTAACAGCTGACGATTTTGACACATTCTTTATAGATAAAACAACCACCATCAGCGGCCAGTTTACCAATCCACAAACTGACACACACTTTTTACCAGCAAACGCACACATTGTACCCTCCTTCTCTCTACTTTCAGAGGCAGAAGTCTCTAAACTCCTCCTTTCCAATCGCCCTACCACCTGTCCGCTTGATCCTATTCCCTCTAATCTGCTTCAAGCCATTTCTTCCTCAGTTGTACCCACACTCACGCACATCATAAACACCTCTCTTCACACTGGTACCTTTCCCACAGCTTTTAAGCAGGCTCAGGTAACCCCACTGCTCAAGAAACCCACTCTAAATCCGGCACATCTGGAAAATTACAGACCAGTATCCCTTCTTCCATTCATAGCAAAAACACTTGAACAAGTTGTTTTCAGCCAGATCTCTTCCTTTCTTACACAGAACAACCTCTTGGACAACAATCAGTCTGGTTACAAAAGCGGACACTCAACTGAGACTGCCCTGCTCACAGTAACTAAAGCACTGAGACTGGCAAGAGCAGCTTCCAAATCCTCAGTTCTCATCCTGCTGGATCTGTCTGCTGCATTTGACACAGTTAACCACCAGATCCTCCTGTCAATCCTAAAGATGAAGGGTATCTAGGGAACCGCACTCCAATGGTTCAAGTCTTACCTCTCAGGGTAGGTCCTTTAGGGTGTCGTGGATGTGTGTGGCGTCTAAGACTCAACATCTAGTTACTGGGGTGCCTCAGGGCCCAGTGCTTGGACCACTTCTCTTCTCCATCTACATTTACATTTACATTTATTCATTTAGCTGACGCTTTTATCCAAAGCGACTTACAATTGCTATATATGTCAGAGGTCGCACGCCTCTGGAGCAACTAGGGGTTAAGTGTCTTGCTCAGGGACACATTGGTGTCTCACAGTGGATTCGAACCCGGGTCTCTCACACCAAAGGCATGTGTCTTATCCACTGTGCCATCACCACCCCTATACACTCCATCTAAATGACATCACTAGGATCTGTGATTCAGAAACATGGCTTTTCCTATCCCTGCTACGCTGATGACACACAACTCTACCTCTCATTCCAGCCTGATGATTTGACGGTAGCTGCTCGTATCTCAGCCTGCCTGACAGACATTTCTGGCTGGATAAAGGACCACCACCTTCAGCTAAACCTTGCGAAGACAGAGCTACTTGTGGTCCCGGCCAACCCAACACTTCATCACAACTTCTCCATTCAGCTAGGCGCATCATCCATTACTCCAACAAGGTCATCCAGGAACCTTGGGGTTGTAATTGAATGGTCAATTGAACTTCACAGACCACATTGCTAGAACTGTCCGGTTGACTAGTTTTGCCTTGCACGACGTTAGGAGGATCAGGCCTACCTAACAGAGCATGCTACACAACTCCTTGTCCAAGCGCTTGTTCTATCCAGACTGGACTATTGTAATGCTCTCCTGGCTGGTCTTCCAGCTTGCTCTGTCAAACCTCTGCAACTGATCCAGAATGCTGCAGCCAGAGTGGTCTTTAATGAGCCGAGGAGAGCACACGTCACTCCTCTCCTTACAAAATTGCATTGGTTGCTGTCACTGACGTTTGCCTACAGAACAACCACTGGCACTGGTCCCTTTTACCTAAACTCATTACTTCAGACTTATGTGCCATCCAGAAACTTGCGCTCTGCAAGTGAATGTCGTCTTGTGGTACCATCATAAAGAGGCACAAAATCTCTTTCTCGGACCTTTACCATGACTGTTCCCTGCTGGTGGAATGATCTGCCCAACTCAACCAGAGCTGTTGAGTCCGTAGCCACTTTCAAGAAATTGCTGAAGACGCATCTTTTTCGCCAGCACTTGATCCAGTAATACTAACACTTTCTCCTCTATTCTATCTTTACTTATTTATTAAAAAAAGGACTGCATTAGATTAAACTGAGAGAGGTCATAGAACTTATGGCGCTTTTCCACTGCATGGTACGGTACGGTTCGGTTCGGTACGCTTTGGCGCTTTTCTACTGCATGGTACGGTACGGCTCGGCTCGGCATGGCTCACTTGTGGCGCTTTTCCACTGCATGGTACGGTATGGTACGGCTCGCTTCGGCTCGCTTTAAATGGTACCACCTGTGTTGAGGTTCCAAGCGTACCGTACCGATACTAAAATGTGACGTGGAAGCACTGTAGATCACTGATTGGTCAGACAGACAGAATCGTCACTACCAGCGTCACTGTATTTGCGAGATATCCGACCCGCTAGATTTAAATAGCAGTAACAGCCACAGCTGTGGCACCTGTTTTAAAACTACTTGCTTGACTTGCTTGAAGAAGAAAAACTTCCAAAAAAGAAATGGGTGAATCGTGGTCAGTGGACAAGAAGCGCAGACGTTCCTCTTGTTGGTTGCCGAGGAGCGGATAAACTATAACGATCAGTCATAATCCCACCCACTTTGAAGCGGTATAACTGCAGTGGAAAAGCAACCGAGCTAAAGCGAACCGAGCCGAGCCGTGCTGCGCCGAGCCGAGTCGTACCCCGCAGTGGAAAAGTGAAGCGAGCCGAACCGTGCCGCGCCGAGACGAACCGTACTGAGCCGTGCCGAGTGTTGTTGTTGTTCTACTGTTAGTTTAACTGCAATCTCTCTGAAGCTGAAAAAGAGAAAGAAATGCATTGAGGGACAACAACCACCATAATTTGCATTTGAAGAGAGTAAAGTTGATCCCCCTCCCCCCTTTCGTTTACATCAATGGCCAAACGAGAAAAATATTCTATGTTAGTACAATACCATAAAAAAAGCTATTCACTTTGTCACTCACACATCTGACAGATGAAAGCAGCAGGCAGACAGGCCCTAAATATCTCCCTCAACAGCATCATTTGATACATCAAAGCCTGTATGCATGGCAGAATATATATATGTTGCTTTTATTTAGTTTGGCTTCAAGAAAAACACATGTAAATCTGTACAAGCTATATATATATATATATATATATATATATATATACAGTGCTTTAAGTGGGCCGGTACGCGCCGGTACTCAGTACCGCCACTTCCAAATATAGCTCTTGAGCGTACCGCCACCTCTCCGTGCGCCCAGAACGTGCTTTTAGCGTACCGGTACGCTCATTTGCACATCTGTTTTAATCATTTGGCTGTGCTGTCGCTTTTCAGAGCGCCCTTCACAATGCATGGCACGCTTCGTAATTCGTCCCACCGAGAGCAGAGACTACATTACCCATACACCCTTGAGTTTAACAAGTGAAAAGAGCATGCGTCGCTTTTGCCGCTGTCAGGTGCTACGTTTACATGGACACAATCGGAATGAAATCAATACATGAATGATAAATAAAGTAATCGGGTTGATGTGCCCGTTTATATGTCACAAGTTTCAAATCGGATCTGATTTTTTGACATGCGCAAACTGCACGAATATACAAAATTCGCTGTTCGCGCATAACTATTCTCCTCTATTGGTTCTTTATTTGTTTTAAAAAGCAGACGTAATATTAATTCGTCTCTGGTCATAATTTAGAGCATATTAACCGTTTTGCCGTGCTGATCACGCAGTAAAAATGCCCCACCCCGCGGCCAAAACCAGGCGTCTGTGGATGAGAATCCACAACAAGGACTGGTGGGACGTTGTCCTGCTTCACTTCACATACGCGCGAGTAAAATGAGAATTTTAGAATGACGGGAAACTTATTAATATGACACTTTATTCAACAGGAAAAACATGTCATTACGTTTATTTAACGTCATTGCACATGCGCAGTCTTTTCAGTTTCGGTTTTCAATCCGATCAAGTGTTTACATGTTCTCTCGATCGGATTACATAAGGGATAAACCACCCCTTTCAATCTGATCGAAATGTCATTCGGATCGAGCTCAATCGGATCGATTAGGGTGTTTACATGAGGGTTTTTTAGTCCGATCGAGCCGTCAGTCCGATTATAAGCCCAGCTAACAGGGGACGTCCCCCGGACGTTGCGAACGTCTTCTTAGGTCCGCATTTGGTCCGGTTTATAACGTTGGCTGGAGGACGTTCCGAGGACGTTCGCATTTGGTCCGATTTATAACGTTGGCTGGAGGACGTTCCGAGGACGTTCGCATTTGGTCCGATTTATAGCGTTGGCTGGAGGACGTTCCGAGGACGTTCGCATTTGGTCCGGTTTGTACCGTTGCCTGGAGGACGTTCCGAGGACGTTCGCATTTGGTCCGGTTTGTAACGTTGGCTGGAGGACGTTCCGAGGACGTTCGCATTTGGTCCGGTTTATAACGTTGGTTGGGGGACATTCCAAGGACGTCCACTATGCGGAGAAATTGTTTTGTTTTTTGCATTTTGACATATGGTTTTAGTGCAAATAAACCATAGTAAAAATATAAAGAAAACATGGCTATTTGTGGATATGGCTTTACTAATAAAAAAGTTATATGGAACAAATCATGTTTCTTAAGATTGGTTTATAACTGATGATTGTATTACAATGATCCAACTAAACCTTATTTGTAATAATTCCACTATTTAAAATGAATAAAAGGTAAGATACATTGTAATTGTTTTCATTAAATAATTTCCATGACCATTACTATATGACTTTTAAATACAGTCAGTTAATGTGTTGCATAATCTAAAATCATAGTGCACACATATTCAGGCAATAGTGGAAGTATCCACCATTGTGCAGTTATAGATTAACTGATTAAAAAAATATATATATATGACAATGTTAATGTGTTTTCTCATTCAGAGTCTTTGCCAGATAATTTTTAACGCAGGTGCTGAGGGGGTGCTAGATCATTGACAGGGGGAGCTGCGCAATTATATAGCCTATATTGTATATACTATTTTTAAATGAGCAAAACTTCAATATTTAATATTCAATCATTTTAATTATCACAACTAAAGTTTTAATTTTACTAAATTGAATAAGCACAACATTCAGCATTCAATCAAATATATTTAAAGATTTATTATTTCAACATAATATCTCGTTATTTCGACATATGTGCGCGTGCAACATAATCAGAGAGTGGCCTATTACTTTTCGTTTGGAATAGTTTCGTTTAAAGATTTAGTTGCAAGCTTTCTATATTTCTCATGTCTGTGAGGCATATTTCAGTTAATTTATGATGAGATGCGCTCAAGTTCAGTGCAATGCAAGTGACCGCGCTGACGCCTCCATGTCATGATTATATTGTCTGCTATATTTGCTTATTAAATCCAGGCAATTGGTTGATTAATTTTTTTTTTTTAATTAAGATACAATTTATACAAAACGAAATTCACTTTAAAGAAAGGCTTTCTACAAAACACAACATAGGCTAATGAGTCAAAATCATGAATGACCCACTTCATGTCTCCCGATATATTGCATATCCTATCTTACTCATGCTGTTCACTTTTCATAACATGGGGAAAAAAACATTATAATATTTGAACAAATATGAAACTAAATGCGCTTATTCAATGGCTACAACATGTATACAGTAGTAGGCCTACAGACTCTCTATTTGTACAAATTGCTGCAAATTCATTTAATTCTGAATTTTGCACGTTGAAAGGCTTTTTTTGTGCATAGTTAAACATATCTGCAACGTTTATCAAGTTCACGGATAATTGTGCATGCATTTATTAATCATTATGATACTAAAATCATAATAAAGTAGGTTATACTACAAAAAAACAGATGAGCCCAGAATATAAACGCAACGTGTTTAATTAGCTTACACATTAACCATTTTCCTCCCATAGAAAACCATTATAAGAACACTTTTCCTCTGGCCAGTTCTTTGTTCCATTAAATTGTCACCAGCATGTATCTTCCCCCTCTGCATCACCACTGCTGGATCCAAACCTAAAACACAAGACTTTATTAGTGACACAGTTCAGGAATTGGCAGAACTAATGCAGAATGGTCTGACCTGGGAAGGCAAGCATTTAAACATCCAACTGAGATGTGTTACCTGCGATGCTCCTGCCAAAGCCATGGTCAAGTGTGTCAAGCAGTTCTCCGGCTACTATGGGTGCGACAGATGCACCCAGAAGGGATCCTGGGATGGTCGGTTGACGTATCCAGATGTTGACAATCTGACCTTGAGGACAGACCAATCATTCAGGGAGTGTTGGCAACCAGAACACCATCACGAGGAGAAGATTTCACCTTTCTCTGTCCTCCCAATCGACATGATCAAATCATTCCCCATCGATTACATGCACCAGAGCTGCCTTGGGGTCATGAAAAAGTTGCTGCTATTGTGGACAAGAGGTAGATCCGAGTACCGCATGTCATCAGGAGACGTGGCCCGTGTAAGCAATAGGCTGGTGACACTGAAGAAAACAATTCCTGCCTGCTTTGCCAGAAAGCCAAGGGGGTTGCAAGAAATTGAGCGTTGGAAAGCAACCGAATTCAGACAGTTTGCATTATACACAGGGAAGATAGTTCTGAAGGGAGCACTACAAGGACAACTGTACGAACACTTCTTGTGTTCACTTCTTGAGTCCAGAACTTACAAAGGCACAAGGGCCTTATGCCAGCCAACTACTGCAATACTTTGTGGAGAAAGGACGGGAGATATACGGAGAGACATTTTTAGTGTACAACGTCCATTCATTGCTTCACCTTTCAGAAGATGCTCAAAACTTTGGCTGCCTTGACAACTGCAGTGCGTTTAAATTTGAAAACTAGCTACATCAGATGAAGAACATCGTCCGCTCTGGAAAAAATGTCTTAACTCAAGTAGCAAATCGTCTGGAGGAAACATCAAAGCTGAAGCAAGAAAACAAGGAAAAAGTTGTGTCATTGAAAAGCCCAAACAATGTGTTTGTTTTAAGCCCTGAAGAATGTTGTGAGGTGGTGTCAGAAGGGGTGGACAACACAATGTTATGCAGAGTGTTCACCAATTTACAGCCATATCTGATGACGCCATGTGATTCCCGTCTTTATGGAGCGTATGTCGCTAGCATTATGCACTCACAAATGCGATGCCTTGACAGAAAGGCACTTGAGAGGAGGGCATTCATGTTGGAAGAACAGGGTGGAATCAGAATTGTCGTGTCTATCCTTCATACTTTGTAGGCTGCTGCAAGATGTACATAGTTATTTATTAGTTTAATTTAAAGACACAGAGCATTACAACCAAATCATCAAATATGTCACAAGACTCAAGCCTTTCTGTAGAAGAACATTTTAACTACAAAAATGAAATGAGAATGTCTAGAACTTAAGAAAACAAGGAGGATGAACAATAACAACAAATGGATCCGATACATAACAGCCATAATCATAATTTATTCACGAGGTTAGAGCATGTCCTATGGATCTATTAATAGCTAATTATAAAAATTTCAACAATTTATATTTTAACATTTCTATTTTATACAGGATTATTTGCGCTATGTTGTGCTTCATTTCATTAAGCACAATGAAGTTGAGGTGGCTCCATCCAGCTGGTTGGAGTTAAATAATGAGGTAAGAATAAGTGTCCATATATGTAAACATGAATGTTAAATATTAAACAGGTTTATTGTAAATGTGCAAATGAAAACAAATACATCTATGTCTGAAAGGTATTGTATTGCTACTGGCCTCACGTGAACGCTGGTATTATGGTAAAAAAATGTGCCATACCAGATAAGAAGCTATGGTCCAAACATCAAGTCAGAATATTTTCTGACACAGGTAAAGTATGCAAAATAATACCATACAAACTTTTTAATCAAGACAAAAAAATAGCAAATATTTCTATAAGTTATGCTGCTTTGTGAGCAGATAATTATGATCTGGCAAGATTTCGGGCAAGAAAGGCCCAAGAAACATCGCATGTTGAGGACTCTGATGAGAATACGGGGAGAAAAGTCATTCCCCCAAGACGATTTAGAGGTATTTAGATATGTTATAATAAATAGGTTAAAGATCTTCCCTAATTTATTATGAAAGGTAATATTTAAAATTTGTTTTTTGCAGAGGAAGAAGTCTTGCCCAGCCAGCCCAGATGGGCAAAACAGACTCAAAGCTGTAAGCATATAAACTATAACTGAAATGAGAATGATTATGAAAAGCCAAAATTTGTGTTCTCTATTAATGTTTAATAAAATTTTGTTTTGCAGTTCATGAGAATGGTGGGTCGTCTCCAGGTGAATTCACTGTGGTGTGCTCATACCAAAAAAATGGGTTTTAAATATCAGTGAGGAATATATTTAACTATATAACCTAATTCTTTATTTTCATTATTCCATTTGGTCTGGAAGATGACATTACCAGCTTACAAGCAAAGAAAAAGAAAAAATCAAAAAATAGATCAACATTAGCAGAAACTACAATTGAGTGTAAGTAGAAAATGAATGTCACTTAAAATATATATATATGAAGAGAAGTCAATATTGCCTACATGATTGCTGTCACTGTTTTTTTTTTGTTTGTTTGTTTTTTGTTTTCTTCAGCTGTGGAGACTGATGAAGGTAAGACCACTGTTATTTAGTTTTTATAGGTTTAAACAATGTTATGTCTTTTTTTACTCAAGTTCTTTTTTTTTTTTACCTTAGATGAGGAGCTGCAGCCAAAAAGAAAAAAACAAAAACAATCTTGTTTGATGTTGCCCAATGCTCCTTCCTGTGAGTACATTTTGAGTTTTAATTTTTCAGTAACTGAGTAGTTATAGAAAGAAGTTTAAGGTTGGGACTTTTTTAAAACTAAATTAAATAAAACAGCAACACAACTCTTTACAGCATTCATAATAATAAATGCTTCTTGAGCAGCAAATCAGCATATTAATGATTTCTGAAGGATCAGAAGACTATACTAATTCAGCTTTGCCATCACATAAATTAATTACATTTTGTAATTTACATTTACAGTACAAAAAATGTAGTAATAATTCACATTATAACGGTTTCAACTTTCATATTGATCAAATAAATGCACTTTTTGATTGATGTGGTTACAGTTCCATCAGCTTCAACACTCCAGCCACAGTCCAGTTCTACAAGCCAGCAGATTCAAGGTATGAAGAAAGACTTTATACACATATATACAGATGACCTGGATAGATATGTACAAGCATTGTGATTCTAACAGTCACACTTTATTTAATTTTAATCAGCTCTATTCAATTTGACTTTTTGCCATTTGCTAAAATATATATATATATATATAGAGGATTTTGACCAAAAAATCACAATATAAGTAGGCCTACTTTTAAAAGAGTATCAAAACTCGAGAGCACGTAGATGTGAATTTGAGAACTTGTACAATAAATATTCATACTTGTACGTGAACATTTACACTCACAGCTCCAATGTGAAAACCTGTAAAATTAAAATTTGAAGTTGAATGTTGAAATTTGCACTCGCAGACAAAAGTCACAAACCTGTATTCTGAATTTGAAGCTGCAGACAAATAGTCACAAATGTGTAAAATGCCATTCACAGAAATACAATGACACGCACAAACTTGTAATATATATTTGCCTTTAATCGCAGTACAACCTCAATTAGGCACTTGCAACTTCTCAAATCCGTCACTGCAATTTCAAATTTCGGGCCTTGAATTTTGCTACTCTTTTCAGCTAACTGCCTGCTACCCAGCTTATCTGACACGTCTCAGGTTGTCAGACTGTCAGTGTAAACGTTTGTAAACTTTTATTTTTGATATAATTATGTAACAGACTAACATGACATCAACACCAGTTTACTTTTATAATGTACTTACTAAATTATACTTGTATAATGCACTTACCAATTAGCAAAGACGGTGCAGCCTGCAGTCTTTTACTCTTGTAAGCGAGTTTATGCAGGGCTTTAATTCAGCACTTTGAAGGAATCTTTTGTATGAATGACTCAATGACTCACTAATTAAGACGGTCACTTGCCGCCACCTATTGGCGGTTTAGTTTCATGTTTAAGTATTGCATTTTTTGTATTTGTATATTCAAACATTTATTTAAAACATCAATCTCATAACATTATTTATTGCAGTTGTAATTTTGCAGTACGAATTATTTAATTCGATGTAACAGCCCAGTGTCTCATTATTATAACTGAATTTATTGATCAAATGTAAGAATTTGACATGAAAGATGATACATACATTTAATAAGGTAATAAAAGTTCTCTTTATAAAAATAAATAACACACTGGGGTAAACATCACAAATATGAAGATTTAAGTATGTCAAATCTGAAAATATTGCTTCAGAATAAATATATTTACACCACCAAAAAAAAAAAAAAAACCCTCCCGTACAGTAGGCTACATACAATTATTTATTTGTATTGGTACATCCGTGCCGCGAGATGTTTTAAAAAGTGGTGGGGACAATATCAACCCTGGCAAAAAGTGTATTTTACTAAAAACATACTCAAGTACATTTTTAATACATTTATATACGTCTTTTTCACCTGGGTGCTCCAAAAGTGTTTGAGCAAGATGATTCTGTGAATTGCCATGTGTCTAATCAAATATAATGTTTGCCTATATATTCATGCATGTCTTGCAACTTGACAAATATAGACCTGTTGTCATTGTTAATATGATATATAAAAAAATAAGGTAAAATTGTATGATCTTTAAGCATTTTTGAAGATTACTTATTTTGCAAACTAATTTATAGTTGAGTGTGTATATGCTAAAAAAGTGCGTAGGCTATACTAAAAAAGTTGTGTATCGGCAAGTAAAAGGTAATTTATGTGTATAAAGAGCACGCAAAATGAAAGCATGAATTTGTACTCAGTACCAGGAGACTCTCAGAATTCATAAATCTCTATGATGCTGGGCTTGTGTCGTGTGTGTATGCAAACAGACAGTGGGTACGATGCGGTAACACTTTATTTTACAGTGTCCTTGTTACATGTACTTACAATAGTATTAACAGTTAATTATGCATAGCCTAATTACATGCAACTAACCCTCAACCAAACCCTAATCCTACCCTAACACTATAGTAAGTACATGTACTTAATTAATATTACTTAAATATATAATTACACTGTCAATGACACCGTAAAACAAAGTAGGCTATAACAGCACAATGTGTTCGTGAATAAAATCACTACTAGCCTAGGGCACAATGATCCCCTGTAGCCCATTTAAAATATTTAAATTATATAAAAATAGCTGTATTTAAAATAAAACCTAAATGTTTAAATTTTGTTAATTTGTTTTAGGTTCCAAGCTTACGGGTGGAATCAGATGTGGAGGAGTAACGCGTTTCAGCTGGAAACCTGGCAACTGGACACGCAAACACACACACGCACTTTTTTTGTTTATGAAAATAAAAGTATTTTTGTTTCCTGATATTCCTTGTTTTGTGTTTCCTTGGTTGTTCAATTTTGTGTTATCAGACTAATGCTACACTATAAAAGGGTGTTAAGATGTTAAAAGGACTTCTAGTGAACGTTCCGTAAAGGTCCCCGAAAGTTTTCTAAACGTCCCGCGAAGGTCCCTCGGGAAGTCCCGCGAACGTCCCCCGCGAAGTCCTGCGAACGTCCCGCGAACGTCCCCCGCGACGTCCTGCGAACGTCCCGCGAACGTCCCCCACGACGTCCTGCGAACGTTTAAAGAACCCTACACGAAGACGTTCAGGGGACGTTCGCAGTGGACGTTCAGGGGACGTTCTGGGGACGTTTTTTTGTTAGCTGGGAGTGTCCATGTGTCAACCATGGTGTCAACTCAACGTGGTCCGGAGAGGGTGTGTGAAACGGTAAAGAAATGAACCATAGCAAGACTCATGTTTATGTTCAACTGTTCTATGGTTATTATGTTATTATGTTTTATAATTTATTTTATGTACATTTTGTTCAAAATGTTTTAAATACCCTTTTGCACATTTTATTTATGTTCAATCGCTCTTTCTAGCTCAAGCAAATCCACAATTAAATTATTTTTTATAAGGTCGTCTGTTGACTGCTGTATATAAACCCCTTCAATATAGTTGTTGTTACCCCAGGGGAGGAGGGGAGTCAGCAAAAAAATAAAATAATAATAGAGTACCGGCACCTCTTTTGGGCCACTTAAAGCACATATATATATATACGTATACTAGGGGTGTAACGATTCGACACACGATCACGATACTGAACTCACGATAAGATATTATTGCGATACTCCAAGAAAAAAAAAATGTACTGTTGATTAAAATGCTAAATTTGATATTGCAATTTGGGTGTAAATTAACAAGCTTGTTGCTGGTAACCCAATGCACAGGTCAATGGTGACACCAAAATAAAAATATTCATGATTCCGAAGCTGAAAATACAGAATTATTTTAGACGAATATGCTTGCACTCTGTCACTGACTATATATATTTAAAATAATGTAGACCTCATTTTACAGGTAACATAAGACATTTGGCATTATCAGGACCCACAAATATTCCCCCACTGCATTACTACACGTTATATTCAACATTATATATAGTAGTTTAATGTGTTACTGACACTAAAACTCTGAAAACTATCCACAATACATATTGTTGCATTTTTGTATTGTAATATTTTGACAAGATATATTCCGTGCTACGCCGTGCTACGTGCTGGTCGATGGGAATTACGTTTGTGAAATCTTATTACAATGAATTATTAATGAATTATTTCTGTTTATTAAAATATATGGGTGACTAACTACAAGGGAAGGGGCCCCATACTTTCAATATTTTTACCAAAGTATCTATTTTTAGCAAAGTATTTTTACCATAGCTCAAGCATTTTCACTCCGAGATGCGCTCAGTGCTTTCTTCCGGAAACAGCGGACCATATGAGATTCCAAGTCACAGTTCAGCTCACGTAGCACGGCGTTCGTGTTTTGGCTGGTCGAGCCTTTTTTTCCAAAGATGGCTCCTGCCTGTATACACGAAGTGCACTGTCTTTATAAAGTATCTTCTTATTATACTGTCTGTGCACTTACAAAGTTCTCAATGCTTCGGTTTGTAGGTAGGGACCCTCATTATGCTACCGTGTTAGTGTGGGGCTATTTTGAGCTAGCGATTTTTATTTTTACTTACTCTGCCCTATATACTAGTGTTATAAGCTAATCTGTGGTTCGAGATAAAACTGTGTACATTCGATTATCATGAAAACACATCCCAGAGAATCGTCGACTCAGTACCCATGTGTTATTAACCCCTAGGTTAATTTTGCGCCGGAATTGCCCTTTAACTCTCTCGAGCGCTGATAGTCTTTTCTAATGTTAATACGGGTCCTTAAGCTCTTGCCCAGACATAACCATTTATTTTCCAGTAATTTCTTCTGAGCTTTTCTCTTTTGTATTGTGTCTCATCTCTATTTCTGCAGTCTTTCTTCAGTTCAAATCTCCCTCTTGATCGTTCTCTCCGTCATACGCCCCCTAATGCTGATTGGCTGACACGTTTGTTGTTGGTGTCGGACCAACTAACATCCAAACAGCATATTTCAAAAACTACTGATCCCACCTTTAAAGAGACCAAAAAGGACCAAAAAGTTGTAATCGAAATTATTCAACCCCCATGCCTGTTTACACCAAATCCAGTGACTAAGGGAGACATATTGGGGATGGATAATATATTGGCCATCATATCTGTCACGATCTGTGTGTTAAGTTTCATTTTCATGGACTTTTAGTTTGTATTTCTCAGTTAACTGTTTTCTGTGTTTCCTTGGTTTCTAGTTTCCCACCAGTCATTAGTTGTCATGGAAACTCATTCAATCATCACACCTGTTTGTTATATTAAAATAGCTCAAAACACTTTTAATGACTTCTGCAGTCTCAAAAATATTTTATAAGTCATTATAAAATCTACTGTATCTCTCCCCTAATAGATTGACTTAATTACCAAACAAAAAAGGGTCAATATAAAATAGTTCAAATGTTCAGTAACCCATTAGATTTTAGGCTGTGGTTGTTCTGTTTCTTCCACAAACAGTGGTTCCACACAGTGGTTTTGTGAATGCTTTAGACATATATTCACAGTACAACAGCAGAGGGAAGTGAGGCAGCCATCATTATCCAGCAATAAGCCGACGCAAATGACCTTTTAAATATGTGCAGGAGGAGATTAATTCATATGTCAGAGGAGAAAGCAAATGAGGGTTTCGAAACCTAAGGCTAGATTACACAGACATGTGTGAAAGTTTCATGTTGTGTTGAGCTTCTTATTCTATGTAAAATGTTTTGAATGCTAACCTGAAACAAAATCAGTCGCTAATATTTGCTGATAGTGCTACATATTCGCATCAATGACAGACTTTAATCGTGGATTTCCACAAGGGTCATGCACCATTCAGGATTAAATTCCATTTCTATTCTAAAAAAAAAAAAAAAAAAAACATTTCAGAAAAATATCATGAGCCTTCTGCCATCATTTACTCACCTTATTCTAACTGTGCGTTCACACTGGACGCGAATAGTCCAATTCGCGTCTACCGCGTCTAGTTTGACGCTTGACCACTTTGTGTTAATTCGTGCGACAAGAGTGAAACTGACGCGCGTAAAAACAAAAGTTTGAAGCGAAATTTACGCGCTTCAGAGGTGAAAGTTTCAAAAGTTTCGAACCCCGTTGGCGGCCATCTTTTTACAAGATGTATCTTGTTGATGGGTCATTTATCGAGAGAGTCACCGCTCTGTATTTGCTCTGGAGATCACCCTCGCCCTCACCCACCTAATCTTGAATTTATTTTTGTTTTGATGATAAATGGAGCCAGCCTAGATTACTACAAAAGTGATTAAACTGTCCTGTGTTTTTTTCCCCTCACACAACACAGACACGAACTATGTTCTTGCACTAAAGTATGTTGGATCTCTTTACATTAGAATAAAAATAATGTTTCATATAATCTAGATTAGATATGGAATAAATAGCATACAAAATTAATGTCTCATATCAAGTTTTTATGTGGTAAAATATTTACTTCACCACGTGACAGCAGCAAGCTGGCTCCTGATTGGTTAACGCGGCACGAATTTGACGAAAAAGTTCAAATTTTTCAACTCGGGCGGCAGACACGAATTCGCGTCAAACGCGTGAATGCACTAAAAGCACTAAATAAATCATTCGCGCGGAATGCGCCAGACGCTCAATTCGCGCTATTCACGCCATTCGCATGAACTTGACTCGCGAATGAGGCGAATTCGCGTCTACTGTGCCGCGCTATACACCTCATTCGCGCTGGAATTTTTTATGGGCGTAACACGTCTTTGCATTGACTTAACATTAAAATCACTCGCGCTAGACGCTCTATTCGCGTCCGGTGTGAACGCATCATGATACATTTTAAAAATTTTAATATTATTAATTTTTCTGACCTCATTGTATTTTTTTTGTGTGATTTCAGCATAAATTCGCTTAATTTTTATTTGATTAACATATGGAGCATTTCCAGAAATATTACAAGCAGTAATTTTTGAAAAGCTACATATAAAAACATTTATTTTGTTATCCATTATTTTTTTTATTATTATTTTTTTTTCAATAAATTAACTTTCATTTTATGGACCATGATGGAAGAACACATTTCACAGAACACTCTAATTTCACTAAGATGGATATAAACAACATGAAGCAGTCTAAACAGATGGGAATCTGGGAATGGTAGCTTCTTTTGCCCATTTTTTGGTTGTGAGTCTAATACAATCACTGTGACTGCATTGAATTTATTTTGCAATTCAGTAAACCCTTCATGTCTTTTCATTCAGTTTCCAATTTATCATCCTGTGTGACCAATTCAATTTAAACTCGTGAATTGAAACTAAGTCAATTCTTAAATTCTGAATTTTATCCAAACCTGACTTTCACAAATCAAACGAATAGTTTATCAACTGTAGTCATCAATTTCCACATCTGTGCTTTCTGGATAACCGGTAACTTTAACTTTCACAGTCTGCGACGAGTCTCTCACTTGGCATCAGCTATGGATTTTTTCCAATCAATGGAAGTCAATGGGGCCCATCAACTGTTCGATTACTGACATTCTTCAAAATATCTTATTTTGAGATCATGCTGAAGAAAGAAATTCATACATGTTTTGAAAAACTTGAGGATGAGTAAATGACACAATTGTATTAATTTTAAATTAATTTTATAATTTTATACACTTTAAATGTTAGTTATTTTCCATTGATAATCTTCCCCTTAGCAGTTCATCTTAAAATTAATTAACAGTTAATTAAACAAGTTTAAACTTGGTCACGTGACATGCTAGAACCAACGGTGCTTGACTTTAAACTTGTTTGACAAATCTGTTTTTTTTTTTTTTTTTTTTTTGGTTGAAGTTGAGACTTGGACTACTTATTTTATGTTGCTTCTTTGTCCTTTTTGGAGCGTAGCAGTAAACATCACCATTCGCTGTATATGGAAAAGAGTGGCTTGGACATTGTGGCTAACACCTCATATGATTTAACAAATGTACAAGTCATTTTCTTTCAGTGTCATTGCAGTATTGTTTATATACTATTATAGATTTATTATTATATTGAATTAGATTTATTGAATTGAATAATGGCTTTTGTAGGCTCATTTACACTCACCTAAAGGATTATTAGGAACACCATACTAATACTGTGTTTGACCCCCTTTCGCCTTCAGAACTGCCTTAATTCTACGTGGCGTTGATTCAACAAGGTGCTGAAAACATTCTTTAAGAATGTTGGCCCATATTGATAGGATAGTATCTTGCAGTTGATGGAGATTTGTGGGATGCACATCCAGGGCATGAAGCTCCCGTTCCACCACATCAGAATCAAAATCAGAAGAATCAGAATCAGAAAGAGGTTTATTGCCAAGTGTGCTTGCACACACAAGGAATTTTCCTTGGTACTGAAACTTCCAGTGCACATATACAAATACAGATACAACAAGAAACATAGTAATACAAATTCTACAAATTAAATTATATAAAAAAATATATATAAAAAAAATGAAAATACTATAAAAATAGATGGTCACAGTTGGGTTTTGTCAGAATAAACATTTACAGATTATGACCATATTTACAGTATTTTGAATAGTATGAATAAATATAAATAAATATAAATATCACCTGAATTTTTAAGATATTGCACTAAACAGTGGGAGTATTGCACTTACAGGCATATGCCTTGGGAGATATGTTAACTGTTCAGAAGGGAAATGGCCTGTGAGAAGAAACTGTTCCTGTGCCGAGATGTTCTAGTGGCCAGTGATCTGAGTCGCCGTCTTGACGGTAACAGTTCAAACAGGAGGTGTCCAGGGTGAGTGGAGTCTGAGATGATTTTACCTGCTCTCTTCCTCACTCTGGAAGAGTACAGGTACTGGAGGGATGGCAGGGGGGCACCAATGATCCTCTCCACAGTCCGGACTGTACGTTGTAGTCTCCTGATGTCTGATTTGGTAGCTGAACCGAACCAGACAGTGATGGAAGTGCATAAAACAGACTCAATGACGGCTGAGTAGAACTGAATCAGCAGCTCCTGTGGCTAGTTGAACTTCCTCGATTGGCGAAGGAAGTATAGTCTCTGCTGGGCCTTTTTCACAGTGGAGTCAATGTTATTGTCCCACTTCAGGTCCTGAGAGATGGAAGTGCCCAGGAACCTGAATGACTCCACTGCTTCCACAGTGCTGTTCATGATGGTGAGTGGGGGGAGTGCTGGGCTGTTCCTACTGAAGTCCTCGATCATTCTCCACTGTTTTGAGCGTGTTCAGCTCAAGGTTGTTATAACTGCACCAGACAGCCAGCTGTTCAACCTCTAGTCGGTAAGCAGACTCGTCACCGTTTTGGATGAGACCGATGACAGTGGTGTCGTCTGCAAATTTCAGGAGCTTGACAGTGGGGTCTTTAGAAGTGCAGTCATTAGTGTACAGGGAGAAGAGCAGTGGGGAGAGAACGCACCCTTGGTGGGCGCCAGTGCTGGTGGTGAGAGTCCTGAATGTGTGTTTCCCCAGTCTCACTCGCTGCTGCCGGTCCGTCAGGAAGCTGGAGATCCACTGACAGATCGAGGATGGTATGGAGAGCTGGGTCAGTTTGGCTGTGAGAAGACCAGGCATGATGGTATTGAAGGCCGAACGGAAGTCCACAAAGAGGATCCTTGCATAAGTCCCTGGTCTGTCGAGATGTTGCAGGATATAATGCAGTCCCATGTTGACTGCATCATCCACAGACCTGTTTGCTCTGTAAGCAAACTGAAAGGGATCCAGCAGGGGTCCAGTGATGTCCTTCAGGTGGGCCAGCACCAGTCTTTCAAACGACTTTATGACCACAGACGTGAGAACGACAGGTCTGTAGTCATTAAGTCCAGTGATTTGGGTTTTTTTGGGGACAGGAATGATAGTGGAGCGTTTGAAGCAGCAGGGAACTTCACACTGCTCCAATGATCTATTGAATATCTGCCTGAAGACCGGGGCCAGTTGTTCAGCGCAGGCTTTTAAACAAGCAGATGAGATGCCGTCTGGGCCTGAGGCTTTCCTAGTCTTCTGTTTTTTGAAGACTCGGCTCACGTCCTCCACACAGACCTTAAGCTCAGGTTGGGTGGCAGGAGGGGGGAGTAATGGGGGTGCAGGAGGTGATGGTGTATGTGTGAAGTGCAGATCAGACCGGTTGTGTGGTGTGAATGAGGGCTTTTCAAACCTGCAATAAAATTAGTTTAAATCATCAGCCAGGTGTTGATTGTCCACAGATTGGTCCACAGTCCACGGGGGGATGGTGACCTGTAGTTGGTGATGTTCTTCAGGCCATTGCAGACTAATGATGGGTCGTTGGATGAAAACTGGTTTTTCAGTTTTTCAGAGTAGCTTCTTTTAGCAACTCTGATCTCCTTTGTCAGTCTGTTTCTGGCCTGGTTATACAAGATTTTATCCCCACTTCTGTAGGCATCCTCTTTGGCATGACAAAGGTGTTTGAGTTTCCCAGTAAACCATGATTTATCATTAAAATGATAAGAATGTCCTGGTAGGAATGCATGTATCCTCACAGAAACTTATATATGATGTTACAGTATCTGTGAGCTCATCCAGATCTTAGCAGTTTCAAAAACAGTCCAATCAGTGCAATCAAAGCAGGCCTGTAGATTCTGCTCTGCTTCATTAGTCCATCTTTTTACAGTCCTTATTACAGGTTTAGCTGAATTCAGTTTCTGCCTGTAGGTCGGTATGAGATGAACCAAACAGTGATCAGAGAGCCCCAAAGCTGCCTGTGGGACGGAGTGATACGCATTTTTTATTGTGGTGTAACAGTGGTCCAGTATATTACTGTCTCTGGTGGGACATGTAACGTGATGTCTGTATTTTGGTAGTTCACGGGAAAGATTTGCTTTGTTAAAATCCCCAAGAATGATTAAAAGAGAGTCAGGATACCTTTGTTCTGTTTCAGCTATTTGTTCAGCCAGCTGTTGTAGTGCCGTGCTCACACACGCGTCTGGAGGGATGTATACATTCACGAGAATGAAAGAGGAAAACTCCCGAGGCGAGTAGAAGGGTTTACAGTTTATGAAATGTGCCTCTAAATTAGGAGAGCACATCTTCTTCAGTGTTGTTACATCTGAACATCAACTTTCGTTAATGTAGAAACACAATCCACCACCTCTTGTTTTCCCCATTAGCTCCGCGATGCGATCTGCTCGGAACAGCTGGAAGCCCGGCAGATGTATTGCGTTGTCCGGTATGGCTTCACTCAGCCAGGTTTCAGTGAAGCACAGAGCAGCAGAGTTTAAAAAATCCTTGTTAGTGCGGGTGAGGAGAAGAAGTTCGTCCGTTTTTTTAGGAAGGGATCGGAGATTCGCAAGATGAATACTGGGGAGTGCAGTGTTGAGGCCGCGCTCGCTGAGTTTAACCAGCGCGCTGGCTCGCTTCCCGCGTTTGCGTCTGACCGCGCGTTTGAACAACAACGCTGCCCCTCCGACGAGAATGTCCTGCAAGACGTCCGAATAATCAAAAACTGTAGAAAAGTTATCTGGTGTGTGTTACCTAATGTCCAGTAGTTCGTCTTTGGTGAAACTGATAGGAAAAGAATGACTAAACGCAGAACAAACAAACAAAAACAACACAATAGCTGGAGAGCTCCACACCGAGGCAGCCATCAGCGGCGCCATCTTGATCGCACATCCCAAAGATGCTCTATTGGGTTGAGATCAGGTGACTGTGGGGGCCATTTTAGTACAGTGAACTCATTGTCATGTTCAAGAAACCAATTTGAAATGATTCAAGCTTTGTGACATGGTGCATTATCCTGCTGGAAGTAGCCATCAGAGGATGGGTCCATGGTGGCCATAAAGGGATGGACATGGTCAGAAACAATGCTCAGGTAGGCTTTGGCATTTAAACGATTCCCAATTGGCACTAAGGGGCCTAAAGTGTGCCAAGAAAACATCCCCCACACCATTACACCACCACCACCAGCCTGCATAGTGGTAACAAGGCATGATGGATCCATGTTCTCATTCTGTTTACGCCAAATTCTGACTCTACCATCTGAATGTCTCAACAGAAATCGAGACTCATCACACCAGGCAACATTTTTCCAGTCTTCAACTGTCCAATTTTGGTGAGCTCTTACAAATTGTAGCCTCTTTTTCCTATTTTTAGTGGAGATGACTGGTACCCGGTGGGGTCTTCTGCTGTTGTAGCCCATCCGCCTCAAGGTTGTGCGTGTTGTGGCTTCACAAATGCTTTCCTGCATACCTCGGTTGTAACAAGTGGTTATTTCAGTCAAAGTTGCTCTTCTATCAGCTTGAATCAGTCGGCCCATTCTCCTCAGACCTCTAGCATCAACAAGGCATTTTCGCCCACAGGACTGCCGCATTCTGGATGTTTTTCCCTTTTCACACCATTCTTTGTAAACCCGAGAAATGGTTGTGCGTGAAAATCGTCTCAGGTTACGACTGTAACCTATGCTCCCTGAGAACAGGGAACGAGACAATACGTCATCGACGCAATGGGGAATGCCTCAGGCGTGACAGGTGTCTGAAATCAAGTATCAACTCACAGCAATCATGTTGACCGTCGACATTCCCGTGCATCATCAGTTCGAATGATGAGCACGCAACCTGGATGTATAAAAAGGGTGCCTAGAGACCGTGACAACATCCTTTCGTCTGAAGGGACTGTTGCAGGCAGGCCCCGAGGTATGGCAGGGAGACGTATTGTCTTGTTCCCTGTTCTCAGGGAACATAGGTTACAGTCGTAACCTGAGACATTCCCTTTCAAAGGGAACTCAACAATATGACATCGACGCTATGGGGAACGAAATACCCTCTCCGCCATGTTTAGGGGAGTGCATGCCCAAGGGCAGAGACAACCGTCAGAACCAGTAATTCAAAGAACACTCAAACCACTCACCCTATGGTCACATTGGGCTGTCAGTGACAGCACTCCCTACTGGTCATAGCCCAAGCTAATGAACCACGAAAACTGACAGAATAGTTAATGGGGGGTATATCTGGGCCAGCTCAAAGGCTTAGGACCACAACTTCCTAAAAGAAGGGGTCCCTTCTAGGGAGTGTGGCTAGGGGACCCAAGGGATTCCTAGCCAGTCACTATTCAGGAGAGGATGCCTCCTGAAATGCCACCTGGCTGGCCTGGCCTGGTGATCTATACTAAGATGCACCGACTGGCCATTGCCTGTCTGTCCAAGACAGAGCCTCAGGAATTCGCCTTGGATAAGGCATCCGAAAACCGAATGCCTGCAAAGCTGGCAGAAATCATTCAGTTCCGGATCACAGAGACGGGATCCCCCGGAGAGTGTGACTCAACCTCAAGAAACGACGGATGTCATCCAGTCAATCCATGGGTCTACCCAGCGCTCGTTCTGAACACTGAGGAAGTAAGAGAGGGATCAAAACCTTAGGAAGGTCTACTGAAGCCTAAGACCTGATGGCCCCTATGTGGGGAGCTCCAGTACATGAGGGCTCATATCAGGAAGGCCGGTGAGGCCTGAAACCTGACGCACACAGCATGTGGAAGCTCAACTCAGGAAGGCCCATGAGGCCTGAAACCTGGTGACCACAGTAAGTGGGAGCTCATATTCAGGAATGCCGGGTGACCACAGTAGGTGGGTGCTTATATCAGGAAGGCCAGAGAGGCCTGTAACCTGGTGACCACAGTAGGTGGGAGCTCAAACTCAGGAAGGCCAGGTGAGGCCTGCAACCTGACAACCACAGTATGTAGGAGCTCACATTCAGGAAGGCCGGGTAAGGCCTGTGACCTGACATGTGGAAGCTCATAACCCGGAAGGCCTGGTGAGGCCTGTAACCTGGCGACCACAGTATTTGGGAGCTTGGCTCACATCCTTGCTTACCAAACATGTCCCCGGCTCTGTACAGGAGGCGAGTTCTGAAAAAGAAGAGAAAAATGTTATTTGCGCAAAAGAACATCTTCACTCAACATAAAACCCTGCAGCATGCGGAATGAAGCACACCAGGACTCAGAAACTCATAAACCTTTTTTTTAATGTTTTTTTTATGTTTCACAAGTAAAGGTAAGGCGCTCCTATCAACCAAGCTGAAGCGGGCCATCACAGAATTCTTGAACTCATCATGGGCCCAGCACCTGGCCTGATGTAGGAGGAGCCTGGGAGCGTGGGGGTTAGGAGACAAGATCCAGGGAGGTGATGTTTAACGTTTGGTCTGAGAACATTTGCTCTGGATCACCTCCCTGAGATCGTGCCTCCCGCGGGAGTTACGCCTCCTGCGCGCCCTGCTCCCTCTGCTAGGAGGAGGGGGTGCGCTGGAAGAGACACTGGCCTTCTGGGTCTGTCTGTGATCCTCAGACCACAACGGACCAGGCTCTCCTGCCTGCCTGGGCTGGGCCGAGGATCTCCGCGGTATGCAGCTCTTAAACACCGCAGACCGCGCCCTCGCCTCCCTGAACTTATCGACCACCGTCATGACGGAAGGACCGAAAAGCTCGGAAGGTGAAACCGGCGAATCGAGGAGAAAGGTTTTTTCTTTCTCCCCGATGTCAGCTTGGTTGAGCCACAGATGCCTTTCCGTGGACACCATAGCCGCCATCGCACAACCAATGGAAGCAGCAGACTGTTTGGTGGCCCGGAGAGACAAATCCGTGGTGCGGCGCAGCTCTGCGAGCGCGTCAGGGGACAGACCGGCCCCCTGATCGAGGTCCCGCAGCAGGTCGGCCTGGTAGGCCTGAAGGACCGCGAGAGTGTGCAGAACCGCACCTGCCTGACCTGCTGCTGTGTAGGCTCTGCCATTCAAGCGCGAAGTAGTCTTAAGCAGCTTGGATGGCAGGGACGGAGCTCCTAGTGACGAAGGCCGACCAGAGACGAGAAAGTTGGCCAACGTCTCGTCCACTGGCGGCATTGACACATAACCGTGCTCTGCGGCCCCATCCACAGCAGCGAAATTATTCCGCTGATGCAGATGAAGACGAGCAGAAAACGGGTTCTTCCATGCCTTCTCAACCTGTGGAACAAGTGGAGATCGGGAAGGAATGGAAGGCTCGTCCGGCTGATGGCTTATGGGTAGGGAGGAACCGATCGTCAAAAATACCACGAGCAGGTTCCTCCCGGACGCGCCTCCACTGTAGCTGCAACCTGTTGGTGGCGCGCCCCATAATGTCCACCAACTCAGCGTACTCTGGGCAGGAGGGCTGAGATGGTTCAGTCTCAACCAGACTGACATCATCGGCAGCCAACTCCTGACCGGCCCGAAGAGAACCAGTTGCAGATCCATCAGAAAGAGAAAGAACCTCTTCATCATCGACCTGTAACTCACCCTCGTCAGCTGGCAGATCATCAGCGAGGTTAACGCCCCTCTCCAGCCGATCTGCCAGCTCTATCTGAGAGCCCCACGAGCTCACGCATCGCTGAGCCTCAGCCTGAGCGGGACCAACACCACGGAGTTCAGATGCCGCGCACACTTCCCTCGAGAAGTGGGACAGACGAGAGCATAGAGTTCTAAGAGAAAAACTCTCACATTTTGCGCAGGGAGCTTCCTCGAGAGCGTGCTCCTCTCCCAGGCAGAAAACGCACAGATCGTGTGAGTCCTCCGGTGTCAAATATCTGGGACACGGGTCGGCACACTTGCGGAAGGAATTTTTTCCCCTCTTCTCTGTACGCTTAATTTTTTGCTTTTTGTTGAACTTTTCAAACAGACAAAACAGTCCCTGAAGACGAAAATGATGTTGTCACGGTCTCTAGGCGCCCTTTTTATACATCCAGGTTGCGTGCTCATCATTCGAGCTAATGATGCACGGGCTGTCGCCGGTCAACATGATTGCTGTGAGTTGATACTTGATTTCAGACACCTGCCACGCCTGAGGCGTTCCCCATAGCGTCGATGACGTATTGTTGAGTTCCCATCGAAAGGGAACCCAGTAACTGAGCAGACTGTGAAATACTCAGACCGGCCCGTCTGGCACCAACAACCATGCCACGCTCAAAATTGCTTAAATAACCTTTCTTTCCCATTGTGACATTCAGTTTGGAGTTCAGGAGATTTAATTGACCAAGACCACACCCTTAAATAAATTTAAGGAACTGCCATGTGATTGGTTGATTAGATAATTGCATTAATGAGAAATTGAACAAGTGTTCCTAATAATCCTTTAGGTGAGTGTATATTAGTTGTTAAAAACAATTCTATTCAGCTTTAATTTGTTTCAGTTTTACATTTTGTAAGTTTAGTAGCCTACTGTCAAGTCTTGTTTTGTTTTTGTTTCATGGTCTTTTTTCATGTCTGTCATGTGATCCCCTGTTCTTGTCATGTGATCCCCTGTTCTAGTCATGTGATCCTCCCATGTGTTCCCTTGTCTTATGTGTCATGTTCTGATTGGTGCATTATTTGATTGTGTACAGGTCTCCCTTGTTTTATGTTTGATCTTACTTTTGAAGAGTATTAATAAACTGCACTTAGGTTCATCAAGCTCACCTCCAGTTAACCCTAACCCTAACCTAACCCTAACCCCTGTGAAAAATCAATATGGAAAATTGTCTCAGGTTACATGTATAACCCTGGATCCCTGAGAAGGGAAACAAGACGCTACATCAACAATGCACCAAATGCCCTTAGCATGACCAGTGTCTGAATACATGTAACAAACATGCCAATTTATTGGCCAACAGCAGTCCATGGTGTCACAAGCCCATAATTATAAGAGGGTGCCTGGAAGACACAAACTCATTTGTCTGAAGGAGACGTGCAGGCAAACCTAATGCATGGCAACATGATGCAGCATCTCATTCCCCTTCTCATGGAACCAGGGTTACATACTTTAAGTAACCTGAGACATTCCCTTTCAAAGTGGAACTTCAACGCAGCGTTGACAATGGGGACGTCTCGGTTACATATGTAACCCTCGTTCCCTGAAGGAGATGTAGTCGAAGTGTTGACTGTTTGTGATCACGCTGAGGGAACCTGTCATCTTCGAGTACTGTTAAAACGACCCAATGCGGCGTGGGTATAAATACAGAAGTGGATGCACGCACCAGTTGTTTTTCGCTGAGGAGCCGAGCGGAGCCCGGAGTCAGCAGCGGTCCAGCAATAGTGGCGACGGGACTACATCACCGTTCCCTCCTTCAGGGAATGAGGGTTACATACGTAACCGAGACGTTCCCTTTCAATCGCTCACATTCAACGTAGTCAACGTGTTGACTGATTGGGATCCCAATTAAAACGCCACTAGTGCTACCACCTTCCAGTGCCTAGACATATGGACTGGGCGGATGACCGGGCAGTATAACATATGGAATGTCACTGGGGTGGCTCCAGTCTATGACAGGGGGGAGACTCAAACGGACAGCGAGGGCAGAGCAGGGTACCATCACTGTTACCGTACCGTGGAAAAATACACATATGGGATCACCGTAGGGATCACAACATATGGACACAGCCTATCATAGGTTCCACTAGTGCATACGAGTGATAGGCCTGGCTTCGGACATTCCGCCTCTATTTAACATCTATTCAGCGAGGCACTCTGTGTCAACGCCTAGGAGGGAGCAACACTCTCACTTAGGAGGAGCTCACCACCCAGGTGGGCACGTGCATCTTGGGAAAACTTTCTCACCAAAATGAAGGCAACCACATGTAGTGGCCAACCTCTGCTTGGAAACAGCCTTCCCTTCTGCTGGTCTCCGTAACAGACAAGAGCTGGTCTGAGGTCCAGGCTTTGCATTCTGAGCACGTATAACCGCAAAGGAGCGGACGGACAGAGAAAAGCCAGGGATGGGTCTGCCTCCCCTGGGGCAGCGCTTGCAGGCTCACCACCTGGTCTCGTAGGGGAGGTAGGAACCTTGGGCACATATCCAGGCTGGGGTGTCAGATATCAAGAGAGCTAGCCAGCCGGAATTCCAGGCACGAATCGTTGACCAAAAATGCGTGCAAGTCCCTACCCTCTAGATAGAGACCAAGCAAGCAAGGCAGATTCAGTCCCTTGCTCCCCTCAGGAACCTGACGATCAAGTCGTGCTCCCCACGGATTATCCACTGCATCATGATGTGTGTCAATACAGAGGCAACAACATTTTGAGGTGTCGGAGACAGCCCTCACTTCAACCCATTAGCAGGAAAGAAGTACTGAACTGATTGAACACCTTATTGGGGGAGCATGCCTCATTTTGAGAGGGTGCTCTCACAGAAGTGATGGTCTCTATGGCAAAAACATTCTTGCGGTAGTAACCATAACCTCCGTGTCCCATTCTTTACTGCGATGTTTGGCTTTAGCATTGGAAGACAAGCGTAACATGACCAATAAGTTGCCACTTGTTCTAGCAAAACATTACACACAGAAGACAATATTCCTCCATCCAGGAGAGCAACCACCAATAAAAGGTGTTAAAACCAATTCTCGTCCAGTACAACTGAAAGCTGCTAGAGACAAGAAAATGCTGGCAGATATTGATCAACGGCATATTTTTCCACCTGAGATTGCCACCACTAACCTTCGACCAGATATTGTCTTGCGGTCTGGATCAGCGCGCCTTGTTCACCTGATAGAGTTAACAGTGCCATGGGAGGATGCTATAGATGAGGCGTATGACAGGAAGAAACTGCGTTATGCTCATCTAGCCACTGAAGCAGAAAAGCGAGGATGCAGAATCCAGGTTTATCCAGTGGAAGTGGGTTGTCGAGGATTTGTGGCACACTCCACGTCGGATTCAGTGGCCAAGAGTTGCGTCGCACAGTGAAGAACTTATCTAAAGCAGCAGAGAGGAGCAGCAACTGGCTGGGGTTGAGACGGATTCTGGCTGGCTGGGTACAGGCCGCCACACTATGGTTTCGAAGAATTCTTGAAAAACTTGAAGCGTCTGTTGGATTATTTGTTAGTTATTATAGTAGTTATGACAATCCTGTGTACTGTATTTTGCGTGAATGAGAATTTGTGTTGGACAAATATTGTTGTTTTGCGGTAGGTAGTATGCCATACGGAACCGGGCTTCGACAGCCTTAGTCAAATGGGTTGGCGCATATGGTCAGTTGTTACATTTACATTTACATTTAGTCATTTAGCAGACACTTTTATACAAAGCGACTTACAACTGAGGACCAAAGACAAGTCAAGTCATTGTGAAGAGGCAAAAACAACGCAAAAAGTGCTCAAAATACACAAAGTTCAGGCATTGCTCAGAGTAGCATAAGCCAGACAAGGGAGGATTTAAAGGAAAAGGATTTTTTTTAATGTTAAGTGCTCACGGAAGAGATGAGTTTTCAGTTGTCTTTTGAATGTTGTCAGGGATCCTGCATTCCGGACGAGGGTGGGGAGATCATTCCACCAGCATGGAACCGTGAATGAGAATGTTCTGGAGAGTGATTTTGTGGCTCTCTGAGATGGTACCACGAGCCGTCTCTCATTGACCGATCTTAGGCTTTTGGTAGGGATGTAGGAGCAAGTGAGAGTAGGAGGGAGCTGAGCCTGTGGTCGATCTGTAAGCAAGCGTCAATGCCTTGAACTTGATGCGAGCAGCGAGTGGTAGCCAGTGCAGAGAGATGAGGAGAGGAGTGACGTGGGCCCTTTTGGGCTCGTTGAAGACAAGACAGGCTGCAGCATTCTGGATCATTTGTAGAGGTTTAGTTGCATATGATGGAAGTCCAGCCAGAAGAGCATTGCAGTAATCAAGCCTAGAAATAACCAGGGCCTGGACGAGAAGTTGTTTTGCATGCTCAGTTAGGAAAGGCCTGATTTTCCTGATGTTGTGCATTGCAAACCTGCATGATCTAGCTGTCTTTGTAATGTGGTCTGTGAAGGTCAGCTGGTCATCAAATATCACTCCTACTAAGATTTCTGACCGACCTTGATGGAGTGATTGAGGATGAATCTAGCTGGATAGTGAAGTCATGCTGTAGAGACAGGGAGGATGAGAAGCTCAGTCTTTGCCAGGTTGCGCTGCAGGTGATGTTCCTTCATCCAGGCAGAGATGTCCGCCAGACAGCTTGAGATACGTGCATCTACTGTGGCATCATCTGGTTGAAATGAGAGGCAGAGCTGGGTGTCATCAGCATAGCAATGGTAAGAGAAACCATGTGCCTGTATGATGGGTCCCAATGATGTGGGGTAAATGAAGAAGAAGAGGGGTCCAAGAACTGAACCCTGAGGAACCCCTGTGGTCAGTTGTTGTGCTTTGGATACCTCGCCACTCCATGCGACCCTGAAGGACCTACCTGTGAGATAGGACTCAAACCAGTGGAGGGAAGTTCCAGTGATGCCCAGTGATGAGAGGGTGGACAGAAGGATCTGTTGATTCACAGTGTCGAAAGCAGCAGATAGATCCAGCAGAATGAGATCTGATGATTTGGAAGCAGCTTTTGCGATCCGCAGGGCTTCTGTGACCGACAGTAATGAAGTCTCGGTTGAATGCCCTTTCTTGAAGCCAGATTGATTTACATCTAGCTGGTTGTTCAGAGACAGGAAACATGATACTTGGTTGAAAGCAACTAGTCTAGTGTTTTCGCAATGAATGGTAGGAGAGAGACAGGTCTGTAATTCTCTAAAAATGATGTTGGTTTAAGCAGTGGAGTTACCCGAGCCTGCTTGAATGCTGTAGGGAAAATGTCAGTGTGGAGGGATGAGTTGATGATGTGTGTGAAAGTGAAAGTGAAAGTGACACGTGATGGCCAAGTATGGTAACCCATACTTGGAATTTGACCTCTGCATTTAACCCATCCAAGTAAGTGCACACACATTAGGAGCAGAGTAGTGAGTAGTGAACACACACACACACTGCAAACGTGGATACACACACCCGGAGCAGCGGGCAGCCTTGAGTGGCGCCCGGGGAGCGATTGGGGGTTAGGTGCCTTGCTCAAGGACACCTCAGTCATATTCCTGCCGGTACTGGAATCGAACCAGCAACCTTTGGGTCACCAGTCCAACTCTGTTACCATTAGGCCATGACTGCCCCATGTGAGTGAGTGCTGGTAAAAGTGTGGGAGAGATGGCTTGTAGAAGGTGTGAGGGGATGGCGCCTAGAGGGCAGGTGGTAGGATGACTGGAGAGGAGAAGTTTAGATACTTCTTCCTTGGTTAGTGGAGAGAAGGAGGAGAGAAGGTTTTTGGCCTTGGGAGAGGTTGGTCTGGGTTCCTGTGTGTGTGGAGCTGAGAACTGAATACTGATAGTTGTTGTTTTGTTGGTGAAGAAGTTATCAAAATCATCAGCAGTTAAAGAGGAGGTGGGTGGAGGTGGAGGTGGACAGAGGAGAGAGTTAAATGTCTTTAAAAGTGTTTATGTGTTAGAGGCACTGTTGATCTTGTTGTGGAAATATGAAGATTTTGCAGCGTGAACATCAACAGAAAAGGAAGAGAGCAGAGATTGATACAAACTCAGGTCAGATGAGTCTTTTGATTTGTGCCATTTCCTCTCCGTTGCCCTGAGTTTGGTCCGGTGTTCACAAGGAACCTCGGATAACCAGGGGTTAGATCGAGTAGCGCGTGCTGGCCTGGAGGACAGAGGGCATACATTGTTTAAAGAAGTTAAAGTGGAGCATAAAGTATCCGTTGCGGTATTCACATCCTGAGATGAGAATTGTGAGGGGGAGGGAAGAGAAGATGACACAGCAGGGAAAATGGGAGGGAGAAAGTGAGTGCAGGTTTCGTCTGAAAGTAACTGGTAGGGGGGTTGGTGGAGCATGGGTAGTGAGTTGTACATTAAAAGTAATGAGAAAATGATCTGAAATGTGTAGAGTTTTCACCAAAATGTTTTCTGTGATGCACTGTGTAAAGCGTGTGTAAACCAGGTTCAGTTGGTTGCCTGACTTGTGAGTACCTGTGGTGATGAGCGTTTGTAACTGTGCGGCTCCGAAGTGGTCCCAAACGGCTGGACCGCCTGGGGACGGAGACTCCACTCTCCTCAGCAGCATGATTGAGCAAGCCAGAAGTAATAAATAGAATGAAGCGACGTCAGAAGCTTCTGTCTCCGAGGAGGAGGTGGCCGGCGAGTTGTGACATGCCTGGGATCGCAATGTTGTCTTTTCAGACTAGTACAAATTTGCTAAGTAGCGGTGTCTCAAAGCGAGATGAACTGCAAGCAACTCGAGGCAATGGATGCCAATGCAGTCGGGAGGCCGCCCAGACCTCCGTTACTGCATGCACTTTGTACATGGCCCCTCAGCAGGTATTGATGGACACTCGTTCTAGGGACCGTTGGCCCGGAGAAACAAAAGGTCTGTTACGGACTGAGGGTTTGGCGGCAGGTCAGGGTGCTTTCACACCGAGCGTGATGCTCTGCCACGGCCACCTCGGCCTCCTCGAACCACACCCTGCTGCTGTGCTGGCAAACAAGAGGGGGCTTAGGGGTGCAAGGTTTTACAGGGTCGCACACCGCCAGACTTGCCCTCTTGGGACACAGGAAAAGAGTAATTTGCTCTTTCTTTGAAGTGTGGGTACCACTTGCTCCGCTTTTTTGGGAGCCAGTGTTGGAAGAGACACACACACAAACGAAGACTCCACCCAGCCCCCACCCGGGGGGAGGGAGTGGATCGTGTATAACTCCAAGAGCATCATCCTCCACCCTTAAGCGACCCGCTAAGGAATTCTTTCGCTGTCGCTTGCCACCTGGCTTGGCAGCATGGAGCGGGCTGGGTGTCCCTACTGCGGCCGGCTCCATGCTGATGTCTGGCTGGAGGCTGCTGCAGAGGCCCAGCGGGAGTGGCAGCAGGGGAAGGCCCTCAGCGACGAGCAGGCGGAGGAACTGCCACCGGTGGCAGGGTGGAGGAAGAAGGAGAGTCTTGATCTCAATGGGAACATGAACCGTCCACAAAAGCTGCTTCAGCGTGCTGTAAGCCAAAAACGTGATGCAACAAGGACCGTCAGAGAGGAACAGGGAACGACCAAATCCAGAAACGCACGGGTGGAATGACATCTTGAAAAAGACACAAACGCACCCATGAAGCTCTTTCAGGAAATAGGGCCCATCACCAGTGCCGGAGCACACAGGGGAATGATCGCGGAAACATTGAACAGCGATCTGAAACAGTGAAGCACTCACTTTTTCGCCCTCTAACCAGCCATCACCAAACACAAACATCTAGAAATTTGTTGCTGTTAAAACAGCAGTTGAGAGCTCAAAGCTCGTAATCACCACTGTTTCGCACTGTAGAAACCACCAACACTAGGAAAATCTTCCAGGAGAACACCGACACGACCTGATCGATTGGCTCCCTGATCGATTTCTCCTGTCTGCCTAGCTGCCTGCTGTGTTTTGTTTGCTTCGAGGCTGTAAGCTCCGTCTAAGCCTCGTATTAGCTTTGTATTTCTTTCTGTTTTGAACCATCATTTACTACCATTTCTAGTTGTTTATACTACTAAATACAGCTTAGACAACATCTTAGATTAACCTGACATCGCTAGCTTCCGTTATTGTTAGCACAACACGCTAGTAACTCGCTAGCCTGTTAACGCGCCACCCGTGCGCTCAGTTATTTATTTATTTTTCTCTCGCGCGCCCGCGCCTCTGAGTTCATAAAAAGCCCAGGTGAGTAAGAATCAGTCAACAAATACGGTGAGTAATGTCTTGTCCTGTTATTGTCACCTGCACTTCATGTTACATGTTTAGCATAGCCTTCCCCGTCGGCAATATAGGGTTTATATGTGATAAATGCAAGGAGACAGTCAGGCTGACGGAGAAGATTTCAGAATTAGAAACAAGCATCCAAACTTTAATTGAGGATAGTAAGTGTGCTAGAGCTTTAGATACTATTTTGGATAGTAGCATAGTGAACCCTTTACATGATTCGGTTCCGGCTGAATTATTGCCTGTGCAGCCAGGCAGATGGGTGACAGTGAGGGATCGCTCGAGTCGCGGATCAAAAAACCACTCTTCCGTTCCGATTACCACAACAAATCGATTTGCCCCACTCAGTGAAACACCCACTGAGAATTCTGTTGATTGTGCCCTGGTAATTGGCGATTCTATTACACGGAACGTGAAAATAGGGACACCAGCCAACATAGTCACATGTTTGCCGGGAGCCAGAGCGCCTGACATCAAAGCAAATTTAAAAGTGCTGGCTAATGCTAATCGTAAATTCTCTAAGATTATTATTCACGTCGGCACTAATGTTGTTCGACTTCGCCAGTTGGAGATCACCAAAATTAACATCAAAGAGGTGTTTGAACTCGCAAGTACGATGTCAGGCACTGTAATTTGCTCTGGCCCCCTTCCTGTTCGAAGGAGTGATGAGATAGTTAATAGATTGTGTTCACTCAATGGCTGGCTGTCTAAGTGGTGTCCGCAAAATAATATAGAATTCGAAGACAATTGGAAAAGTTTTTGGGGCAAACCTGGCCTGTTGAAAAGAGATGGTATTCATCCCTCCTGGGATGGTGCTGCTCTTCTCTCTAGTAATTTGGCCCATAGTCTTAGAGATAAAACACGACAATCTGGGGCTCAGGTCAGGAAGCAGACAAACTGGCTAAACCGACCGTCTGCTAGCGGCCTCGCGTCACAGAGGTCAGATAAATCCCATCACATAGAGGCTCTTTCACCTAGATATCATCATATAGAGACTGTGTCTGTTCCCCGAATTTGGAAATACAAAAAACTTCCAAACCGATCTAAGGTTAAAAATTTAATTGATGTTCAACAAGTGAAAAACAGATATAATACAGATGAGCAAACGATAAAGCTTGGGTTGCTGAATATTCGATCCCAAAAGCACTTATTGTCAATGATATGATTTCAGATTATAACCTAGATGTGCTGTGTTTGACAGAAACCTGGCTAAAACCAAACGATTACATTACTTTAAATGAGTCCACCCCGCAAGATTACTGTTATAAACATGAACCTCGTCCGAAAGGCAAAGGGGGAGGTGTTGCTGTAATTCATAGTAATAATTTCAAACCACTAAGAAATCTAGTTTTAAATATATTTCTTTTGAATTGTTGGTGCTAAATGTAAAAATATATAGTGTAAACGATAAATCACGTTTGAGAATTCTGCTGGCTACTGTATACAGGCCACCAGGGCACCATAAAGACTTTATCAAAGAATTTGCTGACTTTCTATCAGAATTAGTATTGGCAGCAGATAAAGTACTAATTGTTGGTGATTTTAATATACATGGAGATAATGAAAAAGCTGGATTGGGATTGGCATTTAAAGACATTGTAAACTCAATTGGAGTTAGACAACACGTGTCAGGACCTACTCATTGTCGTAATCATACTCTAGATCTAATATTATCACATGGAATAGATGTTGATGCCATTGAAATACTGCAGCAGAGCGACGACATCTCAGATCATTATCTAGTCTCATGTAAATACAATTTAGCCAAGGCTCCAAAGCCGACTCCGTGTTATAAATATGTTAGACCTATCACTTCTGCCACGAAAGATTGCTTTATCAATAATCTTCCTGATCAGTTTCATCATCTCAGCATCCCAGATAGCTTAGAAGAACTCAATATTGCAACAGAAACTTTTAACTCTCTATTTTCCAGCACTTTAGACACAGTTGCTCCGCTGCGCTTAAAGAAGATTAAAGAAAATAGTCCAACGCCGTGGTACAATTAGCACACCCGGGCCCTTAAGAGAGCAGCCAGAAAAATGGAGCACAACTGGAAGAAAACAAAACTAGAGGTATTTCGGATTGCATGGAAGGAGAGCTCGATTGCTTACAGAGAGGCTTTAAAAGCTGCTAGATCTGCTTATTTTTCAACCCTATTAGAAGAAAATAAACATAATCCAAGGTATTTATTTGAAAAAGTGGCTAAACTAACGAAAAAGAAAGCTTCAAGCCCAGAAGTTTCCAAGAAACACAGCAGTAATGACTTTATGAATTTCTTCACTTATAAGATTGATAATATCAGGGACAAAATTATAACTATGCAACCGTCTACTACAGTATCGCATCAGGGAGTGCATTGTAATCTCCCTGAGGAAAATTTTGATTCATTTGTTGCTATAGGAGAAGAAGAATTTTGCAAAATCGTTAACTCATCTAAATCAACAACTTGTATGTTAGACCCTATACCGACTAAACTATTGAAAGAGATGCTTCCAAAGGTCATAGATCCTCTTCTCAATATCATTAATTCTTCTTTGTCTCTAGGATACGTACCAAAACCCTTTAAGCTGGCTATGATTAAACCGCTTGTTAAAAAAATGCAACTTGATCAATTAGTCAATTACAGGCCGATATCGAATTTGCCTTTTCTGTCAAAGATATTAGAAAAGGCAGTATCCTCACAAATGTGTTCCTTTCTTGAAGGAAATGCTATCTGCGAGCATTTTCAGTCCGGATTTAGACCGTACCATAGTACTCGAGACTGCTCTCATTAAAGTCACAAATGATTTGCTTTTATCATCCGATCGTGGTTGTATCTCTCTATTAGTGTTACTTGATCTTAGTGCTGCATTTGACACCATTGACCACAATATTCTATTAAATAGACTAGAAAACTATGTTGGCATTAGTGGAATTGCACTAGCATGGTTTAAATCATACTTATCTGACCGTTATCAGTTTGTAGCAGTAAATGAAGAGATGTCTTATCGGTCAAAAGTTCAGTATGGCGTACCACAAGGCTCAATACTAGGACCGCTGCTGTTCACTCTGTACATGCTACCGTTAGGAGATATCATTAGGAAACATGGAATTAGTTTCAAAGTTATGCTGATGATACTCAGCTCTATATTTCCTCAAAACCTAACGAAACTTACCAATTCACAAAATTAACGGAATGCATAGCTTGTATAAAAAACTGGATGACTAGTAATTTCCTACTACTAAATTCTGAAAAAACAGAGATTCTAATTATTGGACAAAAAACTTCCACACGCAATAACCTAGAATACTGTTTAACACTTGATGGCTGCTCTGTCAAGTCTTCGTCGTCAGTTAGGAACCTGGGTGTGCTCTTTGATACCAATCTCTCATTTGAAAGTCACGTGTCTAGTATCTGTAAAAGCGCATTTTTCCATCTTAAAAATATATCTAAATTGCGTCATATGCTCTCATTGACAAATGCGGAACAATTAGTTCATGCGTTCATGACCTCAAGGCTAGATTATTGTAATGCTCTACTGGGTGGTTGCCCTGTACGCTTAATAAACAAACTACAGCTGGTCCAAAACGCAGCCGCTAGAGTTCTTACCAGAACCAGGAAGTATGACCATATTAGCCCGGTTCTGTCAACACTGCATTGGCTCCCTATTAAACATCGTATACATTTTAAAATATTGCTGATTACTTACAAAGCACTAAATGGTTTAGCTCCGCAGTACTTGAGCGAGCTCTTAACCCATTATAGTCCTTCACGTCTATTGCGATCTCAAAATTCTGGCCAGTTGATAATACCTAGAATATCAAAATCAACTGCTGGCGGTAGATCCTTTTCCTACTTGGCACCAAAACTTTGGAACAATCTTCCTAACATTGTCCGGGAAGCAGACACAGTCTGTCAGTTCAAATCTAGACTAAAAACACATCTCTTTGGCTTAGCATACACATAACACATTATAGATTGCTATTATTCAATGTTAGGCTGCATAGTTTAGATCAGCCGGAACCGGGAACACTTCCCATAAATCCTGATGTACTTTGTACATCATAAGAAGGATGGCGTCTACACTAATATTAGTCTCTCTGTTTATCCCGAGGTTTACCGCAAACCGCCGGATCTAGGCCATATCTAGATCTGAGGAAGGACCATAACATGGACACGACGACAACGCATCCCTGAAGTGCCAGCCTCATCCACACTTTGAAGGCCTCATGGACACCTCAACAAACTCATCTCCATACCGACGTGATGACTCCGACCCCCAACCAGATGTAACTGGATAAATATTGTGAAAGTTCTGATCCAATCTGACTTCCGACCTATTATGCCGCCTAAATCATAATCATACACTGTTCGTTTGTTGGCCAAAGGAGGACTGGCCCCCCGACTGAGCCTGGGTTCTCCCAAGGTTTTTTTCTCCATTCTGTCACCTGATGGAGTTTTGGTTCCTTGCCACTGTCGCCTTTTTTTCACCTTCATTCGCCATTGGCTTTTGGCTTGCTTAGTTGGGGACATTTAACATTCAATTTTGAATTTAACAATGCTATTACAACTTTAGTTTCCTGTTATCTCTGTAAAGCTGCTTTGAAACAATTTGTATTGTAAAAGCGCTATAAAAAAATAAAGGTGACTTGACTCGACACACTCGCTCATTGTAAACAACAGCACTCTTCAGAGACATCAAACAATCGGCTCCGAAGCGAAAGGCAACTGGTGCGTGCATCCAATTCCGTATTTATACCCGCACCGCGGAGCAGAGTGTGAGATGCAGATCTCGCACGCCAATGTGCATTGCCTCGTTTTAACAGTACTCGAAGATGACTAGCTCGCTAAGCGTGATCCCAATTAGGCGGCACGTCGACTATGTCGAACGTGAGCAACTGAAAGGGAACTAATACCCACTATGCCATGCTGAGGGGATGCCTGCCTCACTAATAAGTATGCACAAACATAGTGGGCATAGCATGAATTGACTACAGATTATTTAGCCAGAGTCAGAGTATGTCAACCTAGGGTGCAAATGCAACTCATAGACTGCTTAGTAGAGCCACCCCATATGCCCAACATCTCTAATAACAAGAGAAGGTAACGAGGCTTCTATGCCCTCCTGCCAGGGAAGTCCCAGCTGATACAACCTTCCTCCCTCCCTCACAGGACAGGAATGAAACTTAAAGGCCTCAAGAGCAAAAGCTCTGATAAAAGTGTTTGCTATATCCATACTTTGGACAAAGCCCTTATGGAGTAGCTTACCAAAGGGAGTATTTAACTACAATCTTCAATGTACTACTAATTCCAAGGGGGAGAATAAACCCTTAAACGTATCAGAAGGGATGAAAATACAAGAGTGGCATAGAGTAAATTCCAACTCTTACCATTGCAACTCAACACCTCTGGAAACCATAGGGGAGCTTAAGCTCTACTGAATTACCCTAGAGTCGTGGGGGACTGCTCAAACACTTGAGCAAAGATCTTCTACAGGAACCACAAGGAGACTCCATGCACTCATCTGATTATAGAGTGACTTCCTAGAAATTTCATAGACCACCGGCCGGAGGGGTATTTTTGGTAGAAAAAAATTAATACATTTTCAAGAACCTTTGCAAAATTATTTTAAATAGATTAAGAAAGCCACCACTACTGGTCACATCTATGGTTAGATTGATTTGTTTAGATCCAGTGAAGTCGTGTCCCACCACTTTTTCTCAGGATGAATATTGTCCCACACCACTTTTTGAAACATTGAGGCACGGATGTAGGCTACCTATTACAAATAAATAAAACATCTCCAGTTAACTAGCTGAGCTAGTTTAGTTCTTCATTTAGTTCGCTATTAAATAAGAGATCTAGCGCTAAAATGTGTTATTTTTTAAATCAAGCTGAGCGCTCGTTGCCGCGGCGATCAGTGTCATGGATACAGTTGTTCTCTTGTGGCTCGCACACTCTTCACTCGGACACGCGCTTCAATCTATTGCCGTTGTGGAGACTCTATATTCATTCCGGTGAAATCCTAAAATAAAATGCACACAAACGTGTCCCTACTTGATATAGACTGTAACCATTGATGAACATATTCAGTTTTGATGAGAGAAAAAAAAACTATACGAGTGCGGATTAGAACCTGTAACCTCTGATACGCTTGGCAAAAGATCTACCACTAGACAATTTAAGAACTCAAACAAAAAACAATTATTACAAATGACTAGAGGTCACCAGGTCATACTTATCCCGTGCGAATAGGGCTTAAGTTAGATAAGCCCAAGCCACACAGAAAGCATTAGCAACAAGCATGTTGCCCATACCCTGATAGCTTTTAGCAATGAGCATTAAAAAGGAACTTAGCGTAGCTTCGTGAAGACTTTCAGAGATGAATGGAGAGTGAATCACATGGAGTCCTGTGTCAATAATGCAGTGATGTGAGCAACAATGCATACTGAGGTCACTTCCAAATCAGGCAGCTTATGATCAATGCGGCGAATCTCGCGTTCAATTTCACAAACTTGAATTAATCTGAGGTGGGGTCCTTGTGGGGAACGAATTCCTCTCGCTAAATTCCCGATTGCACGATTCCTTGTAAGATGATGTGGTTTGACATTTAATTAGCTCCCGAGAAACGGGATAGCAGGATACAGTGATAGGCGTCGTATTCATTCCTATAGGTAGACGTGGATCAGCTGAGAGTCAGCTGATGCGAGCTTGACTAACATGACCTGCCAGAACTGACACTACGCTTGATTTCTGCTGTGGAGCTTGCAGATTTTGCGAAAGTGCGAACGTGCAAAGCCGCAACGGGCACTTGCGAGCACCCTTCTGAAACCTTAAATGGCAAATGGGACACCCTCTCGTGGACTTAACAGACATGTGAACACAACGGGCATTGTGAGTCAACAATTCCCAAGTGCACATGAAGTGTGCCATTTAGGACAGGACCTTAGAGATACGCACTATGGCTTGCCAACATTTGAGAGATAAATATGTGTTGCTGTAGCTATCTATTGGTTTAGTGAATAGTGTAACTTTGTGTGTTACAGCATTATTGCAGTTCTGTCATTTGCCTTTGAGTAAGGCACTTAACACCAGGCTGCTCAAGGGGAAGATTGTCCCTGCAATTAATTTACCATAAGTCACTTTAAATGAAAACCATCTGCCAAGTGACAAGGAACTAACTTCCACTGTTTGTGAGTCCAGTTTGGGTGGGTGACATTTAGAAAAGGGTTCAATACATTTTAGAGAGACTTGGGATATAATCTCTGTCTGCCCCTGCAACCATTTGCTCCTGATGCAGCAGCAGAGATTATATATACTCCTGGGCAAAAAATAAATGGGCCAAGCCCCCAAAAAAATTCAGTATTTAGTGGTCTTTTATTGGTCTTAACCATTTTAATCAGAAATCACTGGTCAGGAAATCAGCAGGAATTGCACAAATACTATAGATAAAGTAAACACGGAATAGCCTTCCCCTTTGTTTTCTTTAAATGTTTAAGCCGTGCGGATAAACTTGCAGACAGCTTTTAGGAAGAAGAGTATGTATTTTGTTTCAAACAGTTCACAAGTATCTAAAAAATGTCTCCCGGATAGTTTGAGTTTTATTGTGAGACCAAATATTCGCTAAGGGGTCTCAAATCTGGACTCTGATGAAATTGCCAAAACTGAGCCTGATGGACTTGTTCCCTTTCGAGGGAACTCAACACTGCGTCGAGAATCGACTCTTTGGGGACGCTCCCTTAGCGTGCGTCTCTGAAGTATGAATGAAACTATTCCAATCCTGATTGGTGTTGCGTCATGACGTAACATGTGACGGCATAACCGGATGCATAAAAGCGACGCCGGCACACACACACACTAGCTTTTCGCTCTTCAAGCGCTCTATGTTACGACTGTCTGTCTTATTTGGTGTTGTTTGTCCATCCCTCAATATATATATTATGGCCAGCCAGCAGTTCAGAATGTGTGTGCACCCCTGTCCTCGTTTTATTACGGATGGGGACACGCATGTTTTGTGTGTGAACTGTTTGTGAGCGTAGCACGCCCAGGCAGCTCTCGAGGGAGCTGCCTGCGTACACTGTGAAGCACTACCCATGAGGGTGCTGCGCTCCCGGCTGGCGTGCTTTGATGAGCTCGGTCAGGCTCGCGTTCCCCGCGGTTCTGGTCCCGCGTCTGTTGAGGCGGCGCGGCGACTCAGATCGTGGGGTTCGCAGCGGGATCTTGCAGATGAGAATGAGACTGCTGCGGCACTTTCTCATTCTTCATCTGGAGACCCCGAAGCCCCTGTGAGTGGTGCAGAAGCCCGCACTGCGGCTTCTTCTGCCCACGACCAGGTCCCGGTGCTTGAGCTCTCTGCTTCCGAGGAGGCAGAGGTGATAAGCATCGAGGATGACCGTGAGTCGTGCGCGCCAGTTCACGGCCAGGCTTATGAGGAGCTGGTGGAGGTTGTGACTCGTGCCGTGGCCAGACTTAACATCAGCTGGCTACAAGATGAGCAGGGAACGCAAGTCGTAAGCAAGTTAGACGAGCATTTCCTGCGGCACAGGTCACAGCCTCAGCGCCAGGGTTTGCCGTTTTTCCCCGATCTCCACAAAGAGATCTCGAGATCGTGGGATAAACCGCATTCGTCCCGTGTCTCCCATCCATCTGTTGTCGATTATAGCAATGCTGTGGGGGCAAGGGATATGGGTTATGGGAAGATGCCTAAAGTCGAAGAAGCTCTAGCCGGTTATCTATCTCCTGAGTTGGCATCCTCCCTTAAAACCCCGGCGCTGCCTAGTAAGCCCTGCAGAGATACATCTGCTTTAATAGGCAGGGCTTACATGGCGGCAGGTCGGGCTGGTTTATGTCTGCACTCTATGGCTATCTTGCAGGCATACCAGGCCGACCTCCTGAAAGATTTGGACGAGGGGGAGGGGCCAACTCCTCAAGATATTGCGGAGTTGCGCAAATCCACAGATTTGTCTCTCCGGGCCACTAAAGAGACGGCCCGCGCTATTGGCCGCTCTATGGCAGCTATGGTGGCCACGGAGAGGCATCTGTGGCTCAATTTATCAGGTTTAAAGGAAAAAGATAAATCTGTTTTGCTGGATGCGCCGCTTTGGCCTTCTGGCCTGTTCGGCGACGCCGTTACATCGGTCTTCGACAGGTTTCAGGAGGCGAAGAAGCAATCTGCGGCGTTCCAGCAGTTCCTCCCCCGAAAATTGAAGTCCAAATCGAGTAGGGTGGGGCAAGAACATCAGCCCCAGCCATCAACCAGCTCCTCACACCGGGCAGAGCAAAGGGAGAGCGTTTCCTCTAGAGCCCCTCCTCCGGGAGCTTGGCAACGGAGGAAACGCTCCCAGCAGAAGCCCCCCAGCAAGAAGGGCGATTTAAGGGATGTCCTTCAGGCTAGGAGGGCTTCAGGAAAGAGGTCCTAGCCAGAGTGATGGGACCTCTGAGGGCTGTCCCCTCCGTTGTAGATATGTTCTCACAGCGGAGCCCTCAAGGAAACGATGTGAGTTGCCCGCCGTTTGGTGACGCCTCGGGCCACATCATATTCCAGCGAATGCACTGTGAGTCGTTTTTCTCGAAAAATAAAAAACGAGCATCAGTTATGGTCAACCGTATCGACTACAGCCTGCCGGTCTGCCGCTTCAGGGGGTCGAGAAGGGTGCTCGAAAAACACCAGAGGCCAGTCTCGAGAGGCTGGTTCCCTTAGTAGATTTTGTAGAGGAATGGTATCATCTTCCCAACATATCTGCATGGGTCCTGCATATAATAAACTCAGGGTACAGACTGCAGTTCGGGCACCGCCCCCCCAAATTTTCTGGGGTGGTGCAGACTACAGTGGTTCCAGAGCAGGCTCAGGTGATGGAACAAGAAGTGCAATCTCTGCTGCTAAAGGAGGCCATAGAACGTGTTCCTCATTCAGACAGGGAGTCCGGATTTTACAGCCGGTACTTTATAGTTCCAAAGAAGGATGGGGGGTTGAGGCCAATTCTAGATCTCAGCGTTTTGAACCTGTCTCTGAGGAAGCTCAGGTTCAAAATGCTCACTATTCCTGTCATCGTGAGTCAAATCAGATCCGAGGACTGGTTTGTCACGATAGATCTAAAAGACGTCTATTTTCACGTATCCATCCTTCCATGTCACAGGAGGTTCCTGAGGTTCGCTTTCGGGGGCGAAGCTTACCAATATCGGGTTCTTCCGTTCGGCCTAGCACTCTCTCCCCGCACATTCACCAAATGTATTGATGCAGCACTTGCTCCACTAAGACTTCAGGGCATCCGCATACTGAATTATATCGAAGACTGGCTCATTCTGGCCCAGTCTCGAGATATGGCAGTTCGGCATCGAGATGTCGTCCTTGGCCACATTCAAAAATTGGGGTTGAGACTCAACACAAAGAAGAGTGTGTTAGAACCGGCCCAGTCCACAACGTTTCTAGGCGTTGTGTGGAACTCGACTACGATGCAGGCACGCATGTCTCCGGCGCGTATTGAGTCCATTCTGGCGATGGTGTCCAAGTTAAAGCTAGGCCAGGCCACTACTGTAAAGCAATTCCAAAGACTGCTGGGCCTCATGGCAGCGGCATCCAACATTATACCTTTGGGCCTTCTACAAATGAGGCCTCTTCAGTGGTGGCTGAAAGCCAAGGGGTTTTCCCCTAAGGGGAATCCATTTCGTATGGTCAGAGTAACGCGCAGATGCCTTCGTTCTCTAATAATATGGAAGAAACCTTGGTTCCTGTCCCAAGGGCCAGTGTTAGGAGGATCATGTCGCCGGAAAACCGTTTCGACAGACGCCTCCCTCACTGGCTGGGCTGCGGTCATGGACGGCCGCTTTGCCAGGGGTCTGTGGCAGGACCATCATCATTTTTGGCACATAAATTGTCTAGAGATGTTGGCTGTTTTCAGGGCTCTGAGGAGCTTCCTTCCAGACATCAAGGGTTACCATGTCCTAGTACGATCGGAAAATACATCAGTGGTTGCTTATCTGAACCGACAAGGGGGACTCAGATCGCGACCTCTGTGCAGACTGGCGCATCTGGTTATTCTCTGGTCCCAAGGGAAAATACTGTCTATCAGAGCTATGTATATTACGGGGGTTCAGAATCAGGGAGCAGACATCCTGTCGAGGCAGGGGCTGAGGCCCGGGGAATGGAGACTTCATCCAGATGTGGTGAAGTTGATATGGGAGAGGTTTGGGCCCATGGAAGTGGATCTATTCACGTCTCGAGAGATGTCCCACTGCCCACTTTGGTTCTCCCTCTCACATCCAGCCCCACTGGGGTTGGATGCCATGGTACAGGCCTGGCCGAGGCTTCGCCTGTACGCATTTCCCCCGATCGCTCTGCTTCCGGCATTCCTGGAGAGGGTCCGTCAGGAGGGCATCAGTCTACTTCTGGTTGCCCCAATGTGGCCGACCCGAGTATGGTTTTCAGACATAATTTCGCTCCTGATAGCTCAGCCATGGCAGATTCCTCTGAGGAGGGATCTATTGTCTCAGGTGGAGGGCACATTCTTCCACCCTCACCCAGAGCTGTGGAAACTGTGGGCCTGGCCTCTGAGGGGGTTCAGTACCTAAACGCTGGTCTATCAGCCGGGGTGGTTGAAACCATACTTAGCTCTAGGGCTCCGTCTACTAGGAGATTATATGGCCTCAAGTGGAATGTTTTCGTCACTTGGTGTAGAGAACATAATTTAGACCCAGTTAACTGCCCGGTGGCTTCAGTTCTGGAGTTTCTTCAAGATCGTTTCTCTGCGGGTCTCTCCCCTTCCACGCTTAAAGTGTACGTGGCTGCCATTGCGGCTTTCCACGCGCCATTAAGTGATGGGCCTCTGGGGAGGCACCAGCTGGTCATTCGTTTTCTGCGTGGTACTTGGAGGATGAGACCGACAACCAGGGTCCAGGGTTCCTGCCTGGGACCTGGCAGTGGTTCTGGAAGGGTTATCCCTGGCCCCCTTCGAACCTCTTCAGTCGGCTTCGCCTAAAGATCTTACCTACAAATTGGTCTTTCTATTAGCCATCACCTCTCTTAAGAGGGTGGGAGATCTCCAAGCCCTGGCAGTGACACCAGCTTGCTTGGAGTTTGCCCCTGGCAAGGTTAAGGCCTTTTTGCACCCGAGACCGGCTATGTGCCTAAAGTGCCTGCTAATACGGCTAGGTCTACGACCCTTCAGGCTCTCCATCCTCCACCTCATGTGTGGCAGAAGAAGAGAAGCTTCATTTGCTCTGCCCCGTCAGAGCTTTGAGTATTTATCTCGAGAGGTCCTCTTCTTGGAGGAGGTCGGACCAACTGTTAGTGTTTTTCGGGTCACCTAGGAGAGGGCTCCCGGCATCCAAGCAAACCATTAGTAATTGGATTGTGCAGGCTATTGCCTTGGCTTATGAGGTGCTTAATTTGCCTTCACCTCTGGCCATAAGGGGTCATTCTACTAGAGGCATGGCGCCCTCTAGGGCCCTCCTCTCAGGAGTTCCCCTCCAGGAGATCTGTGAGGCAGCCGGTTGGGCTACCCCACACACTTTTATTAGGTTCTATAGTCTGCACCTTCCCAGTACGCCTGGCGCACGTGTGCTCTCATCCTGCTGAGTGCCTTAATCAGTTTCACTCCTGGGCAGGCCTGTTTTCTGTGCGTGGCCTAGTGGGCATTCGTTCCCCAAAGAGTCGATTCTCGACGCAGTGTTGAGTTCCCTCAAAAGGGAACGTCTGGGGTTATGACTATAACCCTTGTTTCCTGAGAAGGGAACGAGACACTGCGTCGTCCTGCCACGCCCCTCTGGGCCTGGGAGCGTCTTGCTTCATCGCTAGGCTAGTGTGTGTGTGTGCCGGCGTCGCTTTTATGAATCCGGTTATGCCGTCACATGTTACAATCAGGATTGGAATAGTTTCATTCATACTTCAGAGACGCACGCTAAGGGAGCGTCCCCAAAGAGTCGATTCTCGACGCAGTGTCTCGTTCCCTTCTCAGGGAACAAGGGTTATAGTCATAACCCGAGACGTTTTCAAGCCACTTCTTGGTTGTATTTGCAATTTGGACAGCAACATTGTCTTGTTGAAAAATATCATCTGATCATTCCTTGTTAACAACTTTTCAATTGTGAGGAGCAAGCCATTCTGAAATATTCTCCTGCACTCCAAATCATTAAATGACTTTTCACAGTTAAGTATCTCACACACACCAGCAGCTAAAAAGGCTTCCCACACTATAACACAGTCTCTTCCTCCATGATTCACTGTGGTAGAGATGCATTCATTATTTCTTAGCAGATTTCTGAAGACATCGCTCTGGAGCATCAACATGCAACTTATGTTTCATTGTGATTAATCCCTACACAGTTTCCCATATTCTGTCAAAAACTTCATTCTGTTTTTGATGTTTTTCTGAGAGTGAATTTTACTAATTTCCTGACCAATGATTTGTGGTTAAGGAAATTAAAAGCTTAGTGTTTAGCCATTTTGGTCTTGGCCCTTTTGCCCAGGAGTGAACAGTACATACGTTGCAGTCATATATTTGCATGTGTTAATCATTTTATCTAAATAAAATGGATCATAAAAATGGCTTGTTATTTTATTATTTTATTATTATTTATTATTATTATTAATTATTTTGAAATCCATATTTTCACACTAAGAACAATTGAGGGACTAAGAGACAACTATTACAACAGATTCAAACATTTACTGGGGTAAAAAAAATAATAATTATTTTGACAAGCCTATTGTCATCATTATTTTAATTATTACCAGTATTATATTATTTGTATTATTATCAAAAATGCATAATAATAATAATAATAATAGTAAAGTCATTCAAATACTACAAAGCAACAAATGGATGTTTAATCATTTTAGATTATTTAAAGTCACTAACCTTTTGTGTAGCTTTCTTTTAACCTTTTGTTCCAGACATTCTATAAGCCAAAATCTTGAATTTTTGTTTTAAAGGAGGAAACTAATTTCAAGAATTGATGCCAAACCGTTGAATCAAAATGTTTTTAATGAGAAACATAAATTCTGTCATATTTGTGTCTGTACACACACACACACACACACACACACACACACACACACACACACACACACACACACACACACACACACACACACACACACACACACACACACACACACACACACACACACCAGTATATATACAATTTTTAACACTCACCCTTGTAAAACACTAGCTCATTCCCCATTTAAGTTACAGATGAGATTATGGGTAATTAAGGCTGGCATATGTTAAATGTAAATCCAGAGGAGGAGGGGCAGTTTGGGATGCCAGTCTCTGAGGCCGCCAAGGGCCATTATTGGGTGCTGCGAGAGATGCTGTCCTTTCAAATTAAGCCGAGCTGCTGTCGTCAGGGGTGAGAGACTTCTGGAGAAAATAAGACCCAGAGAGACAGCTGTGAGATGTGGAGGGTGGAAGAAAGATGCCAAATATGTTGAAAAGGGGCCTTTTATGATAGAATGCCATGAATTGTGAGATATAAAGTGGCAATTCTGACTTTTTCTCGGAATTGTGAGGAATAAACTCAAAATGACCAAAAAATTACAATTGTGAGATATATAATTGCAATTAAAAAGGTAATTGTGACCTTTTATATCACAATTCTGACTTTTTCTCGCAATTCTGAGTATGATCTTCTTAAGTTTGATCAACTTTTATCAACAAATTTTGATTCAAAGAGCTGCCTTTGAAATCTCCTTCAAGAGAGTTCCCTTTCGAGGGAACTCAGCACTGCGTCGAGAATCGACACTTTGGGGACGCTCCCTTAGCGTGCGCCTCTGAAGTAAGAATGAAACTAATCCAATCCTGATTGGTGTTGCGTCGTGATGTAACATGTGACGGCATAACCGGATGCATAAAAGTGACGCTGACACACACACACATCAGCTTTAGCTCTTCAGCAAGCGCTCTCTGTGAAACTGTCTGTCTTATTTGGTGTTGTTTGTCTGTGCAAAGCTCTGTATTATGGCGAGTGAACAATACACTAAGTGTGTGCACCCCTGCCCAAGATAATATATATGCCACGGGTGGGGACACGCATCAGCTGTGTGTGTGTGTATTGTTTAGGGGCGCAGCACGCACTGTCAGCTCTCGAGAGGGCTGCCTGTGCACACTGTGAAGCACTTCCTATTAGAGTGCTGCGCTCCCGCTTGGCTATATTATTTCCTGATGATGGCCAGGCTCACGATCCCCGCGGTTCAGGTCCCGCGTCCATTGAGGCGGCGCGACGGCTTAGATCGTGGAGATTGCAGAAGGATCTCGCGGATGAGAACGAGACTGCTGAGGCTCCTTTTCTCTCATCATCCGCAGATTCTATGACACTCGTTCACGACGCAGAAGCCCGCAATGCGGCTTCTTCTGCCCGTGACGAGTGCCAAGTGCTCGAGCTATCTGTTTATAAGGAAGTAGATGAGCTCAGCATCGGGAACGAGCAACATGAGTCACACTCGCCGGCTTATGTTTCTGCTTATGTAGAGCTCGTGGAGGTTGTGATGCGTGCGGTGGCCAGACTAAATAAATATATAAATAAATATATTTATATAGATAAAATATATGAGCTGGCCACAAAATAAGCAGGATGATCCCCGTCAAAATGAACTACACGAGAGATTCCTGCAGCACCGTTCACAACCTCAGAGCCGAGGCTTACTGTTTTTCCCAGATCTTTATAAAAATATAAATATATATGTGTAGATCCTGGGAAAAACCCCATTCTTTAGGTATCTCACCACATTCATTATATGTTTATTCGAATGTGGTGGGTGCGAGAGAGTCGGGTTATGGCAAGTTGCCGCAGATGGAGGAAGCTTTAGCGTGCTATCTTTCTCCTGATCTGGCATCTTCACTTTAAGCCCCGGCGCTGCCCAACAAACCGTGCAGGGACACCTCTGCACTGGTTGGCTGGGCTTATATGGTGCAGGAAATCGATGTTGCTCTTCCGCCGTTAAAAACGTTTCGGGACACATCGGTTTCCAGCGAACGCAGGCTGCACTGTCCGCCCCACATTTTTGCGGCCTGGCAGCATTCGCGTTCGCCAATCGAGAATCTTTTTCGGTCCAGCCCTTCCGGAAACCCGCTTTAGGGGGTCGAGAACGAATCCCGATTAATACCCGAAGCCAGGCTCGAGTGCCTGGTTCCTTTGGTAAAATATTTAGAAAAGAAAAGGTCAGGCTGGTGCGTGCCTGCACTCTAGGACGATTTTGCAGGCGTACCAGGCCGATCTTCTTAAAGATCTAAGTGAGGCAAATATTTCCTGTAGGCCGCTCCGCTATCTCCTTCTGGCCTGTTTTCCAACGCTGTCACTACAGTCGTTGACAGGTTTCAGGAAGCAAAAAAAAAAAAAAAAAAAGAGAGCGTTGCCTCTAGAGGCCCTCCTGCGGGAGTTTGGCAAACAGAGGAAGCACTCTCAACCGAAGTCCTCCAGCCAGAAGGGTGACCTGAGGGCCGTCCTTCAGGCGAAGAGGTCCTAATTGTAGGACCTCTGAGGGTCGCCTACCCCCCCCCCATCCCCCCCCCCCCCCCCCCGCTGTGGAACAATCGAGGTTGTTCTAGCAGCAGGTGCCCTCAGGGTAGAAGATGTTGTCACGCCGTCTTTGACGCTTCGGGCCACATCGATTTCCAGCGAACGCACTCCGTGGCGTTCGCCCCAAAAGCTTGCAACAGGGCACCGACTATGGTCACAAAATCTGTATCGACTTTTATCCTGCCGGTCCTCCGCTTCAGTAAGTCGAGAATAGTGCTCGGAAAACACCCGAGGCCAGTCTCGAGGGGCTGGTTCCCTTAGTAGATTTTGTAGAAGAATGGCAACGCCTTCCGAATATATCTCTATGGGTACAGATTGCAGTTCGGTGCCCGACCTCCCTAGTTTGCTGGGGTGGTACAGACTGCAGTGATTCCAGAACAGGCTCGGGTTATGGAACAAGAGGTACAGACTCTACTGGAATTTAGGGGCCATAGAATGTGTTCCCCTACCAGACAGGGAGTCCGGGTTTTACAGCCGGTACTTTTTTAGTTCCAAAGAAGGATGGCGGACTGAGGCCAATTTTAGATCTAGGGCTTTTTGAATCGTTCTTTGAGGAGATTCAGGTTCAAAATGCTTACTATTCCCATTATCGTGAGCCATATCAGATCCGAGGACTGGTTTGTCACGATGGATCTAAAAGACTCTTATTTCATGTCTCCATCCTTCCATGTCACAGGAGGTTCCTGAGGTTGCTTTCGGGGGCGAAGCATACCAATATCGGGTTCTTCCGTTTTGCCTAGCACTCTCTCCCCGCACGTTCACAAAGTGTATGGATGCGGCTCTGGCTCCACTGAGGCTTCAGGGCATCCGTATACTGAATTACATCGGCGACTGGCTCATATTGGCCCAGTCTCGAGAAATGGCAGTTCGGCATCGAGATGTCGTCCTTGGCCACATTCAGAACCGGGGGTTGAGGCTCAACACTAAGAAAAATGTGTTGGACCCAGCTCAGAAGAATACTCTTCTGGGCGTGGTATAGAATTCGGTTACGATGCGGGCACGTATGTCTCCCGCTCGTATCGAATCCATCCTGGCCATGGTGTCCGGGATAAAGCTAGGCCAGGCCATCACTGTAAAGCAATTTCAAAGACTGCTGGGCCTCATAACAGCGGCATCCAACATAATTCCTTTGGGCCTGTTTCACATGAGGCCCCTTCAGTGGTGGCTCAAAGCCAAGGGGTTTTTCCCCAAGGGGAATCCGTTCCATATAATAAAGGTTACGCGCAGATGCCTTCATTCCCTATTAATATGGAAGAAACCTTGGTTCTTGTCTCAAGGGCTAGTGGTAGGGGCGTCATGTCGCCGGGAAACTGTTTCGACAGACGCTTCCCTCGCTGGCTGGGGCGCTGTCTCGGACGGCCGCTTTGCCAGGGGTCTGTGGCAGGACCATCATCATTCTTGGCATATAAATTGCCTAGAGATGTTGGCTGTGTTCAGGGCTCTGAGGAGCTTCCTCACAGACATCAAAGGTTACCACGTCTCAGTGGTAGCTTATCTAAACCGACAAAGAACACTCAGATCGCGCCCTCTATCCAGATTGGCGCAGCAGATCATTTTATGGCCCCAAGGGAAAATATTATCTATAAGAGCAATATATGTCCCGGGGGATCTGAATCAGGGAGCGGACATCCTGTCGAGGCAGGGGCTGAGGCCCGGGGAATGGAGACTCCATCCAGAGGTGGTGGAGTTCATATGGCAGAGGTTTGGGCCAGTGGAAGTGGATCTGTTTGCGTCTCGAGGGACGTCCATCCCACTGTCCACTTTGGTTCTCCCTCACTCATCCAGCCCCGCTGGGGTTAGATGCCATGGTACAGGCCTGGCCGAGGCTTCGCCTGTACGCTTTTCTCCCCGATCGCTCTGCTCCCGGGAGTCCTGGAGAGGGTCCGTCAGGAGGGCATCAGTCTTCTTCTGATAGCCCTGTTTTGGCCAGCCCGAGTATGGTTTTCAGACTTAATTTCACTCCTGATAGCTCCGCCATGGCAGATTCCTCTGAGGTGGGGTCTGTTGTCTCAGGCGGAGGGCACTATATTCCATCCTCATCCAGAGCTGTGGAAATTGTGGGTCTGGCCTCTGAGGGGGCTCAGTACCTAGATGCTGGTCTATCATCTGGGGTGGTCGAAACCATACTTATCTCTAGGGCTCCGTCTACTAGGAGATTATATGGCCTCAAGTGAAATATTTTTCTACTTGGTGTAGAGAACTTGAGTTAGACCCAGTTAACTGCCCAATGGCTTCAGTTCTGGAGTTTCTTCAAGATTGTTTCTCTGCGAATCTCTCCCCTTCCACACGTAGGGTGTACGTGGCTGCCATTGCAGCGTTCCATGCACCACTAAATGTTGGGCCTTTAGGGAGGCACCAACTGGTCATACTATTTCTCCATGGTATTGGAGGATGAGACCGACAGTCAGGTCCAGGGTTCCTTCCTGGGACCTGGCGGTGGTTCTCGAAGGGCTATCCCTGGCTCCCTTCGAATACCTCCAGTCGGCTTCGCCTAGGACCTCACGTTCAAGATAGCCTTTCTCTTAGCTATTTCTTTAAAGAGACTGGGAGATCTCCAAGCCCTGGCATTATCGCCAGTTTGCTTGGGGTGTGCCCCCGGCGGAGTTAAGGCCATCCTGCATCCGAGACCCAGTTATGTGCCTTAAGTGCAATTTATCATGGCTAGGTCCATGGTCCTGCAAGTATTTCATCCTCCACCTCATGTGTCGGCAGAAAAGGAGAGGTTCTTTGCTCTGCCAGTCAGAGTTCCGAGTATTACCTTGAGAGGTCCTCTTCTTTGAGGAGGTCGGACCTACTGTAGTGTGTTTTGGATCACCTATTAGGGGCTCCCGGCTATACAAACCATAAGTAGGCCTACAAGGTGCGGAATTTCCCTTCACCTTTGGCCGTTAGGGCTCATTCTACTAGAGGCATGGAGTCCTCTAGGGCCCTCCTTTCGGGAGTTCCCATCAAGGAGATCTGTGAGGCAGCCGGTTGGGCTACCCCACACACTTTTGTTAGGTTCTATAGTCTGCACCTCCCTAGTACGCTTGGCGCACACGTGCTCTTGTCCTAGCTGAGTGCCTGAATCAGTTTCACTCCGGGGCGAGCCTGTTTTCGGTGCGTGGCTTAGTGGGCATTCGTTCCCCAAAGTGTCGATTCTCGACGCAGTGTTGAGTTCCCTCGAAAGGGAACGTCTCGGGTTATGACTATAACCCTTGTTCCCTGAGAAGGGAACGAGACACTGCGTCGTCCTGCCACGCCCCTCGAGGCCTTAGAGCGTCTTGCTTCATCGCGGAGCTGATGTGTGTGTGTGTGTCAGCGTCACTTTTATGCATCCGGTTATGCCGTCACATGTTACATCACGACGAACACCAATCAGGATTGGATTAGTTTCATTCTTACTTCAGAGGCGCACGCTAAGAGCGCGTCCCCAAAGTGTCGATTCTCGACGCAGTGTCTCGTTCCCTTCTCAGGGAACAAGGGTTATAGTCATAACCCGAGACGTTTTCTGAGTTTAAAAAAAGAAGAAAAAAAAGTACATTATGAAAAACGTCTCAGGTTACGACTGTAACCTATGTTCCCTGAGAACAGGGAACGAGACAATACATCATCGACGTTATGGGGGAAACGCCTCAGGCGTGACAGGTGTCTGAAATCACTATCAAATCACGTCAATCATATTGACCGGCGACAGCCCGTGAATCATTAGCGTGAATGATTAACGTGCGACCTGGAAGTATAAAAGGGCGCCTGCAAACATGACAAATCCCCTTATCGTCTGAAGGGACTGTACGGTAGGCAAGCCCCGAGGCATGGCAGGGAGATGTATTGTCACGTACCCTGTTCTCAGGGAACATAGGTTACAGTCATAACCTGAGACGTTCCGTTTGAAAGGGAACTCAACAATACGTGATCGACGTTATGGTGAACGAAATACCAACACCGCCATGCTAAGGGGAGTGCATGCCAAGTGGCAGTGACAACTGTCAGAACCAGCGACTTCAAATGAAACGCTAGAACCACTCACCCTCAGGTCACACTGGGCTGTCAGTGACAGCATTCCCTACGGTCATAGCCCAAGCTACAGCCTCACAGGAAAAACCTTCATAAACATGGTTAAATGAAAGGCCTACCTGGGCCGGCTCCGGGCCTGGAACCACAGCTTCCAATTAGAAGGGGTCCCTTCTAGGGAATGTGGCTAGGGAACCCGAAGGAACCCCAGCCAATCACTATTCAGGGGAACGTACTCACCCCGAAATGCCACCAGGACGGCCTGACCTGGCGTCAGTACATAGACACTTAGACTGGCCACATCCTGTCTGTCCGAAGACAGAGCCTCTGGACAATTGCCTTAAGTAAGGCATCCAACCCGAGGGACTGCGAAGCTGGCAGTGAACCACTCGGTCCGGATCTCAGAGACGGGATATCCCGGAGAGTATGACTCAGCATAGTGCTTTCCAACCCTTGCTAACGAGGGGAGTTTCTCTACTCGATCCACGGATCTACCCAGTGTCTGTGTTTCAAAACACTGAGGAGGCCTGTGAAGGCCTAAGGGCTGATCTAACTGGGAGGCCTCACGAGAGGCCTACGACCGTCTGACCAGACTCAGGAGGCCGCATGCTCATAGTGACCCTCAGTGAGGGAAGAACAAGGTCCGCCTGGTAGGCAAACCAGGCTGTAGGCAGGAAAGGTACCGGGAGGGAATCAGTAGCAGAGAATGAACACTTTGGCGAGCCAGGGTGAGGCCTACTACCTGACCGTTCTAATTCAAGGAGGCCTGGAAGGGCCTACTACCTGATAATCACAGCATGTGGGAACTCACCTTCAGGGAGGACTGGTGAGGCCTACTTCCTGACAGCCAAAATATTTGGAAGCTCACATTCAGGGAGGCCCAGAGAGGCCTACCACCTGATAGCCAACGTAAGTGGGAATTTGCCTTCAGGGTGGCCGGGTGAGGCCTACAAACTGATAACCACAGTATGTGGGGAACTCACCTTCAGGGAGGCCTGAGTGGCCTACTACCTGATAACCACTGGTAGCTATGAGCTCTGAGTCCGGGTGACAGTACAAGGTGGCCCGCTAAGGCCAGCCAGCTGGGGACTCGCCTATCAGGGAGGCCTGGTCGGGCCTACTAGCTGATAGCAAGTCATATTCTGCTATAACATACACTGTTGCCACAATGTTGGGACTCACCTCCGAGGAGGCCTGTTTACAGCCTACTACCCATCAGTGAGTCAACTGCCCAAACCACCAAGGCCAACCACGTAAAGTGAGCTGGCCTACAGTGCCCTCTAGGGGGCTGTCCAATCAGGGAGGCCTGCTGAGGCCTACTACCTAATGGCACAGCCTTCGTTGGCAGAAAAGCTGTTTACACAGCGCCTACAGCATCCTGGTGCCTAATCACATTGCCCATGGCACTGTACTCCGCAAGAAAGCTAGCACCCTCAAAACAAGGGGAGTACAAAATACGCCACTCTGCCTCAACGGAGGCCCCAGTTAGTCAGGGGCCTACCATATATGCATGGGCGTCAGCTCAGGGCAATGCTCTGGCTTCAGGGGAGCGTACTTCGACCAAAGAAGAAGTGAAGCTTACTTCATACTCGACCCGAGCCATAGTGGTGCGAGGTAGGATATAACAGAACTGGGAGTGAAGTGCTCAGACCTACCCTGTATCACAGGGGAATACTCACACCTCACCCTGAGGTTACCAGGGTGCGGGCCTGCCAGCGGCTCTAGGGGTGACAGAAATGTATCTGTGCCCAACCTAGGTGAGAGGGGCTTGAATGAAAGCCAACCACCTACAACCTAGCGCTCGAGCAGTAGCTCAGCGAGGTGAGTGAAGCCTAAACTGGCGGCCTAAATCCGTAGGCCAGTTCTGCACGGCCGGGTCGAGCAGGAAACCCAGTCTTCTTTGTGAAGCGAAAGACGGCCTAGCCCTGCTCAATAAAGACATGTATACCACGGAGGCCTGTTTGAGGCCTACCATGTCCTTATAAACCATCCTCTGCACCACGCTGCATTACTCTAGTCACCCCAGAATGCAGAGAAGGGGGCGGGCCTTGGCCTAACGACTCCCATGGGAGGAGGCTGTTTATACAGGGATGCTAGAAACCTACATTCACAAAGTGAAGGGTCAGAGGAAGAAATGCTAAATTTTTAGCAGAGCGCCTCTATTATCCCTGGCACAGCCTAGGCCAGCTACAGAGTCAGAAGAGAGGAGAGGGCTTGATTTCTTTTTAATGAAGCCTTCCGGGGAGATTATCCATCAGCAATGCTGTGTGCACTTGTGCTGTATAACCTCCCTCAGATCCCTCTTCTTGCGGGAGTCACGCCTTTTCTGCGCCCTGTTCCTCCACGGAGGGGGTGCACGAGAGACGACACTGGCTCTCTGGCCCTGTCTACGGTCCTCAGACCGTGAAGGTCCTAAAAGCAGCTGAGCGCGCTTTCGCCTCCCTGAACTTCCCAAGCACCCCCTCCACTGAGGGGCCAAAGAGTTCAGAGGGTGAAACCGACGAATCGAGGAGAAAGGCCTTCTCTTTCTCCCCAACGTCGGCCAGGTTAAACCAAAGATGTCTCTCCGTGGCCACCATCGCCGCCATCGACCGACTGATCGCGGCAGCAGTTTGTTTGGTGGCCCGGAGAGCCGTGGTACGGCGCAGCTCAGTAACCGCCTCAGGGGACATTCCTGCCCCCTGGTCGAGATCCTGCAGCAGGTCGGCCTGGAATGCCTGCAGCACCGCCATGGTGTGCAGGGAAGCACCAGCCTGAACCGCTGCCGTGTATGCTCTGCCATTCAAACGCGCTGTTGTCTTTAGCGGTTTGGATGGCAGGGCTGGAGCTCTCAGTGTCGACGCCTGCCCAGACACGAGATAGTTCGCAAACGGCTCGTCAAATGGGCGGCATTGACACATACCCATGCTCTGCGATCCCCTCAACATCAGCCAAATTAACCCGCTGATGTCGGTTAATACGGGCAGAGTATGGGCTTTTCCATGCCCTCTCGATCTCTGTGTGAAGATCAGGAAGGAATGGAAGGCTCACCTGAGCTGGTGGTGTATGGCCGGGGAGAAACCGATCGCCGAGCCTACCGCGAGCAGTCTCTCCTCTAGCGCATTGCCATGGCAGCTACAGCCTGTTGGCGGCGCGCTCCTCAACATCCACCAGATCTGCATACACAGGGCAGGGTGGCTGAGAGGGTTCAGGATCTACCTGATTATAAACCTCCTCAGTCAGCTCCTGCTCGTCCTGAAGAGCAGCAACTGCAGGAAACCGCTTTTTTTTTGGGGTGAAAAATCCTCATCATAGACCTGCAGTTCGCCCTCGTCAGCCGTCAAATCATCTGAGAGGTTTACAGCACTCTCAAGATGATCGACGAGCTCTATCTGGAAGCCCATGATGCAAGTCGCCGCTCTGCCTCGGCACGACCGGGACCACGAGGACCAAACGTTGAACCCCCTTCACTCGAGAAGAGGGCCAGACGAGAGCGGAGATTTTTAAGAGAAAAACGCTCACAGTTCACACAGAGGATTCCCTCGAGAACCTCCCGTGCGCGCTCTTCTCCCAGGCAGGAAAAGCACACTCGTGTGCTGTACATTTCATTTTCTTACCGTTTCATTGAGTAGTGTTTTCAAACAGACAGTCCCTGAAGACGATGAGATGGTTTGTCCTGTTTGCAGGCGCCCTTTTATACTTCCAGGTTAATCATTCACGCTAATGATTCACGGGCTGTCGCCAGTCAATATGATTGACGTGTTAAATTGTTTGCTGCTCTCTCTCACATCCAGCTCCTTTGGGCCTGGATGCCATGGTACAGATGTGGCTGAGGTCACGTCTGTACGCTTTTCCCCCGATCGCTCTGCTCCCTGGGGTTCTGGAAAGGGTCAGGAGGTACAGTGTGAGTTTACTCCTTGTAGCTCCATACTGGCCGGCCCGAATTTGGTTCTCGGACCTTATAAGTCTCCTGAAGAGTCCTCCCTGGCGAGTCCCTATTAGGAGAGATCTATTTTTTCCCCAGGCCGGTGGTACAACATTTGATCCACGGCCGGAGTTATGGAGACGATGGGTCTGGCCCCTGAGGGGGACCAACACATAAATAGGTTGCCCTTTCCATCGAGGTGGTTAGGGTCACCCATTCTAGAACCCCACTCTACTAGGAACTAAATATTTCTAGGAAAGTTAGGTATGGCTTTATTTCTGCCTTGACACTGAGGTGCCTGTAGGCAGTATCATGATTCTTCAGGTAATCCATCCTCCATCGCATGTGTCAGATGGTCAAGGTCGTAGCCTTGGAGGCCGCTATGTTAGGCCTCAGGCTGGGAGGAGTTAGATCTATCTAGATATGTATCAAGGGCTAGGAGCTATCCCCCTGTTTTTCATTTAGACAGTTGGTTATCTTCAGAAACCTCTCATAACTGATGTACGAGGTGCGCCATTGCCTTCACCTCTCATCTAATATTTCTTTACTGTTTGGGGTTCCCATCCATGGGGTCCGTTGAGCCACCGGCTCCAGACCTCCCTTTCTTACACCAAATGTTATGACAATCTAGGTTGGATCTGCCTTCTCATTCCTATCGTCCGTGAGTGTGCCAGATGCTTCACACCAGGGCGTATTCTCTCAGTGTGGCGCACAGGGCATTTCGTTCCCCAATGTGTCGATTCTGACATTCACTGTTTCCTGTGACCTTTTATAGCTTCCAGATCACGAGTGACGCGATTGCGCTACGCCAATCAAGATTGAATAGCTGACTTCAGACGCTTCATGTCGAAGGCATTCCCCAATGTGTCGATTCTCGACGCAGCGTTACAGTCGTAACCCGAGAAGTTCTCTTGTTTCTTCATGTTCTGTGTTCCCCATCCTTTTTTCTATTTGCATTTGGATCCTTGCCTCTCTGGTCATTATTTACCCATTATAACAAAGATATGGTCACACTTTACAATAAGGTTCATTAGTTAACATTAGTTCATTTATTAACTAACATGAACTAACAATGAGCAAAACATTTGTTACAGTATTTATTAATTTGTTAACTTTAGTTAATAGAAATCCAGCTGTTCATTGTTTGTTCATGTTAGTTAACAGTGCATTAAATGATGTTAACAAATACAACCCTTGAATTAAATAATGTATACTATTAGTAAATGTTGAAATTAATATGATCTAAGATTGAACAATACTTCTTTAGTATTTATTATTATTAGTTCATATTAACTAAGGTAGTTAACTAATGAACCTTATTGTAAAGTGTTACCAAATATATCATATTATATATTATATTATATTATATATATTATATTATATATTATATTTTCTGTAAAGCTGCTTTGAATTGTAAAAAATGCTATACAAATGAATTTTACTTGAATCATGAAACACAACAAGGTTAAAAATAACTGATCATTTTAATTAGAGGAGAAAAGTCATTCTAACATTGGAAGACAACAATTTTTAAACATGACAGCAAAATAATTACGAGCAATGTAAATTAATTTTTTCTGTATAGGCCTATTTAAATTTATATATATTATATATATATATATATCTGTCTGGATGAAGACATCTATTTTCTGTTATCTGTTTTCTGTCTGGGTGAAGAGCACGTACAGGCGGTTCTCATGGGAGCTGCCTGTGCAAACTGTGAGCGTTTTTCTTTGAGAACGCTCTGCTGTCGCCTGGCCCTCTTCTAGAGTGAGGAGGGCTCAGCATTTGGACCTCGTGGTTTAGGTCCCGCTCGTTCTGAGGCAGAGTGGCGACTTTCATCATGGGGTTCCCAGAAGGATCTCTCCGATCGCCTTCAGAGGGGTGTACACCTCTCAGACGATTCGGCGGCTGACGAGGGTGAGTTGCAGGTGGATGACGAAGACTATTCTCCTACTGTTCCTGCAGCGAGTGCTCCTTAGGATGAGCAGGAGATGGATGATGAGGGTGATAATCAGGTAGATTCTGAACCCACTCAGCCACTCTGCCCCGTGTATGCTGAGCTGGTGGATGTTATGGGACGCGCCGCTGGCAGGTTGCAGCTTCCGTGGCGGCGCATTAGGGGAGAGACTGCTCATGGCAGGCTTGACGATCAGTTTCTCCCCGGCCATAGACCACCAGCTCAGACGAGCCTTCCATTCCTTCCTAACTTCACACGGAGATCGAGAGGGCATGGAAAACCCATACTCTGCCCGGATCCACCGACATCAGCGGGCTAGTTTCGCTGATGTTGAAGGGATTGGAGAGCATGGGTACGTGTCGATGTCGCCTATTGAAGAGACGTTTGCGAACTATCTGGTGTCTGGGCGGGCGTCGACACTGAAAGCTCCAAGCCTGCCATCCAAACCGCTGAAGACCACAGCACGTTTGAATGGCAGAGCCTACACGGCAGCAGGTCAGGCCGGTGCTGCCCTGCACACCATGGTGGTGTTGCAGGCGTACCAGGTCGACCTGCTGGGGGATCTTGACCAGGCGGCAGGGATGTCCCCTGAGGCGGTTGCTGAGCTGCACCGCACCATAAACATTGCTCTCCGGGCCACTAAACATACTGCCGCAACCATCGACCGACCGCGGCGGAAATATGTTTAGTGGTCAGGAGAGCAAGGTCTGTGGTTAAACCTGGCTGACATCAGGGGAAAAGAGAAGGCCTTTTTTCTCTCGACTTGCCGGTTTCGCCCTCTGAACTTTTTGTCACCTCCGTGGAGGCGGTGGTTGGAAAGTTCAGGGAGGCGAAGGCGTGCTCAGCTGCTTTCAGGAACTGCATACCGCTGAGATACGGATCCACGCCCAGACAGGCGGGAGGGTCTGGCCCTTCACAATCTGAGGATCGTAGACAGGGCCAGAGATCCAGTGTGCGCCTCTCGTGCCTCATGTCTCTCATGTACCCCCTCAATGGAGGAGCAGGTCACAGAAGAGGCATGACTCCCGCAAGAAGAGGGATCTGAGGGAGGTGATCCAGCACAAACGCACGCAGCATCGGTGATGGATCATCTCCCCGGAGGGCGTGTTACATCTCAGCCCTCTCCTCTCTTCCCGACTCCCAAGGCGTTTCTTACATCAGGCCTGGGGCTGAGCCCATGATGAGAACGATGTTCTGATGGCCCGCCTCGGCTTGGATAGTGAGAGCGCATCTTTCAGGCATATAAAGTGGTAGACCCCATGTTCTTAGAAAACCGTCTGGTGAGTCTTCACTCCGCACGCCGCAGGTGAGCTCAGTGGTCTTCTTTAAGAAATTTTTTAGGTGTGCAACTAACACCAAAACGTATTTCTCTACAGACATTTTGTTCCCTGTGTTGAGTTATGGGGTCATGTTATTGTACATTAAGGAAAGGTAAAGTGAACTTGGATATTATCAAAGCTAGAATGATATAAAGAAGCACCAATTATATGGGTGTCTTTTGTGAGAATGTGATGGCTTCCTTTTTGTGTATTCACGGGGTGTGCCACCGCTCATTTTAGTTGTAAGGAACTATGTTAATACCCTAAGGCTTCCTCTCATGATGAGACCTTTTTGAGGCCGCCGCTCATTCACATAAATGGAATGTTAGCAGAGCGCTAAGTGGCAGAACATGGTTTTGGAGTGTAGACTGACGCTGGAGCTGAGACAGATCTTGTGTCCAACCCACGGGGGTGAGAAAAGTCATGCAGGTTGGTGCAGAGGCATGAGTAGTAAAGACCTAGGGTTAGGCCTTCAATAAGGCCTCCCCGGCACAATATGTCTTTTTTAGTAGGGTTTTTGAGTAGGGTTAGGCTGTCTTTCACCTCACGAAGAGAATGCTTTGTTGTTTGCCTGACCCTCCCGTGCAGAACTAGTATATGGACCCAGGCCGCCAGAATAGGCGTCCTGTGGGTGGGCCCAATAGTTATGTTGGTGTAGTATGGTTCCCAAAAGTGTATGTTTGTAGAAAAATAGACTTGCTATCAACTAGTAGGTCCGACCAGGCCTCCCTGATAGGTGAGTCCCCAGCATTATGAAGATGGCTGACAGCACTGACTTGCTTCAGGTGTAGTAGACCTCTTTAATCCTCTAAGTGAGTCTCGAGTGACGGGTATACAAACAGCAGTGTTGTCGGTCAGACTCTGACCTTAGCTGGCCTTCCTGACCCTGAGCCCCATCATGGGGTGCTCGACTGTTATTTCACTTGGCCAAACAGACAATTTGCCTCAGTGGGCCTCTCTTGAGGCGTGCCACGATTACGATCAGCCAAATAGGTTTGACCACTGTCAGGCGGTTGGCCTTATCAGGCTACCATGTAGCTCAGTCCCAAACCTCTCTGGTTCATGGCAGTTAGTTTCTTACATAAGAAGACTTTCAGGAGGCCGGCTTTAACAGGCCACTCCGGGACTGAGCCCCAGGCCTGGCTGGCCTTAGCAGGGTGCCCTGGGACTGACACCCAGATTCATAGTTAACCCTTTCACACGTAAGTTTAAAATATTCTAACTGACGCACTTCATGTTACATGTTTAGCATAGCCTTCCCCGTCGGCAATATAGGGTTTATATGTGATAAATGCAAGGAGACAGTCAGGCTGACGGAGAAGATTTCAGAATTAGAAACACGCATCCAAACTTTAATTGAGGATAGTAAGTGTGCTAGAGCTTTAGATACTATTTTGGATGCGCCTAGCATAGTGACCTCTTTACATGATTCGGTTCCGGCTGAATTATTGCCTGTGCAGCAAGGCAAATGGGTGACGGTGAGGGATCGCTCTAGTCGCGGATCAAAAAACCACTCTTCCGTTCCGAGTACCATAACAAATCGATTTGCCCCACTCAGTGAAACACAGACTGAGAATTCTGTTGATTGTGCCCTGGTAATTGGTGATTCGATCACACGGAACGTGAAAATAGGGACACCAGCCAACATAGTCACATGTTTTCCGGGAGCCAGAGCGCCTGACATCAAAGCAAATTTAAAAGTGCTGGCTAATGCTAATCGTAAATTCTCTAAGATTGTTATTCACGTCGGCACTAATGATGTTCGACTCCGCCAGTCGGAGATCACCAAAATTAATATTAAAGAGGTGTTTGAACTCGCAAGTACGATGTCAGGCACTGTAATTTGCTCTGGCCCCCTTCCTGTTCGAAGGAGTGATGAGATAGTTATTAGATTATCATCACTCAATGGCTGGCTGTCTAAGTGGTGTCAGCAAAATAATTTAGAATTCATAGACAATTGGAAAACTTTTTGGGGCAAACCTGACCTGTTGAAAAGAGATGGTATTCATCCCTCCTGGGATGGTGCTGCTCTTCTCTCTAGTAATTTGGCTCATAGTCTTGGAGACAAAACATGACAATCTGGGGCTCAGGTCAGGAAGCAGACAAACTGGCTAAACCGACCGTCTGCTAGCAGCCTCACGTCACCAAGGTCAGATAAATCCCATCACATAGAGCCTCTTTCACCTAGATATCATCATATAGAGACTGTGTCTGTTCCCCGAATTTGGAAATCCCAAAAACGTCCTAACCGATCTAAGGTTAAAAATGTAATTGATATTCAACAAATAAAAAATAGATATAATACAGATGAGCAAACGATAAAGCTTGGGTTGCTGAATATTCGATCCCTTACTTCAAAAGCGCCAATAGTTAATGATATGATTTCAGACTATAACCTAGATGTGCTGTGTATGACAGAAACCGCGCTAAAACCAGACGATTACATTACTTTAAATGAGTCCACCTCGCAAGATTACTGTTATAAACATGAACCTCGCCTGAAAGGCAAAGGGGGAGGTGTTGCTGTAATTTATCGTAATATTTTCAAAACGGCTAAAAAATCTAGTTTTAAATATACTTCTTTTGAAGTGTTGGTGCTTAATGTAAAAATATATAATGTAAACGATAAATCAAGTTTGAGAATTCTGCTGGCAACTGTATACAGGCCACAAGGGCACCATAAAGATTTTATCAAAGAATTTGCTGACTTTCTATCAGAATTAGCATTGACTACAGATAAAGTCCTAATTGTTGGTGATTTTAATAAACATGTAGATAATGGAAAAGATGCAATGGGATTGGCATTTAAAGACATTCTTAACTATATTGGATGTAGACAACACGTGTCAGGACCTACTCATTGTCGTAATCATACTCTAGATCTAATATTATCACATGGAATCAATGTTGATGCTGTTGAAATTCTGCAGCAGAGCGACGACATCTCAGACCATTATCTAGTCTCATTTAAATTACATTTAGCCAAGGCTGCAAAGCCAACTCAGTGTTACAAGTATGTTAGACCTATCCCTTCTGCCACTAAAGATTGCTTTATAAAGAATCTTCCTAATCAGTTTCATCATCTCAGCATCCCAGATAGCTTAGAAGAACTTGATATTGTAACAGAAACTTTTAACTCTCTCCTTTCAAGCACTTTAGACACAGTTGCTCCGTTGCACTTAAAGAAGATTAAAGAAAATAGTCCAACGCCGTGGTACAACGAGCACACCCGGTCCCTTAAGAGAGCAGCCAGAAAAATGGAGCGCAACTGTAAGAAAACAAAACTAGAGGTATTTCGGATTTCATGGAAGGAGAGCGTCCCGGGTTACGTATGTAACCCTAGTTCCCCGAAGGGACGGACGCTGCGTGAAATCGCAGTGGGAACGCCCTCAGCGTGACGCGTCTGAAGCATGAATGAAATCAGTCAATGGAGAGAATGAGCGTACGGCGAGTGACGTCATCGACCAGGAAGCTATAAATATCCCCTGAGTACACAATACGCCAGCTTAAAAGTTACTGAAGCAGCGACCCAAGGGGATGCCGAGAGTATGGCAGGACACGCAGCGTCCATCCCTTCGGGGAACTAGGGTTACATACGTAACCCGGGACGTTCCCCTTCAGGGACTACCGCTGCGTGAAATCGCAGTGGGAACGCAATACCCACATCCCCATACGACCAAATCCCCGTCGTGTGTCATTAGGAGACACAAACCGATGAGACAACCTGAGCCCCGGGAGTGGAGCTAAGATCGAGGGAATAAAATCTAACGAAAGTGTGCGGTGAGGACCAGCCTGCCGCATCACAAACGTCCTGAAGAGAAGCTCCTGAAAGAAGAGCTGTAGAAGCAGCCATACTCCGGGTGGAATGAGCCCTTACAGCCAAAGGTGAAGGCTGATGGGCCGAACCATAAGCAAGTGGGATGGCCTCGACCACCCACTTGCTCATCCTTTTTCTAGATGCAGGACACACTTTCTTAGGTGACCCAAACAGACGAACAGTTGTTCCGATCTCCTCCACAGGGCAGCTCTGTGGACGTAAGCATCAAAACCCAAACTGGGCACAGCAAATTAATTTTCTCCTGGTCTGACGTCAGAAAAGGCGGAGGACAGAAAACCTGCAGAACTATAGGTCTAACTGAAACAGTTGGAACCTTAGGAACATAACCTGGTCTCGGAAAGAGAAAGGCCTTAACCAACCAGGAGCAAATTCCAGGCACGAGGGAGCCACCGAAAGTGCTTGAATATCTCCAATTCTTTTTAGAGATGAGATAGCGAGAAGAAGGATAGTCTTTAGAGTAAGAAACTTTTCCGAAACTTCCTCGATGGGCTCGAAAGGAGCAAGGGAGAGACCTTCTAAGATGATGGCCAGATCCCAAGCTGGTACCCTCGTGCGAACTGCGGGCCTCAGCCTCAAAGTGACACGAAGGAAGCGAGACATAAGTGGGTGTTTCCCGAGGGAACCTCCACTTGAAGGGGTGTGGTAAGCAGCTAAGGCCGCCACATACACCTTCAGTGTGGAGTGGGATAACCCTGTGGAGAGACGGTCCTGCAGGAAATCCAGGACTGTACAAACCGGGCAGTTAACCTGTTAACCTTCAAGGCCACTTTTGAAAAATCCCCAGAAATGGCATACCCAAACTTAAACAGATACAGTTCATGAACCCTTTGCACTAAAAGCACAAGTATGATCTCATTTGAAAGCTGACACCTAGTAGTTTATTGTAAATGTAGAAATAATTATTGTCATAATGAAAAAAAAAAGTTTAAATAGCTTCAAAGTTTTGTAAAGTTATTAGAAATTTACTTTCATGAAACATCTTCATAAAAATAAAATTGAAGTTGGCCCTGGAGGAATCTAGAAATGCACTGCAGCTAAAGCCATATGTGTGACCATTTTATATTTAAAATCTGAAAATGATAAGTCTAAAACTCTGTATTTAGTTAAATGTTTTTCAAGATCATGTCAAATTACTTTATTTTGATTAGACTCTAAAATGCAAACTGATGTTTAGTCATCTTCTGAGTCATCTATTCAGTCTATTGTCTCTATTATTTTGTGGTGTAAACGAGCCCCATTCAGAGTCAGTCTCCCCTGCACACATTTACACCTCTCCAGACTGGTTATTGCTCTAAATATACATTTCTTTTGTCTGCATTAGCTACTAACGACTGGCTATTCACAGGCTATTCATAGGGTTTCAAACCCTAATTTCTTTTATCAAAGTTCTCACTAAATATTTGAAACTGGTATCAAATGCACTGAAACATTTCAGTAAGCATTTCTATTTAGAAAAAAATCATAAAACAATAACTGCTGGTGGCAGGTGCACCTGGGCTAGCTAGCATGTTAGCTTAGCACACCATCAATACACGACCATTTATGAGATTGAAACCATGTTTGTGCTCCAAACTTACTTTATAACGCAAGTCGAGTGTTTTAAATAATCTTCTGTGATCTAATTTGGCTTCAGATAAAAAAAAATCCGACAGAAAATTTATTATTTATAGTGTTCTGCACGATGATGAAATCTATATCGATTAGCATTGCATTATAAATATAATCTATTATTATGAAATACCTGGCATGGCTTGAAGAACACAGGTAACTCAAATATCATTGCAATCATGTTTATTGTCTTCAAAACATCTTTATCTGCATGTTACAGCGATCTCTGTCAGCTACTTTCTGTATCAGTGACGTCCTGGAATGTCACATGACTATGGGTCTTCTTCATGACCCATATATGGACTGTTATTGTGCATATAGCGCCCTCAGGCTATTGGTATGAATTGAAAACACAGCACATCTCAGTAAGAAGCGATCATAATGATTACATCGACGCATTTGGGTATAAATTCAACAAATATTATTCCTGTCTATAGAAATATGATGTGAATCTATGAGAATATATCAATATTTCTCCAAGTCTGCACATTTTTGAGCTAAAGCCCTGAGGGACGATGTTTTGCGAATCGCTGTCATGACGACAGCACGGAGTGTTTTTTATGAATGGACCAGCTGACGCTCATAATTCATATTAAAGGTATCGACTCATTTTTCCATTTCATAACTCCTGACACAAATTAAGACATAACTGTCACTATAAGTTTCTCAGAATACAATAGTGGTCAAATACTGAATCTTGAGTATTATATCTTTTTAATGATGTATAGTTTGTCAAGGTATAACATTAAATCTGATAGTAAATTTGAACTAAATAAAAAAAAAACCGCTTCAGTGCGCCGACGCTCTGGAAAAGGTTAACAGGTTAACTGGGTCCTGCTGGCGCTCTCCACACCAAGAGGTGAAAAGTTTCCACCTCGCGGCATATAACTTCCTCGTGGAGGGAGCTCTGGATCGGAGGATGGTCTCAACGACCTCAGCCGAGAGACCAGAATCTATGAGCTGGGCCCCCTCAGAGGCCAAGCCCACAGCCTCCATAGCTCTAGACGGGGGTGAAGGATCGACCCACTCGCCTGAGAGAGCGGATCTCTCCTGATCGGTATCTCTAGGGGAGAGCCGTTGAGGAGAGACACTAGGTCCGCAAACCATACCCGGGCCGACCAGAACGGGGCTATTAGCAGGAGACTGAGCCCGTCCCGGCGAACCCTCTCCAGAACTCCTGGGAGCAGAGCGATCGGGGGAAAAGCGTACAAGCGTGACCTCGGCCACGGATGTACCATCGCATCCAACCCCAGCGGGGCTGGATGGCTGAGAGAGAACCACAGCGGGCAGTGTGATGTTTCTCGAGAAGCAAATAGGTCTACCTCGGCAAGACCGAAATGTTTCCATAGGAGTTCCACCACCTCGGGGTGAAGACTCCATTCCCCGGGCCTCGGCCCCTGTCTTGACAGGATGTCTGCCCCCTGATTTAAATACCCCGGGAGATAAAAGCTCTCAGAGAAAGAATTTTCCCCTGGGACCATAGAAGGATCTGACGTGCCAGTTTGTAAAGCGGGCGAGAACGCAAACCCCCCTGATGGTTGATATAAGAAACCACCGATGTGTTGTCTGTCTGGACAAGAACATGGTGGCCCCTTAGGTCTGGGAGGAAGTGTTTCAGAGCCTGAAACACCGCCAACATCTCTAGGCAGTTTAAGTGCCACAGACGATGATGGTCCTCCCACAGACCCTGAGCCGGGCGACCATCCATGATCGCCCCCCAACCCGTGAGAGAGGCATCTGTCATTAGCATTACGCGACGACAAGGAGCTCCTAACACAGGGCCTTGGGACAGAAACCAAGGATCTTTCCACATGATCAGGGCGTGATGACACCGTCGCAAACTCACGATCATGCGAAGCGGATTTCCCCTCGGGGAGAATCCCTTGGTCCTGAGCCACCACTGTAACAGTCTCATGTGCAAGAGGCCAAGAGGTATCACGTTGGACGCAGCTGCCATGAGAACTAGCAGTCTCTGGAACTGTTTTACAGTGGATGACTGGCCTAGCTTGACCTGATCTACTGCAGCGAGAATCAAAGCAATACGAGCAGGTGACAATCGTGCCTGCATCGTCGTTGAATCCCACACTACACCTAGAAAAGTGGTTCTCTGTAATGGAGAAAGAACACTCTTTTTGGCGTTGAGCCTCAGCCCCAGTCACTTGATATGAGCAAGAACGACATCTCGGTGCCGAACCGCCTGTTGTTCCGATTGAGCTAGAATCAAGCAATCGTCTATATAGTACAGAAAGCGGATGCCCTGTAACCTCAGCGGGGCTATAGCAGCATCCGTACACTTCGTGAATGTTCGGGGTGACCGTGCTAGGCCGAACGGAAGAACCCGATATTGGTACGCTTCGCCCCCGAAAGCGAACCTCAGGAACTTCCTGTGTTGAGGGAGGATAGATACATGGAAGTAAACGTCCTTTAGATCTATCATGACAAACCAGTCCTCGGATCTGATTTGAACATCCCCAGTGACAGACACAGCGCCCTGTAACGTACTGGCAGGGAATAGCTGGTCTGGGCACTCCACAACCCTCCTCGGAGGGGGCGAGCGTCCCTCGGGAAATCGCTCGCCGAGTCTCTCTACGCCCTGTGAAGGCAGGGTTAGTAGAGCAGACCCCTGAGGGCATCGGAAAAGACAGGGCACCGTGTTCTTGTGCAGTGAACTCAGATCTTTCACGATAGGGACCACCCTCAGAACCCTGACGTTCAGCACGTCAGGATATATATATATTTTTTTCGATGAAGTAGTATCCTAACTCCCTGCTGGGTGGGGGACCCATTCCGCCAGGAACTCTACTAAGGGAACCAGCCTCTCGAGGCTGGCCTCCGGATGAACATCCCGAGTGACAGACACAGCGCCCTGTAACATACTGGCAGGAAACAGCTGGTCTGAGCACTCCACAACCCTCCTTGGAGGGGGCGAGCGTCCCTCGGGAAATCGCTCGCCGAGTCTCTCTACGCCCTGTATAGGCAGGGTTAGTAGAACAGACCCCTGAGGGCATCGAGAAAGACAGGGCACCGTGTTTTTGTGCGGTGAACTCAAGTTTTTCCCGATGGGGACCACCCTCAGAGTCCTGACGTTCAGCCCGTCAGGACTTTTTCGACGCAGCCTTTCTGGCGACAATGACTGTCCTCAGATCAGTCCTGCCCCGAGAAGGCCGCGCCGGAGAGCGCCCCGCCTCGTCCCTCCAGTTTCTCTGCAGGGGGGCACGAGACGTGACACTCCGCTTCTGCTGTGCTCTTTTGGAAGACGAACTCGACGAAAGACTTTGCTCTGGTTGAACATTCTGCGTGACAGACACAGTGCCCTGTAACGGCGCACCGGCAGGGAACGACTGGTCTGAACACACTAGAACCCTACTTAGAGGCGGCGAGCGTCCCTCGGGAAAGCACTCGCCAGACCCTTCTACGCCCTGTTTCGGCAGGGTTAGTAGGACGGGCCCCTGAGGGCGCCGGGAGAGACAGGGCACCCTTAAGGGAGGTGAACGCAAGTCTCTCTCGGCGGGGACCCCCCTCATATTTCCTTTGAGCAGGTCGGCCTGAAAAGCCTGCATAAAAGTCATCATATGCAAACATGCAGCCGCCTGCCGAGCCACCGAGTAAGCCTTCCCCACCAGCACAGAGGTATATATATTTATTTATTTATTTATTTTTTGGTGGAAGAGCCGGTGCTTTAAGTGAAGACGATGAAGCAGGAGAGAGATAGCTCGCGAGCGTCTCCTCCGCCTACAGTATCGTCACATAACCAGCAGATTTAGCAGCAACAATGTTACCATAAGCATTGGACTGATTTGTGTAAATTCAGCTTGAAACCGGTCTAACCAATGTCTTTGAAACCTCAGCATGAAGATCTGGGAAGAACGGTAAGCACCGGCTAGAAGGTTGAGGTCGTGCAGACAGAAATCTATCATCTAGATTGCTTTTAATTCTAGAAACCTGTCTATCAGCTGGCCACTCGATACTGTTATTTTTTTTATTTTTTTTTAGCTTTTCAACAGCCCGAGATAATACATCCATCAAACCTTCTTCATTTGCAGTATAATGTGATAAACTAGTTTTCTCTGATGCAAAACTTTCGACATCCAGCTCCTCAGAACTGGAAAATCTCAATTCAACATCATCATGTGCCTCCACCCGGGCAGAAGTAACCGCCGCAGCGCGTGCTTCCAGAGCCGGGTGAGAGGCACTAGATCTCGTCGGAGATAGCTGAGATAGGGCGGAGCCCGTCTCAACGTCGCCAGCGAGATCCATCTGCGAGCCCCAAGACAAGCGCCGCCGCTCTGCCTCAACAGAAGCGGGACCCGAGCCTCGGGGAGCTCGCAGCAAATCACTCACATCGAAGAGCGATCGCCGCGAGCGCAGAGTTCTCAAGGGAAAACGCTCGCAATGCTAACAATCGACTCCCTCGAGAGCCGACTGGGCATTGTTGCACTCCCAAATAAGCCACACTTAGCTCGTGTGAATCCCCACCCGTGATGTACCGAGTACAGGGGGGAACACACTTCTTATACTGCTCGCTCATATTGGTTTTTTTATATAAAATATATATAGTGAAAACTCCTGACAAAACAGACAAACACAATCGACAGATTCAGACACACACAGAGCTGCTGAAGTAACTAAAGCTGGCGTATTGTGTACTCGGGGGATATTTATAGCTTCCTGGTCGATGACGTCACTCGCCGTACGCTCATTCTCTCCATTGACTGATTTCATTCATGCTTCAGACGCGTCACGCTGAGGGCGTTCCCACTGCGATTTCACGCAGCGGTAGTCCCTGAAGGGGAACTCGATTGCTTACAGAGAGGCTTTAAAAGCTGCTAGATCTGCTTTATTTTTCAACCCTATTAGAAGAAAATAAACATAATCCTAGGTATTTATTTGAAAAAGTCGCTACACTAACGAAAAAGAAAGCTTCAAGCCCAGAAATTTCCAAGAAACACAGCAGTAATGACTTTATGAACTTCTTCACTTATGTAGGGTCTGGACCAATCAGACACACACTAATTATTCATATTCACTATATTTAATGAATATAAAGGTCTATGAAACTGTCCCCCAAAACTAACCTCACAAATGAAGTTACTTTGTCAGCCGGGTGTCCGGTTACAGAACACTTTAAGACTGATAACAGACTTTACGACCTCAAAGGAATGTGGCCACATGCGCCACATGCTTAAGAGAGAGAGAGACCATCTTTAATTAAATAAACTTTGGGGTGTTACTCTGATCTATGAAGGAACATGCCTCACAGAAACTGTGATGATTTACTGTCTCGTGTACTATTAGGTATAACAACATGGTATGTTTGATTGTGGTGTATGTGGTTGAACAACCACCCAACGGTCAATATAACCTCACCTGTATCATGCTTCCTAGCAAATTAATCCTCATTTAATGACACACACTTTGATGTACATCACCTTCTCTTAGAGTGCAATGTGAATTTGTTATGTCTATTTGAGCTTGAATGAACAGTCTAAGCATGCTGGGGACAAAGACCATAAATCAACTAAGAGCCGCTTCCCCTCTCGGACATGTCACCTTACTCATAGGTCCATTCAAACCTTAGGGGTTGGTTCTTTCTCAGGGTATATCAGAGGCAGGCAACAGTGACCGCCCTCTCTTAGTTTTTTCATCCAGCCGCAACACTGTTCTGGTGAGACTGGGGAGCCCCCTCCCCCTCCACGGGGGCCCCAGGGCCCAGCAGGCCTCGATTCCAACCAGATCCGGCCTCATGGAAAAGAGAGAAGACTCTCTCACAAAGAACCAAGGACAATCTCAGGAGTTTTGGAACAAAGACTCCAACCAACAAAGACTCCAACCAACAACGACTCCAATCACCCATCCTTCCGACTTCCTCACTTCTCCTGGGTGCTCGGCGTGGCCTCAACAGAGTCCCAGGCCTTCACCAAACCAGTCATGCGTTCCTGGAGAAATAGAACGCTCAACCAACTTCCACTTGACACTGCCGGAACCATCAACGACTTCAATTTTCAACAACTTCAAGAATTGTTCCCATTACAAATGCAAGTATTCAATTCAATGAAATGTGAAAATGAAATTCTGATGGTTCTTCTCATAGACCCTCTTCCGGTTTCCAATTTCATCCTATCACTAACCTATTTATGTATTCATGTGTGTATGTTGTTTAGTTTATTTATATTCATATAAATATCTATATTTAGTTAATAAAACTTGTACATAATATGTATTTGGTTCTGTTTTGTTTGCAATACAAGTCACTTTACGATCACGGTTTTTGCTACTGGCTCAAAGTACTGTACAGGCGAAGAAATAATTATTCTTCGGTGGCCATGGAAGATACCCTTTTCTTAGAATAAATTAATAATCAAAAGAGTTTGTTGGAAGAACTGATTAATTGATTGTAATATTAATTCAGCCACATCAAGTTAATCCAATTTACTGACCCGAATATTTATAATTAATAATAACAAGATATTATTGATTATTAATATTTCCAGAAAGCTGAGTTGCTTACACTTATAAGATTGATAATATTAGGGACAAAATTATCACTATGCAACCGTCTACTACAGCATCGCATCAAGGAGTGCATTATAGTCTCCCTGAGGTAAAATTTGATTCATTTGTTTCCGTAGGAGAGGAAAAATTTTGCAAACTCGTTAATTCATCTAAATCGACAACATGTAAGTTAGACCCTATACCGACTAAACTACTGAAAGAGATGCTTCCAGAAGTCATAGATCCTCTTCTTAACATCATTAATTCGCTTTGTCTCTAGGATACGTACCAAAAACCTTTAAGCTGGCTATGATTAAACCACTTGTTAAAAAAACGCAACTTGATCCTACAGAATTAGTCAATTACAGGCCGATCTCAAATCTACCTTTTCTATCAAAGATATTAGAAAAAGCAGTATCCTCACAACTGTGTTCCTTTCTTGAAAGATATGATATCTGCGAGGATTTCCAGTCAGGATTTAGACCGCACCATAGCACTGAGACAGCTCTCATTAGAGTCACAAATGATTTGCTCTTATCATCCAATCGTGGTTGTATCTCTCTATTAGTGTTACTTGATCTTAGTGCTGCATTTGACACCATTGACCACAACATTCTCTTAAATAGACTAGAAAACTATGTTGGCATTAGTGGAATTGCATTAGCATGGTTTAAATCATATTTATCTGACCGCTATCAGTTTGTAGCAGTAAATGAAGAGATGTCTTATCGATCACAAGTTCAGTATGGCGTACCACAAGGCTCAGTACTAGGACCGCTGCTGTTCACTCTGTACATGCTACCTTTAAGAGATATCATTAGGAAACATGGAATTAGCTTTCACTGTTATGCTGATGATACTCAGCTCTATATTTCTTCCAAACCTAACAAAACTCACAAATTCACAAAATTATCGGAATGCATAGTTGATATAAAAAAATTGGATGACTAGTAATTTCCTACTACTAAATTCTGAAAAAACAGAGATTCTAATTATTGGACAAAAACTTCCACACGTAATAACCTAGAATACCGTCTAACACTTGATGGCTGCTCTGTTAAGTCTTCGTCGTCAGTTAGGAACCTGGGTGTGCTCTTTGATACCAATCTTTCATTTGAAAGTCACGTGTCTAGTGTCTGTAAAACCGCATTTTTCCATCTTAAAAATATATCTAAATTACGTCATATGCTCTCATTGACAAATGCGGAACAACTAGTTCATGCGTTCATGACATCAAGGCTAGATTATTGTAATGCTCTACTGGGTGGTTGCCCTGCACGCTTAATAAACAAACTACAGCTAGTTCAAAACGCAGCTGCTAGAGTTCTTACCAGAACCAGGAATACGACCATATTAGCCCGGTTCTGTCAAAACTGCATTGGCTCCCTATTAAACATCGTATACATTTTTAAATATTGCTGATTAGCTACAAAGCACTAAATGGTTTAGCTCCCCAGTACTTGAGCGAGTTCTTAACTTATTATAGTCCTTCACGTCTATTGCGATCTCAAATTTCTGGCCAGTTGATAATACCTAGAATATCTAAATCCACTGCTGGCGGTAGATCCTTTTCCTATTTAGCACCAAAACTTTGGAACAATCTTCCTAACATTGTCCGGGAGGCAGACACAGTCTGTCAGTTCAAAGCTAGACTTGCCGAATCCAGGCCGTTTCCAGATCTGACGAAGGAATTTCGCCTGGACCTGATGACAAGGCAGTGCTGAAGTGCAAACTAGCCTCTCCCTATGGAGGATCCCTATACCACTCTACAGATAAAGCGTTGTGGAATTTTTCGGTTCGCGTACCTACCCAAAGTGATAAGATAAAATAAAATTCTGCATCAAAATTTATAGACAAGACAAGTAGTTTGTTTAGGCATGGTTTGTAAGGAATTACAAACCTGCACACATATATTCAAACGCACATAACTATAGAATCAATTCTTAATGCGCATGTGAACGCCATCAGCGTCTATCACAGGTTCACGTTTAAAGTCTGTTTAGAGAGAACGGTGTCGTCTTAGCGGCCCCTAATTTAATAACAAACTATCATGTGGATCGTATGAAAACAATGACTTATTTCCTGCATTACTGGACTAAATGAGGGTGAAGGTGAAAATTTCACATGAAGGTGAAAATGGACTCATTTTGAAGAAAACAGTCTAAGGTGAAAGTCTATGTATATTTTTGACTACTTTTAGATCAGACATGCTGTAATCGGAGATGAAGTGCAACGCTTTGTAAACAAACCCTAGTTTGTTTACAAATATCAAAGATGTACTTCGCGATTAATTCTGCAATCATTTGATCTGTTGTATTATGTCAACTAAATAAACCATATAGCACAAATCCTGAGAAAGAAAGGTTTTGTTTGATATATGACTTGCCTTTGTTCATCAAATTTGACCAATGCCATCAATATTCAAATTCATAATCACACTTACTTTTGATCGGTATTTCGGTTGCGGGTGGAGGAATTTAAACATTTAAATTATGCAATATGTAAAATGAATTAAAAAATGATGGTTTTGTGTGAAAAGTAGAGGGTCTAAGCTTTGTAATGATATCACATATGACTGTTAATGTTTCATCAGGAACTTTAAATATTAAAGGGCGATCATAATAACGATCTTAATAACGCAATTCCAAGACGGTACCGGGTTTACGACCTTAACAGGTTAAAAGCGCTATATAAATGAGGATGACTTGACTTGACGAATGTCTATCAAATGCGCCTGTACGTAGCTCATAGCCTTTCGTTTCAATTATACCAGATGACGTATGTAGAGCGACAGAAATTAGATGAGGAAGAAGAGAGAGATTAACCAAACTACTTAGAACAATATCTAAGGCTGCATCAAAAGGTAACTTCGCATCTGCTGCCATGTTGGATCCATAGGTATAAACAAACTGCTTCGGTGTGTCGCATAGACATCGTCATCGTCTTGTTGCTCCCTCCCCGTTCTGTGATTGGTCCCCTCGATGAGGCGAAAATCTGCTCCATGGAATCCAGACTGCCTAGCAGCGTCAATAAAATCGCACTGCACGCGCAAGGCGGCATGGGGAAACCTAGGCTAGTGGGTTGCCGCAATCAGGAGGAAAAACTTTACTTAGTTACTGTCTTCAACTGCATACTACATTTGTTAAAAGTTGTACAAAGCAAGAGGTTGTGTATTGTATATTCCTTGATGACTAAGAGGATAGTTGATGAGTGATGTTGAATTGGTGGTTCATGTTAGCAGATGATAAAGCCAGGCCACATTGCATGAATCAAATTTTATTTATTTTGTTTTCAAATAACAATTTGCTTTGATATTCTGTAATTTTTTTTACATGCCTTTTTAAAATGTTTATGAATCGAGTTCCCCTTCAGGGACTACCGCTGCGTGTAATCGCAGTGGGAACGCCCTCAGCGTAACGCGTCTGAAGCATGAATGAAATCAGTCAATGGAGAGATGGGGCGTCATAGCGAGTGACGTCATCGACCAGTAAGCTATAAATATCCCCTGAGCACACAATACGCCAGCTTTTTGTTACTTCAGCAAGCTCTGTGTGTGTCTGAAATCTAGCCATTGTGTTTGTCTGTTTTAGACAGGAGTTTCTCACTATATATATATATATATATTTAAAAAAAAAAAACAATATGAGTGTCAAAGTGACGAGCGAGCAATATAGAAAGTGTGTTTCCCCCTGTACACGATACATCACGGGTGGGGATACACATCAGCTGTGTGTTGTTTGTTTGGGATTGCAGCATGCCCAGTCGGCTCTCGAGGGGGTCGATTGTGAGCATTGCGAGCGTTTTCCCTTGAGAACTCGCGGCGATCGCTCTTCGAGGAGAGTGGTTTGCTGCGAGCTCCCCGAGGCTCGGGTCCCGCTTCTGTTGAGGCAGAGCGGCGGCGCTTGTCTTGGGGCTCGCAGATGGATCTCACTGGCGACGTTGAGACGGGCTCCGCCATATCTCAGCTATCTCCAGCGAGATCTAGTGCCTCTCACCCGGCTCTGGAAGCACACGCTGCGGCGGTTACTTCTGCCCGGGTCGAGGCACATGATGTCGAACTTAGATTATCCAGTTCTGAGGAGCTCGGTGTCGAAAGTTTTGCATCAGAAGAAACTGACTCGTCACTCCAGCATACTGCTGAAGAGGGGCTGATAGATGTGTTATCTCGGGCTGTTGAAAAGCTCAGCATCGAGTGGCCAACTGATAGGCAGGAGTCTAGAAATAAAAGCAAATTAGATGATAGACTTCTGTCTGCACGTCCTCAGCCTTCTCGCCGGTGCTTACCATTCTTCCCAGATCTTCACTCTGAGGTTTCAAAGACTTGGGTTAGACCTGTTTCAAATAGAATTTATACTAACCAGTCTAATGCTTATGGAAACATTTTTGGTGCAAAAGCTTCAGGGTACGTAACCATGCCGAAGGCAGAGGAGACGCTCGCTAGCTATCTCTCTCCTGCTTCGTCATCTTCACTTAAAGCACCGGCTCTGCCCTCTAAGCCACTAAAAAATACTTCTGTGTTAGTGGGGAAGGCTTACTCGGCGGCGGGTCAGGCGGCTGCATGTCTACACACTATGGCCATTATGCAGGCTTATCAGGCTGACCTGCTTAAAGATGCTTGTGAGGGGGGTGAAATTTCTGTGGATATGATTAATGAGCTCAGGCAGACTGCTGATCTCACTCTCCGGGCCACCAAGGAGACCGCTAAATCTATCGGCCGGTCTATGGCAGCCACGGTGGCCACTGAGAGACACTTGTGGTTGAGTCAGACCTCTATGAAGGAGAAAGATAAGACTCTCCTTTTAAATGCTCCAGTTTCCCCTGCGGGCCTCTTCGGTGACGCTCTTCACTCTGTCACGGGGAGGTTCCAGGAAGAGAAGAAACAGGCGGCTGCTTTTCAGAAATTTATGCCCCTTAAAGTGCGTGTCGCTGGGGCTGCTGAGCGAGGGCAGTCCCAGCCGCCGAGTACTTCAAAAAGAGCGCAGCAGAAACGGAGTGTCGTGTCTCGTGCCCCCCCGCAGAGAAACTGGAGGGATGAGGCGGGGCGCTCTCCGGCGCGACCTTCTCGGGGTAGGGCTGATCTGAGGACAGTCATTATCGCCAAGAAGGCCGCCTCGAAAAAATCCTGACGTGCTGAACGTCAGGACTCTGAGGGTGGTCCCCATCGTGGAAGACTTGAGTTCACTGCACAAAAACCCGGTGCCCTGTCTTTCCCGATGCCCTCAGGGGTCTGCTCTACTAACCCTTACTATACAGGGCGTAGAGAGACTCGGCGAGCGATTTCCCGAGGGACGCTCGCCCCCTCCGAGGAGGGTTGTGGAGTGCCCAGACCAGCTGTTCCCTGCCAGTACGTTACAGGGCGCTGTGTCTGTCACTCGGGATGTTCATCCTGAGGCCAGTCTCGAGAGGCTGGTTCCCTTAGTAGAGTTCCTGGCAAAAGGAGCTATAGAGCGGGTTCCTCCACCCAGCAGGGAGTTAGGATACTACAGCCGGTACTTCATCTTTCCGAAAAAAGATGGAGGGCTGCGTCCCTTTCTAGATCTGAGTCTCTTAAATCGCGCTGTAGAGAAGCTCAAATTCAAGATGCTCACTCTCAAGCAGATCGTGTCAAATCAGATCCGAGGACTGGTTCGTCACGATAGATCTAAAGGACGCTTACTTCCACGTATCTATCCTCCCTCAACACAGGAAGTTCCTGAGGTTCGCTTTCGGGGGCGAAGCTTACCAATATCGGGTTCTTCCGTTCGGCCTAGCACTGTCACCCCGCACGTTCACGAAGTGTATGGATGCGGCTATAGCCCAGCTGAGGCTGCAGGGCATCTGTATTCTGAACTATATAGACAATTGGTTAATTCTAGCTCAATCAGAGCAACAGGCGGTTCGGCATCGAGATGTCGTTCTTTCTCACATCAAGAGGTTGGGGTTGAGGCGCAACGCCAAGAAGATTGTTCTTTCTCCATTACAGAGTACCACTTCCCTTTCAAGGGAACTCGAGCTGCGTCAAGCTGTGGGAACGCCTCTGCGTGTGTGCGTCATGAAGCACGTATGGAATCAGTCCAATGGAGAGACGGAACGTCATAGGCGGGTGACGTCATCGACCAGGAAACTATAAAACACCCCCAAAACACAAGCGCGACAGCTTCTTTGCCTTCAGTAAGCGCTATATGTGGATCTGTCTCAAGTGTTTTTGTCTGTCACTAAGCAGGAGTTTCACTATTTCAAAAAACTATATATATATATATATATACTATATTGAGAGACAATGGCGAGCAAACAACAATTTAAGAAGTGTGTTCCTCCCTGCTCGCGCTATTTAACGAGCGGGGATACACACAGCTTATGTGTTGTTTGTTTGGGAGTGCAGCATGCCCAGTCAGCTCTCGAGGGGGCTGATTGTGAGCATTGCGAGCGTTTGCCTCTTAGAACGCTCCGCTCCCGCCGATCACTCTTTGAGGAGAGTGGTTCGGTTCGCGATCCCCACGGGTCGGGTCCCGCTTATGCCGAGGCTGAGCGGCGACGTCATTCGTGGGGATCGCAGATGGATCTAACAGCGGGGCTTGAGACGGCTCTGCCCTATCTCAGCCCTTACCTGTTAGATCCAGTGCCTCAGTCTCGGGTTCGGAAGCACGCTCTGCGGTTTCTTCCCCCCGAACTGAGGCCCCAGTACTGTAACTATCCAGTTCTGAGGATCTGGATGTTGTTAGTCTGGATGCGGGAGATGTCGATGATTCGCCATCTCGCTCTCCCGAAAGTGAGATGCTTATGGAGGTGCTCACTCGTGCTGTTTCTAAATTAAGCATCGAGTGGCCAGCTGTTAGGCAGGAGTCTAGAGAAAAATCTAAATTAGATGAAAGATTTTTGCCTTCCCGTTCTCAACCTCCACGCCGGTGCTTGCCCTTCCTCCCTGATCTCCACACAGAGGTTTCGAGATCGTGGAAAAAGCCGGTCTCTTATCGTGTTTTTAGCCCTCAAACTTCCACTTATTCAAACATTCCACTCATTCAAACACTTATTCATGGTTATGGGGCGATGCCCAAAGCAGAAGAGGCGCTTGCTAGTCATCTTTCTGCTGAAGCTGCATCTTCTTTTAAAGCACCACTTTTACCCTCTAAGCCTCTTAGAAGTACGTCAGCTTTAGTGGGTAAGGCGTATTCGGCGGCCGGTCAAGCCTCGGCGTGCCTGCACACAATGTCCATCTTGCAGGCATACCAGGCTGACTTATTAAAGGATGTGAGTGACACTCAAGAGGTCAGCACTGACGTAGTTCGCGAACTGCGTCAGGTTGCAGATTTATCTCTGCGTGCCACCAAGGAGTCGGCCAAGCTAATGGGCCGTACTATGGCAGCCCTGGTGGCCGCAGAGAGGCATCTATGGTTAAATCTCTCTGGTATGAAAGAAAAAGACAAAGCTTTTCTTTTGGACGCTCCGCTTTCTCCTCATGGTCTTTTTGGTGATTCTGTAAATACTGTCATAGATAGATTTCAGGAAGAGAAGAAACAGTCGGCAGCGTTTCAGAAATTTATGCCTCTTAAAATTCATGTCCCCGGTACTGCTGGGCGGGAGCAGTCCAGGCCGTCAGTCAGCTCCTCACATAGGTAGCAACAGAAGCAGAGTGTCGCGTCTCGCGCTCCCCCTTCCAAACAGTGGGACCAGACGCGGCACTCTCAGCCGAAGTCTTCTGGCAAAACTGATCTGAGGACAGTTATTATGGCTAAGAAGGCTTCGGCAAAGAGGAAGTCCTGACGCCACTGGCGTCAGGATGCTGTCCCTGCCGTGGGAGAGAGGTGTTCACCGCATAACACGGTGCCCGCTCTTCTTCTTCCAAAAAAATCCAACATGTTGGATATCCCCGATTTGAGATCGGAGCGGTCCCGATGTCCTTCCAAGCAGACGAGAGCAATCTTAACACACACGGCAGGAATATCTGATCAGATTATTTTACAATAATCGGAGCATCCTTAAGATTGTCGGAAGGGGTAAATCGGGGCTAAAATCGGCCTAATTATCCTGCCGTGTGAACCAGGCTTAACTTTCAGGACAGTTTCTGTGGAAATGACATTTGTCACTGCATGTACACAGTACGATGATCTCTGTTTGTCTAATGTTCAAGCTCCTGCAAAGAAAGGCAATACAAAGGGAGCTGAGGCTAGATTTTTCAAACTGCCAATATGCAATCTGGTCAAATCTCTTTTCTGACAGACTTTTAGTCATATTTCCTTGGCTTTCTGCTTAATTTTGGCGGACATCTAAAAGCTGTCTGCCTCCAAACACTCACATGCAGGTCTACTCCCTGAATGACAAATGCACATGGCCAGCATGGTGTGTCAACCAAGAAACACTACTGAATAAAGTCGATTCAAGGCTCTTGTGTAAGTGCCAGAAGCTTTCAAATGAAGAACCATAAGCTGGATGTGGGGACATAACCAGTAGAGATAAACCCATTTTCTACTGAGTAATTGTGTCAATCTGGTGCCGTTCCACACCTCTCCACTGAAGTAAAGAATGTTCTGAGCAGGAAACATTGGCTCCGCAAAAGTCCCTTAAATAATTGAACTTCAGGTGAGCAGCAGTAACATTTTGGTGTGAAACATTATATTTTCTTTATTTTTTTGTCTGTGAATAAATAGTATTCTGTAACATACATTAATACAATCCAGAGAAGATTGCTTAGATTAACAATAGGGAAAATGTAAAAACTGCCACTTCATGTATGGTTCAAAAGTTTGGCGTCCATAAGATTTTTTTCTGTAATATTAATATTTCTATTCAGCTAGGACACAATAAATTGTACAAAAGTGACAGTTAAGATATTTATCAAATTATATATTATATATTTTCATAAAAATATTAAGCATCACGACTGTTTTCAACATAAATAATTATAAAACATGTTTCTTGAGCATCAGATCAGCATGAATGATTTCTGAAGGATCATGTGACAAGACGAGCAATGATGCTGAAAATTCAGTTATTAGGAAAACTATTATTTTAAATTGTAATACTATTTTATAATATTAAAAATACATAATAAATGCAGTCTTGGTGAGTATAAGGGACTTCCAATAACATTAAAGATATTATTGAGCCCAAAATTCATTCATTAGGATTCTTTGATGATTTAAAAGAACAGCTTTCCTGTGGAATAGAAATCTTAGCATTATAAATGTCTTTTACAGTCACTTTTAATAAATTTATTGAATCCATGTATTTTTTAAGTATTTATGATGTTTTAATTTTTGATTGAATTATTTGAATTGAAGAAGGATCACTCTTCCTCTGAGGATCAGTGCAGTGTTGGAATTCCATTTAAGTGCACATTGGAATGATGAATTCAATTAATTTAATGATGAATTACAATGATAAGACTAAAAATAATAACATTCTCAGACAATCTCATGACTTAACTGAACTGAAAAACATAAAACATTGAGCTAATGCTGCTGCTTCTGTTTTTCACAGATCTACCTAACCTACTTCTGTCTCATGTCCAGTATTTATTAGACCCACCTCAACACCCTTGAACTCATAACCTATTTTAAAAGCCAAACACATTTTCAGTTCTGGCCTGAAGGACAACAGACAACTTTCACCTCTAACTTGAAAACAAAATATAATGACTCCCGCACACTATTTGACCTATTTTCTCCTCAAACTGGTCCACTGTTAGGCTCTCTGACTTCAGCTAAAAAAAGTATAATGTATGTGGATAGTCTTTCAGTGAAAGTCCCTGTTTCCTTGTGATAAAAATTAGCCTATAAGTAGACCTGACCTTCTTTGTCATTATTTCACAGACATAATATGTAAAACAGTATGCTGTTTGACAGAAAAGAGGGTGTATATGTCACTGAATTCTTTATCATGAACATTTTATGGTACTTTTTCCAGCAAACTGAGGATCCCATGAGGATTTATTCTCTTGTACCCAAATTTTAACCCTTTTTCATACCATAAAAATGTCAGAGCTAATCTGAAACGAGTAAGAGATTCTCCGGTGTCCTACTTATTCAAGGAGAACAAAAAGAGACTCTTTTCCCTTTTCTCAAAACTGTCATCGTAACTCAAGCAAAATAATGAAACAACATGGGGAGAAATAACATTGAATGAGGTGCATTTTATAATGAGTCTAATTTGCATAGAAAAGATTAAAATAATGACAATGAATTTAATTAATTTAAATATGCAGCACTATTTACATAGAAATTATTTAAAAAAATTGCTGCATGCAATCGTGCCGCAGTTGTTTATGTATACAGTCTCCAAACTCCAGTTCTGGACCATCACATCATTTTATACCACTACAGCAAAAATAAAAATGCATTATGGAAGTCTTCATTTGAAATACCAGCAAATCATTCTTTATCCGTGGTAAAATGATCCCATTTCCAACAAAGATTTTACTCGTTGTATACTCATGCAGTGGATTACAACCAGACCAAGCATGTCCTATCTTCACATATTTTTAATGGAAGTTTTGTATGCTCAATGCAGCCAGCTTTACTACATTAAAGGAGGGCCAAGATTAGCATCTGCCACCACAGAGACTCATTTGCTGGCTTTCATGTGTGCACCAGTGCTAACATGCACGGATGCAAATTGATTTAACCTAAATGGAAGATGCCACATAAAGTTTGCCGATATTCGTTTAGAGAGAGCTTTAGACTCTCTATCAAAGTTTCAGATTCAAGCTCATTTATGTGATAAAAAAAAGGGAGAAAATAAGTTACCAAACAAACTTCACACACATTCTTGTATCACCCAAGGATTTATTTTGCTGTAATGAGTGGCCGACTGCCATGACCACACCTATCAAATAATTATAAATGTGGAAATTAAATATTGATTTATTATTATAAATTTATGATAAGTAAATATTTTGTTTTACCTATAGTCCTGTATATTTAATCTTGAAGCTATTGCCAAAAAATAGGCGGTTTCAGTTCAACTCCAACACTGATTCAGTGTTACATTAAACACCCTGTAGTGTGCACACTGAGCAGTATTCATTTCATCTGGGCTAACCCTTGTGGGGCCTACATGGAAACTGAGGACCAAACTAGCTGGACCCCAGTAGACAGCCCAGGTCAAGCCCATTTAGGTCCCACATGGGTGTGCTGGCTGGGCTATGGTCTTCATTGGCTGCACACAAACGTCTACTTTGACCCACCCTCAAACAATGTAGTTAGCTGAGGCTTGGAAGAGTTTGGTTTGTGTTGTCGACATATCCAGAAGACACTGTTTTCTGCTCTGCGAAAGCAAATCCACTTTGCATGCGCTTCCAAAGGATGAGGAATCGGACTTGAATTGATAAGGTAAAACCAATGCCATCATTACTCTATCACTGTGTATTAAGTGATAAGGAAGGTCCATCTTACCAATCAGTGCCAATTGGAAAGGAGGGGTTTGGAGAGATTGAATCCTTTATCAAACCAGTTCAGACACTGTGAGAAATGAGGTGATGCTGTAATATAATATGAGGAAATTAAAGTATGTGTGTGTTATTTTATTTTTACCTTGGAAAGTTGGATGCATGTAAACATATTGTAGGAGACCTGCAAAACAAAAGTAGAAACCTTTACAACATGCATAATAGAGGCACTTTAAATATACCGTATGCAAATGTATACTGTATATTTTACAACTTACCCAGATAAGCGAACTGTTACACAGTGTTTCATTGGACAATGGCAAATATTTAAAAATATCAAACTACTAGATGCTGTGATTGACCAATCAGCAACATATAAAATGTACTTAAAGGCCTCCAGACACGGAGATGTGTTTACAGTATGGCACTACTGAAAGCATCCTGACAAGCAGTTTTTTTCTGCCACAGGAGAACAAAGGGACCCGCGGAAGGCAGTACATTCATTTTAACATATCACAAGTAGCGTTTCTTTGGGAGATCTAGAGTCGTGGTTTACCAAAAGTTTGTGGAACCACTAAAATGGATGCTTCCCCCCTTAGAGATTTTGCCTACAAGTGCAGAGATGTTAAATATTATATGGATTTTTGGTCGCAGTCCCAGTTTATAAGGTAAATAGGAAACAGAGCGCTGCAATCTGATTATTCAGAATGATGTCTGTTTTTGAGACAATGTTGCATGTGGAAAAGATTTTTACAGAAAATGAAAAATAGAATTTCCTTTAAATGACAGCAAGAAGCAGTGCTATTTTTTATATACAGACACTATTTTTCCATGTGGTTACAGTGGTGTGTTCACACGAATCAGCAAGATTTTTGACAGCTGAAATCTGCACACTATAGGGGGGCTATGTGGTTCAAGAGCTTTCTTTATGATCATGAAATGTGAACTCAGATGTTTAAATGATTCATGCACTTCATGTTCGTTTTGCTGGCTTGACGTCCAAATTGAAGTGACATAAGTGCATTGTGGGTGCGCAGGTAGATGATACTCAGGTTAGAGAACAGACTGTTGTAAGATGCTCAGTTCCAGCAATTGTGAGCAGGCGAGAGAGAGATGAGAGACTCTTGCAAATTTTAAAATCAATGACAAACTGTAAAATTGAAAATTCAGTTCTGAACTTGGTAAAAAAAAATGATATTCTTTAACATTCTTTTTAATGATCATACATGTTTGGCAGTATATTGAATCATTTTGCTTTCAACTGCATATTCTGCATATATATAAATAGTTTCATGATAAATGTGAAGGGTGATATTCATATTCATAGATATTAGTATACATGTACATTTGGATAGACATTAAAACATAAGTGATTTTTTTTTATTAATTACAAATCTCTATGAATGCTAAAATGGAAATATACAAATGAAATGAATCTCATTTATCTGAAATTTTATAAAACTAGCCAATGAATTATGTGAATTATATATATATATATATATATATATATATATATGCACTCACATAAAGGATTATTAGGAACACCATACTAATACTGTGTTTGACCCCCTTTCGCCTTCAGCACTGCCTTAATTCTACGTGGCATTGAATCAACAAGGTGCTGAAAGCATTCTTTAGACATGTTGGCCCATATTGATAGGATAGCATCTTGCAGTTGATGGAGATTTGTGGGATGCACATCCAGGACACGAAGCTCCCATTCCACCACATCCCAAAGATGCTCTATTGGGTTGAGATCTGGTGACTGTGGGGGCCATTTTAGTACAGTGAACTCTTTGTCATGTTCAAGAAACCAATTTGAAATGATTCAAGCTTTGAGACATGGTGCATTATGCTGCTGGAAGTAGCCATCAGAGGATGGGTATATGGTGGCCATAAAGGGATGGACATGGTCAGAAACAATGCTCAGGTAGGCCGTGGCATTTAAACGATGCCCAATTGGCACTAAGGGGCCTAAAGTGTGCCAAGAAAACATCCCCCAAACCATTACACAAGCATCACAAGCCTGCACAGTGGTAACAAGGCATGATGGATCCATGTTCTCATTCTGTTTACGCCTGTTTACCATCTGAATGTCTCAACAGAAATCGAGACTCGTCAGACCAGGCAACATTTTTCCAGTCTTCCACTGTCCAATTTTGGTGAGCTCTTGCAAATTGTAGCCTCTTTTTCCTATTTGTAGTGGAGATGAGTGGAACCCGGTGGGGTCTTCTGCTGTTCTAGCCCATCCGCCCCAAGGTTGTGCGTGTTGTGGCTTCACAAATGCTTTGCTGCCTACCTCGGTTGTAACGAGTGGTTATTTCAGTCAAAGTTGCTCTTCTATCAGCTTGAATCAGTCGGCCCATTCTCCTCTGACTTCTAGCATCAACAAGGCATTTTCGCCCACAGGACTGCCACATTCTGGATGTTTTTCCCTTTTCACACCATTCTTTGTAAACCCTAGAAATGGTTGTGCGCGAAAATCCCAGTAACTGAGCAGATTGTGAAATACTCAGACCGGCCTGTCTGGCACCAACAACCATGCCACGCTCAAAATTGCTTAAGGGTGTACTCACACTAGCCAGTTTGAACCGTGCCCGAGTGCGTTTGACCACCAAAGCGCGGTTCGTTTGACTAGTGTGAGTGCTCCGAACCGTGCCCGGGCGCGGCTCGATTGGCCGGCCCTGGCCCGCTTGGAAGAGGTGGGCCAGAGCACGGTTCAGTTGGACTCGGGCGCGGTTCGCATGCAGTGTGAGCGCTAACCGTGCTGGAGCACGGAACAGGACGCGTGATGTACGGGAACTGTAGTCCGTAATCAAAGCTGCAAAGAAAGTCCTTGCTGCACTTCAGCTGGTACCTTGCAAACCTCCTCATACGAGCAGCACGATTACGTGAAAATTTTCGCGCCACTAAGGCGACACATCTGTTTAACAAGAGGCTGTGAGAGGGCTGTGGACCAAACGACACAAAATTATCCACAAAGAAAACAGACCGATGGACTCCATTGTGTTCAGAGAGCGCCGCTCGTCTTGTTTATTCCGAAACCGTCGCACCATAATGACGTAAGCGTGCTCCGGCACGAATCCTGAAACCCTATGTGAGTGCAGGCCAGAGGGGGAGTGGGGAGGGGGGACAATCGTACTCGGGCCCGGTTCATGGCAACCGTGCCTAGTGTGAGTACACCCTAAGTCACTTTTCTTTCCAATTCTGACATTCAGTTTGGAGTTCAGGAGATTGCTTTGACCTGGACTACACCCCTAAATGCATTGAAGCAATTGCCATGTGATTGGTTGATTAGATAATTGCATTAATGAGAAATTGAACAGGTGTTCCTAATAATCCTTTAGGTGAGTGTATATATATATATGTGTATATATATATATATATATATATATATATATATATATATATATATATATATATATATATATATATATATATATATATTTACACACACACACACACATATATTAGATCACTTTATTTTATTTTTTTATTCTATATAAATAATATAAAAAAAAAAAAAAAAAGATAGACAGACAAATAGACACACAGATAAACAGGAAAATAATAGTATTGTCTCTCTTTCTGCCCGTATGTCAGTGTGTGTGTGTGTGTGTGTGAGGGTGATTGCCAATCACCTTAATTATCTGTGCCAGCAGCTGTCTATCAGGCGTGCTGACATCACCTATTCACTTCTGACAGGTTGCCTGTCGACGTCCCTGCGTCACTCATATGTGACCATTGAGTCACAATTGAGTCACACCAGGTGAGTGACCATTCCTTCACCAGACTGGACTTTGTTTTGTTTTAAAATACATGTGTACATTCTTTTAACCCTTTGGCACGTACCGGTGTGATCAGTCTCTGGAGCGTACGATCACACCGGTGTGATTAGAACGGTCAGTGCATCACGTGATCAACTGCTAAATTCAAACGTGCTTTCGCGCGTTGACTGGCGCTGAGCCAGAGACAGACGCACTAAGTGCTGTCATATATCACAAATATTGAGTGTTTTCAACCACATAATGTTTATTTTAGGTTTCAGACACTTAAATACACATAAGTACTACCAAAACAATGATTTTGAGTTTGTAAAATACACACTGATGTCTTTGGAAGCGGCAATAATAATACTTTCCATTATAATAAGACAACACTTTTATTCATATCAGATACACATTGTGTAAGTAGCTTTACATTTTTCCCTATTCTTCTCCCAGTTCACCGGCCGCACTTACTTTCATGTATTTCGTGAGAAGTGGAGGAATTGACGTGTTGTAAATCCAACAGATCCGATTCTCTGAACTGTGAAACAAACTAACATGGCGCCGCCCATTGCACATACAGCTCAAATAACGCGATCGTTATAAAGGTGTTTAAACAACAAAACATCCACTTGCACATATTTGACAATCAGAATATCAGTGTTTCATGCTATAGCTAATATACATTTGTATACATTATATACATTTGTGTATATTTTTAATAAAAAAGGAAAAATTACATAAAAGCAGATAATCATTCATTCAGCGCTGTGTTGTGGTTGCGCTGTGTCACGTGACAAGCAATGACGCGTCACCATGGAAACATTAAAGTGACAAGTTCTAAATAACGGTCGCCTTGAAAAACTCACGCTGGGGGGTCAGTTAGAATATTTTAAACTTACGTGTGAAAGGGTTAAAGTAATCAGTCGCAGGTATTTAAACATTAAAGGGATAGTTCAAACAAAAATTAATTTAGTCATTATTTACTCACCCTCAGTTTCTTCTGTTGAACACAGGGGAAAAAAAGATGTTTTGAAAAATGTCGGTAACCAGACAGTTGACGGCACCCATTGACTTATAAAAACGTCCCGGGTTACGTATGTAACCCTAGTTCCCCGAAGGGACGGACGCTGCGTGTAATCGCAGTGGGAATGCCCTCCAGCGTAACGCGTCTGAAGCATGAATGAAATCAGTCAATGGAGAGATGGAGCGTCATAGCGAGTGACGTCATCGACCAGGAAGCTATAAATATCCCATGAGCACACAATACGCCAGCTTAAAGTTACTGAAGCAAGCGACCCAAGGGGATGCCGGGAGTATGGCAGGACACGCAGCGTCCGTCCCTTCGGGGAACTAGGGTTACATACGTAACCCGGGATGTTCCCCTTCAGGGACTACCGCTGCGTGTAATCGCAGTGGGAACGCAATACCCACATCCCCATACGACCAAATCCCCGTCGTGTGTCATTAGGAGACACAAACCGACGAGAGAACCTGAGCCCCGGGAGTGGAGCTAAGATCAAGGGAATAAAATCTAAAGAAAGTGTGCGGTGAGGACCAGCCTGCCGCATCACAAACGTCCTGAAGAGAAGCTCCTGAAAGAAGAGCTGTAGAGGCAGCCATACTCCTGGTGGAATGAGCCCTTACAGCCAAAGGTGAAGGCTGATGGGCCGAACCGTAAGCAAGCGAGATGGCCTCGACCACCCACTTGCTCATCCTTTGCTTAGATGCCGGACACCCTTTCTTAGGTGACCCAAAACAGACAAACAGTTGTTCCGATCTCCTCCACAGGGCAGCTCTGTGGACATAAGCATCTAAAGCCCTAACGGGGCACAGCAAATTAAGTCACTTCTGGTCTGACGTCAGAAAAGGCGGAGGACAGAAAGCCTGCAGAACTATAGGTCTAACAAAAGTAGTTGGCACCTTAGGAACATAACCTGGTCTGGGACAGAGAAAGGCCTTAACCATACCAGGAGCAAATTCCAGGCACGAGGGAGCCACCGAAAGTGCTTGAATATCTCCAATTCTTTTTAGAGATGAGATAGCGAGAAGAAGGATAGTCTTTAGCGTAAGAAACTTTTCCGAAACTTCCTCGATGGGCTCGAAAGGAGCTAGGGAGAGACCTTCTAAGACGATGGCCAGATCCCAAGCTGGTACCCTCGTGCGAACTGCAGGCCTCAGCCTCAAGGCGCCACGAAGGAAGCGAGATATAAGTGGGTGTCTCCCGAGAGAACCTCCGCTCGAAGGGGCGTGGTAAGCAGCTAAGGCCGCCACGTACACCTTCAGTGTGGAGTGGGATAACCCTGTGGAGAGACGGTCCTGCAGGAAATCCAGCACTGTACCAACCGGGCAGTTAACTGGGTCCTGCTGGCACTCTCCACACCAAGAGGTGAAAAGTTTCCACCTCGCGGCATATAACTTCCTTGTGGCGGGAGCTCTGGATTGGAGGATGGTCTCAACGACCTCAGTCGAGAGACCAGAATCTATGAGCTGGGCCCCCTCAGAGGCCAAGCCCACAGCCTCCATAGTTCTGGGCGGGGGTGAAGGATCGACCCACTCGCCTGAGAGAGTAGATCTCTCCTGATCGGTATCTCCAGGGGAGAGCCGTCGAGGAGAGACACTTGGTCCGCAAACCATACTCGGGCCGGCCAGAACGGGGCTATTAGCAGAAGACTGAGCCCGTCCCGGCGAACCCTCTCCAGAACTCCCCGGGATCAGAGCGATCGGGGGAAAAGCGTACAAACGTGACCTCTGCCACAGATGTACCATCGCGTCCAACCCCAGTGGGGCTGGCAGGCTGAGAGAGAACCACAGTGGACAGTGTGATGTCTCTCGGGAAGCAAATAGGTCTACCTCGGCACGACCAAAATGTTCCCATAGGAGCTCCACCACCTCGGGGTGAAGACTCCATTCCCCGGGCCTCGGCCCCTGCCTCGACAGGATGTCTGCCCCCTTATTTAAATACCCCGGGAGATAAATAGCTCTCAGAGAAAGAATTTTCCCCTGGGACCATAGAAGGATCTGACGTGCCAGTTTGTAAAGTGGGCGAGAACGCAGACCGCCGTGATGGTTGATATAAGAGACCACCGATGTGTTGTCTGACCGGACAAGAACATGGTGGCCCTTTAGGTCTGGGAGGAAATGTTTCAGAGCCTGAAACACTGCCAACATCTCTAGACAATTTATGTGCCATAGACGGTGACGGTCCTCCCACAGACCCTGAGCTGGGCGACCAATCATGATCGCCCCCCACCCCATGAGAGAGGCATCTGTCGTTAGCATAACGCGACGACAAGGAGCTCCCAACACAGGGCCTTGGGACAGAAACCGAGGATCTTTCCACATAACCAGGGCGCGATGACACCGTCGCGAACTCATGATCATGCGAAGCGGATTTCCCCTCGGGGAGAATCCCCTGGTTCTGAGCCACCACTGTAACGGTCTCATGTGCAGGAGGCCAAAAGGTATCACGTTGGACGCAGCTGCCATGAGACCTAACAGTCTCTGGAACTGTTTTACAGTGGATGACTGGCCTAGCTTGACCTGATCTACTGCGGCGAGAATCGAAGCAACACGAGCAGGTGACAACTGTGCCTGCATCGTCGTCGAATCCCACACTACACCGAGAAAAGTGGTTCTCTGTAATGGAGAAAGAACACTCTTCTTGGCGTTGCGCCTCAACCCCAACCTCTTGATGTGAGCAAGAACGACATCTCAATGCCGAACCGCCTGTTGTTCTGATTGAGCTAGAATTAACCAACCGTCTATATAGTTCAGATTACGGATGCCCTGCAGCCTCAGCGGGGCTATAGCCGCATCCATACACTTCGTGAACGTGCGGGGTGACAGTGCTAGGCCGAACGGAAGAACCTGTTATTGGTAAGCTTCGCCCCCGAAAGCGAACCTCACGAACTTCCTGTGTTGAGGTAGGATAGATACGTGGAAGTAAGCGTCCTTTAGATCTATCGTGACGAACCAGTCCTCGGATCTGATTTGACACGATCTGCTTGAGAGTGAGCATCTTGAATTTGAGCTTCCCTACAGCGCGATTTAAGAGACGCAGATCTAGAAAGGGACGCAGCCCTCCATCTTTTTTCGGAAAGATGAAGAACTGGCTGTAGTATCCTAACTCCCTGCTGGGTGGAGGAACCCGCTCTATAGCTCCTTTCGCCAGGAACTCTACTAAGGGAACCAGTCTCTCGAGGCTGGCCTCTGGATGAACATCCCGAGTGACAGACACAGCGCCCTGTAACGTACTGGCAGGGAACAGCTGGTCTGGGCACTCCACAACCCTCCTCGGAGGGGGCGAGCGTCCCTCGGGAAATCGCTCGCTGAGTCTCTCTACGCCCTGTATAGGCAGGGTCAGTAGAGCAGACCCCTGAGGGCATCGGGAAAGACAGGGCACTGGGTTTTTGTGCAGTGAACTCAAGTCTTCCACGATGGGGACCACCCTCAGAGTCCTGACGTTCAGCACGTCAGGATTTTTTCGACGCGGCCTTCTTGGCGATAATGACTGTCCTCAGATCAGCCCTACCCCGAGAAGGTCGCGCCGGAGAGCGCCCCGCCTCGTCCCTCCAGTTTCTCTGCGGGGGGGCACGAGACGCGACACTCCGTTTCTGCTGCGCTTTTTTTGAAGTGCTCGGCGGCTGGGACTGCCCTCGCTCAGCAGCCCCAGCGACACGCACTTTAAGGGGCATACATTTCTGAAAAGCAGCCGCCTGTTTCTTCTCTTCCTGGAACCTTTCCGTGACAGAGTGAAGAGCGTCACCGAAGAGGCCCGCAGGCCAAACCGGAGCATTTAAAAGGAGAGTCTTATCTTTCTCCTTCATAGAGGTCTGACTCAACCACAAGTGTCTCTCTGTGGCCACCATGCCATAGACCGGCCGATAGATTTAGCGGTCTCCTTGGTGGCCCGGCGAGTGAGATCAGCAGTCTGCCTGAGCTCATTAATCATATCCACAGAAATTTCACCCCCCTCACAAGCATCGTTAAGCAGGTCAGCCTGATAAGCCTGCGTAATGGCCATAGTGTGTAGACATGCAGCCGCCTGACCCGCCGCCGAGTAAGCCTTCCCCACTAACACAGAAGTATTTTTTAGTGGCTTAGAGGGCAGAGCCGGTGCTTTAAGTGAAGATGACGAAGCAGGAGAGAGATAGCTAGCGAGCGTCTCCTCTGCCTTCGGCATGGTTACGTACCCTGAAGCTTTTGCACCAAAAATGTTTCCATAAGCATTAGACTGGTTAGTATAAATTCTATTTGAAACAGGTCTAACCCAGGTCTTTGAAACCTCAGAGTGAATATCTGGGAAGAATGGTAAGCACCGGCGAGAAGGCTGAGGACGTGCAGACAGAAGTCTATCATCTAATTTGCTTTTATTTCTAGACTCCTGCCTATCAGTTGGCCACTCGATGCTGAGCTTTTCAACAGCTTTCACAGATAACAGATAACACATCTATCAGCCCCTCTTCAGCAGTATGCTGGAGTGACGAGTCAGTTTCTTCTGATGCAAAACTTTCGACATCGAGCTCCTCAGAACTGGATAATCTAAGTTCGACATCATGTGCCTCGACCCGGGCAGAAGTAACCGCCGCAGCGTGTGCTTCCAGAGCCGGCTGAGAGGCACTAGATCTCGCTGGAGATAGCTGAGATAGGGCGGAGCCCGTCTCAACGTCGCCAGTGAGATCCATCTGCGAGCCCCAAGACAAGCGCCGCCGCTCTGCCTCAACAGAAGCGGGACCCGAGCCTCGGGGAGCTCGAAGCAAACCACTCTCCTCGAAGAGCGATCGCCGCAAGCGCCGCGAGTTCTCAAGGGAAAACGCTCGCAATGCTCACAATCGACCCCCTCGAGAGCCGACTGGGCATGCTGCAATCCCAAACAAATAACACACAGCTGATGTGTATCCCCACCCGTGATGTATCGTGTACAGGGGGAAACACACTTTCTATATTGTTCGCTCGTCACTTTGACACTCATATTGTTTTTTTTTAAATATATATATATATATATATATATATATATATATATATATATATAGTGAGAAACTCCTGTCTAAAACAGACAAACACAATCGCTGGATTTCAGACACACACAGAGCTTGCTGAAGTAACAAAAAGCTGGCGTTTTGTGTGCTCAGGGGATATTTATAGCTTCCTGGTCGATGACGTCACTCGCTATGACGCTCCATCTCTCCATTGACTGATTTCATTCATGCTTCAGACGCGTTACGCTGGAGGGCGTTCCCACTGCGATTACACGCAGCGGTAGTCCCTGAAGGGGAACTATGTATATCAGGGCTACCGTCAACTGTCTGTTTACCAATATTCTTCAAAATATATTTTGGTTGGCAACAACAGAAAATGTTGACAGAATTTTTATTTTTTAGTGAACTGTACCATTAAAGAGTATAATATACTAAGTATAACACAATTTTTATAAGACACAATCTAATGTTTGACATATAAATTATACTTTGTGTTCATTATTGTTATCACCTTTTATTGTCAGGGAGGAGTGTATTGATGCGCAAGGTATTATATTGTGCATGTTAACACAATGCTGGATGAGTGGTGAATTAATAAACCTGCAATTCTGCATTCAGAACAGGGACACGTCATTGTACTAAACCATCCAAGTGTGCAGTATTTACTCTTTAGATGTGTGTTTGTTGTAACAGGTGATTTAGTAAAGAAGCACTCTGCTATCACTCAACATAATTACCATAATTATGTGGTATCTATGTTTTTAACAGAAGAACAATCCTATTCCTCTTAGTACCCATGGCAACTGCTAAGTGGTTTGCCCAAGACCAGCTTAAGAGCTTCTAGAGTTGCAATTTGGGATTTATTTGAACTGTTACAGTATAAACACAATGCTGGCAGGGGACCAGTATTACATTACAGGGACCAGCAGGTTGCTCATAAGATCAGATTCTTAATGGCAGCTACCTAGATGCCAAATTGGAAATGTTTTAAGGAGCAGATTCATGACTAACATGTACACCTTTTGGAAGTTTGCCTTGCCCTTGATTGAAGGACAAGACTTATGAATAAATGTTCCATAAGCTCTTTGAGTGTCTTCAATCATTATTTTGTAAATAACTATAATAATTTTACTATGATGTGATGTAAAATTGATTATGATAGTTTTGTTGAGGTGTGCACTGAACCAGTCTTGAGATGCAGTACTTTCTTTGTCCATAATTGCTTTCTATTCTTTATCTATATTTCTTTATTCTAATACAGTACAGCAAATGAGTAAGGAATGTTGAACGCAGCAACGGTGTCATAAACGAATCGGCTTGAGGTCGATCTTGTATGTCAGCTATTCCTGCACCACATTTTAGCTGCTTTTCCCTACAGCACAGTTTTAAGTCAGAATTGAAAGTGATGAGATGAAAAAACAGCAACATTGTGTACCATGACATAATTACAAAAAACATGTATTTTTATTGAGTTTTTATGGGTTGCATGCAATAACATCGTGACTAGTAAGTATGATTTAATCAAAAACGTGCAGCACCACCAGTGTAGTCTGATTTATGAATAAGTGACAGTGACACTTTGTTTTAAGGTGACGTAGTTACACATTACTGCATGTACTTACTATAGTAATAACAGTAAATTATGCATAATTACAAGTGTAATTCATATTTCTCAGTACTTTAAGTACAATGTAACTACGTCACCTTAAAATAACGGTTACACTTTGTTTTAAGATGTCATTGTAGGTATATTTAAGTACTGAGTAATATAAATTAACAACATGTACTTTCTCTAGGGTTTGGGGTAGGATTAGGATTTGGTTGAGGTTTAGTTGCATATAGTTATGCATAATTTACTGTTATTACTATAAGTGCATTTAACATATTTAACAAGGACACTGTAAAATAAAGTGATACCAAATAAAGTATAACCCAAGTGTCTCTTATGAAGCGATTCTTTTTAGTGAATCAAAAACATACAGCAACAATGTAGTCAGAATCATGAAACCAATTACTCTCTTGAGTTGGTCCTTGTACTAAATTATTCAAAATGATTCACAAACGTTTGGAATCTGACGGAAAAATCCTTCACAGAAACTAACTGAATCGATCAGAGCGGTAACTGAATAAACATCAACAAATCAGAATCAAATCAAAAGCTCGAAAATCTAATAGGTAAATGTGTACCCAGGAGTAGTAATAAGACATGCTGAATATATTAGGCTACAGTATAAAAATCCCTATGAGAACTACAGAATAATATTAAAGACCAAACCAAAATACAGAAAGAGAACCATTTTGGGTGGGCTGGATTTAAAGATAAACTATTAACACCATTTGATCATAGATTAAGAGCACTGGTGTGTATAGTGAAGTCTTAACCCAATTAACTGCACACACACACACACATACAAAAAACTGTTGTATTAAAAATAAACTCTCCATAAAGAGTAAATGAAAGGAACAACTTGCAAATGTCCTTAAACCTTGAATGAATACAGAAACTTAGCTCTCCATGTCTAATGATGATCTGGATCAATGCCAGACATGCTAACTTGGTCCTGCTCTAGCTCTCAATACATTTTTCCTCATTTCAGCCTGCTTAAGTGCTTAAAATGTCAACACATGGGTTCTGGTCAATGTCTCTTCTGTTTCACCACAGTTAGTCTTCTCATTAAAATTTGCTGTCCATTTTCCAGGATGTACAGTTAGGAGCCCATCTGTGAGGTGTGAATGGAAAAGCTGTCAGGAAGATGTGTTGAACAGCTAAAACTGCAAAAATGTTGACGCAAGTCATATTTGTGCCCATGTCCAGAAATAAATCTGCTACCTGTTTTGGAGTGGCAAATCAGGTATTTAACCGTTAGTCTACCTCAACTCCCTCAGCTGTTACTTCATCACTAAAACATGGCTAAATGTTTCTAATTTATGTTTAGTGTTTCTAATTCTATTAATAATTCAATTATGGTAAAGCACTGTTTAGCTAATAGATCTCCTAATAACTAATACTTAATAAATGGGTAACACTTTAGAATAATGGTCGGTCATTAATAAGTAACTATGCAGGAAGCAATCCAGGACTAATGAGTAGTTCTACATTAACACTTCAGCTACTACTATTAACTAATATAGAAACAAGCTTGACTAATCAGTAAGTAATATCAAATTTAGGACTAAGATAGTTCCTTATTAGGTAATCAATAATTACTTAATAAGATTTTTCATTAAGAACTAATAGGTAATTTGTGACAAATTGTAAATAATTAAAAATTAATTACTATTCATAACATTATCGTGTCTGAGACATTAGCAATTGTATTTGTTTACTCGCAACGTGATCATAAAATGCATCACTAATTACTCACAGTTATTACGCCCATGTGTATTTTGCGTGAATGAGGATTGGTGTTTGGACAGATATTGTGTTTTGCGGTAGTATGCCATACGGAACCGTTGCCACTGACCTGCTTTAACGACTGCAGTGGGGCTCGACAGCCTAAGTCAGATGGGTTGGTGCGTATGGTTGGGTTGCGGAGATTGTGAGAGATTGTGGGTAGCTCACATGTGAACTACGTGGAAGGAGCAACCTCAGCAGCAGGAGGGATGTAAGGGTCAGTAAGCTGGGCTGAGTTGAGTGGGGGACGGAGGGGGGTGACTCTGGGACGCCAGAGTCACTGTCGAGCCCTCTCGAGGTGTCATGGGCTAGTCGACGAAACACTGAGGACGGAAGGTGCACAATTGAAGACCCTAGAGATGTCCCCTACTAAGCTCAATCCAGACGGTTGTCATGCTGTTAAACTGGGGAGACTGCACCGTGGTTGCAGCCGTTGTGTGTGCTGACGTGCCAATTACCCTGCAGCCATTAACACCAGACAGAAGGAGATTCACATCACCAGATGGAAAGAGGCTTAAATGGATGGAGAAGCATAGGTTACTATAAAGCTACGTCTTAGTTGGTGCTTATCTTGGCGAAAGTCGAGTACAAATCAGCATGAAGTTTTAACATCTACTTTCGTGTAATGGAAATCTCAAGTATTACCTACTCATTATGCAGGTACTACTAGTGATCTGAACAGTGAAAAACATCTTTTTCACCTTAAAATAAAAAGGTCCAGGGCTGCGTTTCTGATAACGTTGTCTCTCAGCGCGCTATGAAGACTCTTAAGGTATAACTTAACTAAAGGTACACCATTTCTAGGCGTATTCCCCGAACCATACCGTAAGAAGCTGCTTAAGATATACCTTCTTACGTACGACGTTACCAGGTGCTGTCCATGGCGATGGTGCTGAATTGGTTGATATCGATGGCTCGAGAATCCATAATTCACTCATGCACACAGCAAAATCCCAAGTGTTAAATTAACACTGAGAGTGTGAATTATATAAACTTTGAGCAGAGTGTTAAATGAACACTGAAGCAGTGTTAAAGTTAATGAGACAATTAAGTGAATAATTGAGTGATGATTGAGCATTATTGAAGACACCTGATGTTAACTAACAGAATCACTGAAGAAGAAAAGTGAAATGTTAAGTCACCATTATGGTGATCAGTGTTTGTTTTAGTTGGGCTCTTGACCATTAAATCATTAACTTTAGATTTTGTTTGGCTGATGTACATGAGTAATAACAGCCAGGTGAACAAATGTGACCCTGGATTACAAAACCATTCATATGGGTGTTTTTTTTTAAATTGAGATTTATACATCACATGAAATCTGAATAAATAAGCTTTCCATTGATGTGTGGTTTGTTAGGACAGGACAATATTTGGCCGAGATACAACTATTTGAAAATCTGGAATCTGAGGGTGCAAAAAATCGAAACATTGAGAAAATCGCCATTAAAGTTGTCCATTTATGTTCGTGATTGTACTGCATTCACTCACAAAAATAAATGTTTTATACATTTACGGCAGGAAATTTTTAAACTCACAGCCTTTATTTTTAATTAGGCAAAGACAGAAATTGTGGATGAACTCCGTTTTACCCCCTCAGTCAGTGTCACTGCATGGAATAAGAAATGCACTGCTTAAAAAAACAACATCTTAAATAACAAAAATAACATCTTAAATAACAAAAATAACAACTTACAAACAATAACTGCAGCATAATTAGTGACAATTATTGTAAAGCCTAAAATATTTATTTATTTATTTTATTATAAATAATAAAAACAACAAGGCTGTTTTTTTTATTTCCCTAAGCTTGATATTATATTAATATGTATCTGAAGTAATTAAATGATACAGAATATGTCACGGTTCGCAGGTTTGTGTGTTCAGCTTGCTTGTTGTGTTTTCTGTCACCTTTTGGCTGCTGGAGTTGCTTGGCAACACTTCTCAGCTGATGAGCTAATCAGCTCATCGCACCTGAAGCTCATCAGTACTGCCTTTAAATGTGCTGTGTTTGCTCTTGTCTTTTTTCAGATTGTTTTGGTGTTCATGCCTGCTGTTTCTCCCTATACAGTTTTGTTTCCAGTTCTCTGTGGGATACTTAATACTTTGTTTCGCTCCCTGTTTGTGTCTGTATTATATCTGCATCATTTCACTTGGTTTTTCATGGCACTATCTACCAGCAGACGACACTCATCCCTTTGCAGTCTCCTCACTGCCAAGGCCAGCCATTCACCATCTTCTACCCACAATTCTGACCATCTTGCCTGACTATTCTGTTTATAAATAAGCTGACTTTTCTGCATTTGCGACTGGATCCTTTCATTTCCTGTCAGAATATCTATTAATTATGCATTAATAACCTTTGGAGTCAAGATAGCAATGTTTAGAAGGGTAAAGTGTACATATTGTAGATATAATTTTTATTTTTTTTCTTTGCGACTCGTCTAACAAGTATAGGCCTAACCTAAAATCAGTCAACCGATCTCACGCAGCGCCTCCAGTCAAATGTTTCCGCCCTGTCTGAACCATTTTGAGATTGTTGTCACCAGACATGCCTGCTGATCTCATAATGCCTGAAACTAAGGCGAGTAAAGTAACTGCCTTTGTCAATTCTACTTGTGCTCATGTCTGGCTTTTTTTACCCTGAGGACGAGCATTGGTGGAAGTTGCTCATGTGTACGGGAACTCAACAGACTGCCTTGTGTTTGTCATTGAGATTGTTGGCTGTCCACCCATGGACAATCCAGAGACACAGTCATGGAGTCCCTTCTAACCTTCATCCAGCCATCACTAACAGATTCAACAAAGAAACTCTGGAAAGACCATACATACCCCTCAGAGATCTCCGCTTCATGAAACATTAGGAAAGGATTGCCTTTCAGTAAAATTTTACACATTTTTACTGGAGAGAATGAAAAGATGTTCAGAAAAAATAAATAAAAAAAAATCTTCGAAAACACATTCTTAGAAACACACAAATTCTTAGAAAATGGACAAAATTCATCATCAAAATCAGAAACAACGCAGAAAACACATTGACAGAAATGAAGTGGCACAGTAAAAAGAAAAGTTAAACTTTGACAAAAAGTATTTTTTATTGTTACAATTGTGATTTCATAATATTTAGATATGAATCCAACTGTAAAACCAAAACTTGTGAAAAGATATCTTTCAGTTAGTCAAATAGCAAATAGCATATAGTGGAGCTATACAGCCATCTACTGGCTAAAATGAAAATGTTTTACTTTTAAAACTGCATTTTCCAAAAGATGGGCACAAATTTTACACTAAACCATGTCAAATTATCCATGTTATCCCCACAAATTAAATTTATTTAATATATATATATTTATATTATTTATTTATTTATACACATTTAAAAGATATCATAACTCCTCCAAAAACTGCACAAATGTGGAGTAAAAATATTAATTAACAGAGTTAAATTACATATGTTAAAAAAAACCCTGTTATTTTGTTACAAAATTACATTTTGTTGCCTGGGGTCTTGGGACCCAAGACCATGCGTGTATACCCCTATACGAAGGCCGCACAAGGGTTAAGTATTTTATATCTGATATTTGATAGTGGTATTTAATAGGTACTGAACAAATCTTAATATTGCCAACATATCCATGTGGGCCCCACATGGGTTTTATCTGGGTTATATGGGTGTCATCACTGACATGGGGTCAGAGTGGGCACTTTAATGAGCTGAATGTGGGCCCCAGCTTAGTTAAAGGTGAGGGTTAGGTTGTCCATTATTGTTTATTTGAGGTTCCCATATGCACTTGCATCACCTTCCCCACAAGCCAATATGCTTGGAGTGTGAGCAAAATAAAACAAACAAAAAAACAACGCCCCCCTCACTCACCACACTATCATCTGCATGTTAAAGGGATAGTTCACCCAAAAATGAATATTCTGTCAGTATTTACTCACCCTCATGTTGTTCCAACCTCGTAAGACCTTCGTTCATCTTCGGAACATGAATTAAGATATTTTTGATGAAATCTGAGAGCTGGATCACTCCTCCATACTCCTCCATAGGCTTCTTCAGGGATTGAAATTTGCCAGCCCCGAAAAGTCATTAAAGACATCGTTAAAATATGAGAATCGTTATTTTGTTAGCTTTAATTGTAATCTCATCCCAGATGTTTCTATGTTTATATAAGGTATAGAATGAGTAATAGATGTTAAAAAATTATTCATTTAGGCATATAACTTGTACTCATAGACAGTTCTGATAGGTATGCATTAAGAGCTAAGGGTCGTGGATGACAGGCACGTATGCACATTTGTTGTAATGTGTTACCATGTGCCTGCGTGAGCAACGCCATCTCATGTGCTGTTCATGTTTTGTAATTTCAGGTAAGGAATAATGTCAAATACATGCACAAATTGTTGTATGAGGTAAATGAGTAAGGCATAAGTTAAATAGGCTGTTATAGTGGTGAATCGCTCAATATAGAGTGTTAATCAGATCATCCGTAACTATATGTGAGAACAGAAGGTGTCTGATATTTGTCTTTAAGACGAAAACAGATATGTGCTTGGTTGTTAATGTCTATAATGTGCAGTTTATGGTGTCAGTTAGACTTGAATAGATGAAAGGAAGTATTAAAGTTAATCGTGGATGACAGGCGCATGCGCATTTGTTGTAATATGTTACAATGTGCCTGCGTGAGCAATGCCATCTCATGTGCTGTTCATGTTTTGTAATTCCAGTTGCAGAGTAAGACAGTAAAGAACCTTGAATCCAACACGCTCTGGAGTTTGTTATTCTTCGAGTGTGTTACATATACATAAACGTAACTTAATGTGCCGAATTGCAGTGCTCCTACAAACAGCACATATTTAAATATTCATTGAAACGACACTGTTTGCTAAACGTATATTGCTGGTCGTGTATTTCGAACTTCTTTTTACCCCAAAGCGAAGAACGAAAAAGAAATTCACTGTGAGTATATAAGGGCCTTAAGTTTTTCCTTGGTCATAATATATCTCACACAATTTGCTTCTCAAGAAAATTGAGCTTGTTTTATGAGAAAACTAAGTAGTGATTTTATTTATTTATTTATTATTGAGTGGGAAAAGTGAAATGAAAAATTTGAGCATTGGCCAAAGCGACTTGACTTCACAGACTTCTCTAAATGAATGTGCTGAAGAGGCCACAAAAATAAAAATAAAAAAGCCGCAAAAACGTTATGCATTAAAAACCAGATCTTATGTGCCCTTCAAGAGAACACTTAACCTTTAGGCAATCTTAACCGCAGTGATTTTATTAAATCACAGAAAAACAAAGCCCTAAAACCCTAGAGTGATCAAATTTTAATCACTGCATTTCAAGTTGAGAGGAAATTAAACTTCTCTTGTGAGTCAGATAGTTTTTCACCTCCCATTTTATTTTAGAGCTCTTAGTTTTTAGGCTGCTGGATTGAACGTATATGCCACGATGTGACTAATGATGCTACAGTTACAAGAAAAATGATGTCATGGCAGATGACACCATAAGAAAGAAAATACTCAGTTCCCTTTCGAAGGGAACTCAACAATACGTCATCGACGCTATGGGGAACGCCTCAGGCGTGACAGGTGTCTGAAATCAAGTATCAACTCACAACAATCATGTTGACCGGCGACAGCCCGTGCTTCATCAGCTCGAATGATGAGCACGCAACCTGGATGTATAAAAAGGGCGCCTTGAGACCGTGACAACATCCTTTTCGTATTCAGGGACTGTTTGTCTGTTTTTGAGTAGTCAACAAAAATGAAGCGTGCAGAGAAGGGGAGAAATACTTTCCGCAAGTGTGCCGACCCGTGTCCCAGATATTTGACACCGGAGGATTCACACGATCTGTGCGTTTTCTGCCTGGGAGAAGAGCACGCGCGGGAAGTTCTCGAGGGAGCTTCCTGCGCAAACTGTGAGCGTTTTTGTCTGAAAACGCTCCGTTCTCGTCTGTCCCACTTCTCGAGGGAAGTGGGCGCGGCATCTGAACCCCGCGATGTTGGTCCCGCTCGGGCTGAGGCTCAGTGGCGCGTGAGCTCGTGGGGCTCTCAGATGGAGCTGGCAGATCGTCCGGAGAGGGGCGTTAACCTCGCGGATGATCTGCCAGCTGACGAGGGTGAGTTACAGGTCGATGTTGAAGAGGTTCTTTCTCTTTCTGATGGATCTGTAACCGGTTCTCTTCGGGCCGGGCAGGAGTTGGCTGCTGATGATGTCAGTCTGGTTGAGACTGAACCATCTCAGCCCTCCTGCCCAGTGTACGCTGAGTTGGTGGATGTTATGGGGCGCGCCACCAACAGATTACAGCTACAGTGGAGGCGCGTCCGGGAGGAACCTGCTCGTGGTATTTTGGACGATCGGTTCCTCCCTTCCCATAAACCACCAGCCCGGACGAGCCTTCCATTCCTTCCTGATCTCCACTCTAAGATCGAGAAGGCATGGAAGAACCCGTTCTCTGCGCGTCTTCATCTGCATCAGCGGAATAATTTCGCTGCTGTGGATGGGGCCGCGGAGCACGGGTATGTGTCGATGCCACCAGTGGACGAGACGTTGGCCAACTATCTCGCCTCTGGTCGGTCTTCGTCACTAGGAGCTCCGTCCCTGCCATCCAAGCCGCTTAAGACTACATCACGCTTGAATGGCAGAGCGTACACAGCAGCAGGTCAGGCAGGAGCGGTTCTGCACACCCTCGCGGTCCTTCAGGCCTACCCGGCCGACCTGCTGCGGGACCTCGATCAGGGGGCCGGTCTGTCCCCTGACGCGGTCGCAGAGCTGCGCCGCACCACGGATTTGTCTCTCCGGGCCACCAAACAGTCTGCTGCCTCCATCGGTCGTTCGATGGCGGCTATGGTGGCCACGGAGAGGCATCTGTGGCTCAACCAGGCTGACATCGGGGAGAAAGAAAAGACCTTTCTCCTCGATTCGCCGGTTTCGCCTTCCGAGCTTTTCGGACCTTCTGTCAACACGGTGGTCGATAGGTTCAGGGAGGCGAGGGTGCGCTCTGCGGCGTTTAAGAGCTGCATACCGCGGAGGTCCTCGGCCCAGCCCAGGCAGGCGGGAGGGCCTGGTCCGTCGTGGTCTGAGGATCACAGACAGGCCCAGAAGGCCAGTGTCGCTTCCCGCGCGCCCCCTCCTCCTAGCAGAGGGAGCAGGGCGCGCAGGAGGCGTAACTCCCGCGTGAGGCACGATCTCAGGGAGGTGATCCAGAGCAAACGTTCTCAGACCAAACGTTAACCTCCCTGGATCTTGTTTCCTATCCACCATCGCTCCCAGGCTCCTCCTACATCAGGCCTAGGGCGGGGCCCATGATGAGCTCATGAATTCTCTGATGGCCCGCTTCAGCTTGGTTGATAGGAGCACCTTACCTTTACTTGTGAAACAGTAAAAAAAAAAAGAAAGAAAAGAAAGAGGGGGTTACTGAGTTTCTGACTCCTGGTGTGCCTCATTCCGCATGCTGCAGGTTTTATGCTGAGTGAAAATGTTCTTTTGCGCAAATAAAATTTTTCTCTTCTTTTTCAGAACTCGCCTCCTGTACAGAGCCGGGGACATGTTTGGTAAGCAAGGTTGTGAGTCGAGCTCCCACACACTGTGGTCGCCAGGTTACAGGCCTCACCCGGCCTTCCTGAATATGAGCTCCCACATGCTGTGGTCGCCAGGTTACAGGCCTCACCCGGCCTTCCTGAATATGAGCTCCCACATACTGTGGTCGCCAGGTTACAGGCCTCACCCGGCCTTCCTGGATATAAGCTCCCACATACTGTGGTCACCAGGTTACAGGCCTCACCCGGCCTTCCTGAATATGAGCTCCCACATACTGTGGTCGCCGGGTTACAGGCCGCATGGGCCTTCCTGAGTATGTACTTCCACATGCTGTGGTCGTCAGGTTTCAGGCCTCACCGGCCTTCGTGATATGAGCCCTCATGTACTGGAGCTCCCCACATAGGGGGTTATCAGGTCTTAGGCTTCAGAAGACCTTCCTGGTTTTGATCCCTCTTACTTTCTCAGTGTTCAGAACGAACACTGGGTAGGCCCATGGATTGAGTGGACGTCTTCCGTCATTTCTTGAGGTTGAGTCACACTCTCCGGGGAATCCCGTCTCTGTGATCCGGAACTGAATGGTTTCTGCCAGCTTTGCAGGCCTTCAGTTTTGGATGCCTTTTCCAAGGCAGTTTCCAGAGGCTCTGTCTCGGACAGACAGGCAATGGCCAGACTGTGCGTCTTAGGATAGATCACCAGGCCAGCCTGGTGGCATGTCAGGAGGCATGCTCTCCTGAATAGTGACTGGCTGGGTGTCCCTTGAGTCCCCTAGCCACACTCCCTAGAAGGGACCCCTTCTATTAGGAAGTTGTGGTCCTAAGCCTTTGAGCTGGCCCAGATATTCCTCCCGTGAACTATGTTCTGGCAGTTTTCTCGGTTCATTAGCTTGGGCTATGATCGGTAGGGAGTGCTGTCACTGACAGCCCAACGTGACCTAGGGTGAGTGGTTTTAGTGTCCTTTGTATTACTGGTTCTGACAGTTGTCACTGCCATTGGGCATGCACTCCCCTTAGTATGGCGGCGTGGGTATTTCGTTCCCCATAGCGTCGATGACGTATTGTTGAGTTCCCTTCGAAAGGGAACGTCTCAGGTTACAACTGTAACCTATGTTCCCTGAGAACAGGGAACGAGACAATACGTCTCCCTGCCATACCTCGGGGCCTGCCTGCAACAGTCCCTTCAGACGATAGGATGTTGTCACGGTCTCAAGGCGCCCTTTTTATACATCCAGGTTGCGTGCTCATCATTCGAGCTGATGAAGCACGGGCTGCGCCGGTCAACATGATTGTTGTGAGTTGATACTTGATTTCAGACACCTGTCACGCCTGAGGCGTTCCCCATAGCGTCGATGACGTATTGTCTCGTTCCCTGTTCTCAGGGAACATAGGTTACAGTTGTAACCTGAGACGTTCCAAACCCTTCACTGGTGACTATTCTGAACTGTTAGATCAGGTAAAATTAACTCTTGGCGAGGGAAAGTTAAAGTCAGGCAAAAATATATCCATTTCACACTTTTAAGAGCCCTACAAATTCCCAAATGAAATATTTGCACTATTGATGAATGAAAAATTATAATTTAAATGGTCACATGACAGGAAGTCTCATGGTATTGCAAGAATGGTAGAACTCTGTTCACGGTGGTGGGGGGGGTACATACACAATGTTCCCCCCCATGTACATACACAATGACAACACACACACACACACACACACACACACACACACACACACACACACACACACACACACACACACACACACACACACACACACACACAACACACACACACACACACACACACACACACACACACACACACACACATGTAAAAATAGGGAAGAAAAGACTATCGTAACTTCAAGCTGACCTGATTATGTAGAATCACATATTAATAACAATATACACATCACCAAAATCAATTATTAATTACAATATAATTATACATATACAATTAATTGTAATTGTAATACAATACAATTAAATATTAGCAAACATTTGGATATTTCCCCACAATATTTCATTATCATTTCAAGTCTTGTGATGATATCACATTCACATTTGTCCATTTTTTGAGGGATGTACTGTATAAAGTTCCCACACATGCAGGCATTTTAGGAACAATACAATTTGTGAAAATAAAATTAAACTATTTACAGTCTTGTGGGAGTCAGTGACTGCTATTTAACTTGATTTAATTAAGTGAAATACTTAATGACTTGAAGTTGATGCAATGAGTTTATCAGTACAAACAAACAAACAAACAAACAAACAAACAAAAAATACCAATGCATGGTTATGAGATCATTTTGGATGTAGAGATGTGTTTGAAAGAAATGTGAGAAAAGAAAGCCGGAGGGTGATGGACAGTAATGCAGGAAGACACTTGAAACATTTTAATCATGTAAAGGGTTGACATTTGTGCCCAACCCAATTAAAAAAGCTTTTACTTACTTTGCCATCCAGGGCCTGGAGCATTATTGCAATACAAAAAAAGTTTTGTTTAAGTTTGAAAGGTTTTATGTAAATGTTTTCTGTGGGTGTAATTGCTCTAACTGCATTGCACTTTAGATGTTATTGTCTAATTCTCTGCGGGTTGATCCAGTATTGCCCTTGCATTGATTAATTTAAAACTAGTACAGCAGTTAGTTCTGGTCCTCAAATTTCAATGGCCGGGCTGCGTTCCAAGAGTGCGGATATACAGACCAGCATTAGGACTTTTCAGCGTTTTCACACTGCGCTTGTCTGTGTTTGCTGAATTCCAGAGTAAGTAACACAGTTTGGAAGTGCAGCGGAGAGTATTTCTAAGTGATATTATAGGACAAAGCAATTATTTTAAAATGACTATTGTTGACAACTGAAAATCAACAATAGGTTTAGATCCCAGCATGCATGGGACTGGATCTTGAAGACTACAATTTAAAGTTAATTGTTGCGTTATGTGTCTTGGGGTAAAAGGTAAGACTTGCTAGTTAACAAAACATTTTATTGGATTTGATTTAATCAATTTAAATTCATAAAACATTTTTTTTTAGTGCTGATTAGTTTTGATTTTTAGGGAAGCTTGTTTTCACCACGGATTAAACAAAATTGCAACTTTTTGTCTTGCAATTCTGACTTTTTAGAATTGTGAGATATAAACTCGTAACTGCGAGTTAAGTCAGAATCACAAGATTCAGCTCAAATTCTGACTTCTTTTCTTGCAATTGCGCGTTTATAGCGCGTAGAAATTTAAGGTAAAAAGGTGCAATTAAATTTTTCATGGTGAAAACAAGCTTCCATAAATTTTAGTGCTGTAGAATAGGAATAAAAAAAAAGATTTTGTTAATCAATACATGATTAAGTCAAGTACCATTTTAGTTGTAATCAATAAAATAATTTTGTTCTGCAAAGGAATATAACTTATCCTCAGCTAGCTGTCAGTCAGTGTTCACCTCAGGCCCCATCCACACTACTGCGTTTTAGTTTAGAAACGGAGAATTAAAACGAATACGATCTCCGTCCACACCAGTATTTTAGCTGCGTATTAGAACTGATCTCCGTCCAACTGATCTGAGGAATAGTCAATCCGTTTCCTGTTTAGACCGACACGCGCAAACAGGAAACGGATTGACTATTGCTCAGATTTCGCTGAGGTTGATAAGTGCCGATCTTGACATTCAAAAGTTTTCGCACCATTCCTCAGGAACTACAACTTCATTGATAAAGTTATCCCACCATGCACTGGTTCTTCCCGGCTTAACTCAAAACCGACGCTCCATGTGCGGTCGATACCACCGCTGCACACGGGAACTGTCACAGATCGCTGGAATAATAGCTTGCCTCCGGCGCACATTGTGAAATGCAGAATTTACTTGCACTTACGTAGCTGGCAGTCCAGGCTGTTGTTGTGTGTTTTCTTCCATTGTATGACATCCAATCAGAGAGCCGAGCTTGAGCCTCTGCGTCATCGTTTCTAAAGTCCTCCGTTTTGACCCGTCTACACTAAAACGCCCTCCGGAGATTCAAAACGCAAAACGGGATCGGCAGCGTTTCTAAACTTCTCCGTTTTAGGTCTTCGTTTTTGCCGTTTTAGTCTGGACGGGAGGTGCAAACGTAGCAAAAGGTCTGCGTTTCTAAACTAAAACGTAGTAGTGTGGATGGGGCCTCAGTCGTGACTGATGTGTGTCAGTATTTATCTTGACATATCAAGTACTGTAGCACTAAGAGAGAACAGGCAATGGAGCTTGATCACTTATTTGGAATTTAGAATGATACTAGAATCCCCCAGTGTGTTTAATATTTAATCTGTGCCCTCCAGGGCCGGAGTGGGGCCACTTTTCAGCCCGGGAGTTTCAGGCCCAAGACCGGCCCACTTTTTCCATGGAGGAAATTGGATAAATGAAGCAACTGTTCAGCTCTTACTATTGTGTAGTTTTTTTTAATACCATGGTTCAACAATAATGTAAAGGTTAAATAATAATTCACTTAAGCTGAGAAGTTAACAAAAAATATCATGGTTATTATAATTCCCTTTCAAGGGAACTTCGAGCTGCGTCAAACGCTGCGGGAACGCCCCTGCGTTGTGCGTCATGAAGCACGTATGGAATCAGCCCAATGGAGAGATGAAACGTCATAGGCGGGTGACGTCATCGACCAGGAAACTATAAAGCACCCCAAAAACACAAGCGCATTAGCTTCTGTGCTTTCAGTCGCGCTACATGTGAATCTGTCCCTGTGTGATATTGTCTGTCTTACATACCCTGCACCACACAAACAATTTATCCCTATATATATATATATTGAGAGATTATGGCGGACGAACAGCAGTTTAGAAAGTGTGTTCCTCCCTGCTCGCGTTATTTAACGAGCGGGGATACACATGATCTTTGTGTTGTTTGTTTGGGAGTTCAGCATGCCCAGTTTGCTCTCGAGGGAGCAGACTGTGAGCATTGCGAGCGTTTGCCGTTAAGGACGCTCCGCTCCCGCCGATCGCTCTTTGAGGAGAGCGGTTCGGTGCGCGCTCCCCGCGGTTCGGGTCCCGCTTCTGCCGAGGCAGAGCGGCGGCGCTTATCGTGGGGATCGCAGATGGATCTCACAGCGGGGTTTGAGACGGGCTCTGCCTTATCTCTCCCTTCACCTGTGAGATCCAGTGCCTCAGTCCCGGGTTCGGAAGCACGCGCTGCGGTTTCTTCCGCTCGGGCTGAGGCACCAATGCTGCAGCTATCCAGTTCTGAGGAACTTGATGTTGTTAGTGTTGAGGGAGATGTGGAGGATTCGCCACCCCACACTCCTGAGAGTGATGAGCTTATGGAGGTGTTAACAAGAGCTGTTGAAAAACTTAATATTGAATGGCCAGTGACTAGACAGGAGTCTGTTTCTAAATCAAAGTTGGATGAGAGATTTTTGCCGTCACGTGTGCAGCCTCCACGCCGGTGCCTGCCGTTTTTCCATGATCTCCACACCGAGGTGTCGAAATCATGGAGAAAACCGGTGTCATATAGAGTGTTTAGTCCCCAGACTTCAACATACGCTAATATTATGGGAGCCAAGGCTCATGGTTATGGTGCTTTGCCTCGTGTGGAAGAGACGCTTGCGAGCCATCTCTCCCCCGAAGCAGCGTCATCTTTTAAGGCACCGGCATTACCCACCAAGCCTTTAAGAAACACTTCGGCTTTGGTGGGTAAAGCATATTCGGCAGCAGGTCAGGCTGCGTCATGTCTGCATACTATGTCAATCTTGCAGGCATACCAGGCTGATCTGCTAAGGGACATGAGTGAGAGTGAGGAGGTCAGTACTGACGTAGTTCGCGAACTGCGTCAGGCTGCTGATTTATCCCTGCGTGCCACCAGAGAATCGGCCAAATTAATGGGTCGTTCTATGGCAGCTCTGGTGGCCGCAGAAAGACATTTGTGGTTAAATCAGACTAATATTAAAGAGAGAGAAAAAGCTTTTCTTTTAGATGCTCCTCTTTCTCCCATGGGGTTGTTTGGTGATGCTGTGAATTCAGTTATCGATAAATTCCAAGAAGAAAAGAAACAAACTGCAGCTTTTAAAAAGTTTCTTCCCCTTAAAGTTCATGTCCCTGGGGCTGCTGGGCGGGACCAGCCCCGGCCGTCTTCGAGCTCATCACATAGAGCGCAGCAGAGGCAGAGTGTCGCGTCTCGTGCTCCCCCTGCTGGACAGTGGGCTCAGCCGCGACACTCTCAGCCGAAGCCTTCTCCCAGTAGAACTGATCTGAGGACAGTTATATTGGCTAAGAAGGCTTCGGCTAAGAAGAAGTCCTGACGCCAAGCCGTTCAGGATGCTGAGGGTGGTCCCCACCGAGGCGGAAAGGTGTTCACCTCTTTTTACGGTGCCCATTCCTCCTCGGTGCCCTCAGGGGCTCGTTCTGCCAACCCCGCCTTTATGCCGGGGCACAGACGATCCCAGCGAGCGCTTTCCCGAGGGACGCTCGCTCCCTCTGAGGAGGGTCTCAGAGCGGTCAGACCAGTTGTTCCCTGCCGGTGCGCCGTTACAGGGCGCTGCGTCTGCTGCTCAAGTTACACCAGAGGCCAGTCTCGAGAGGCTGGTACCCTTAGTAGAATTTCTGGCAGAGTGGAAAAGCCTTCCAAAAATATCTCATTGGGTCCTGCAGACAGTAGAAAAGGGTTATGCTATCCAGTTCAGGTGTCGTCCACCAAAATTCAGAGGGGTTCTGCACACAGTGGTGGGCCCCGAGCAGGCTCTGGTATTGGAACAAGAGGTGAAAACGCTCCTTCAAAAAGAGGCTATAGAACGGGTTCCTCCTCCCAGTTTGGAGTCAGGTTATTACAGCCGATATTTCATCGTTCCAAAGAAGGATGGGGGGTTGCGTCCAATTTTAGACCTGCGCATATTGAATCGCTCGGTAGGGAAGCTAAAATTCAAGATGCTCACTATCAAGCAGATCGTGTCTCAAATCAGGTCCGAGGACTGGTTTGTCACGATAGATCTGAAGGACGCATACTTCCATGTGTTCATCCTTCCACAACACAGGAAGTTCCTGAGGTTCGCCTTCGGGGGCGAGGCGTACCAGTACAGGGTTCTTCCGTTTGGCCTAGCTTTATCTCCCCGCACTTTCACGAAATGCATGGATGCAGCACTAGTGCCTCTGAGGCTTCAGGGCATTCGTATTCTCAATTACATCGACGATTGGTTGATTTTAGCTCAGACCGAGCAGATGGCGGTTCGGCATCGAGATGTCGTCCTCGCTCATATCAGAAAGTTGGGGTTGAGGCTGAACGCAAAGAAAAGTGTATTATCTCCTTCCCAGAAGACCACTTTTCTGGGTGTCGTTTGGGATTCGGTATCGATGCGGGCGTGACTCTCTCCGACCCGCATCGCTTCGATTCTCTCAGCTGTGAAACAAGTGAAGCTAGGCCAGCTACTCACTGTCAAGCAGTTTCAGAGACTGTTGGGTCTGATGGCAGCAGCGTCCAACGTTATACCTTGCGGCCTGTTGTACATGAGACCGCTACAGTGGTGGCTCAGGACCAAGGGATTCTCCCCGAGGGGAAATCCGCTCCGCACGTTCAAAGTCACGCGGCGCTGCCTTCGTGCTCTGGTCATGTGGAGAGAAACTTGGTTCCTATCCAAAGGTCCTGTGCTGGGGGCTCTTTGTCGTCGCATAACGCTAACGACGGATGCTTCCCTCACAGGGTGGGGGGCGGTCATGAGTGGTCGCCCAGCCCAAGGTCTGTGGCAGGATCATCATCTTTCGTGGCACATAAATTGTCTAGAGATGTTGGCTGTGTTTCAGGCTCTGAAACACTTCCTAACAGACCTGAGAGGCCATCATGTGTTAGTTCAATCAGACAACACGTCGGTGGTCTCTTATATAAATCATCAGGGGGGCCTGCGGTCTCGCCGGCTTTACAAGTTGGCCCGTCAGATCCTCCTGTGGTCCCAAGGGAAGCTACTATCTCTGAGAGCAATGTATCTCCCTGGGTATTTGAATGTGGTAGCAGACTCCCTGTCGAGGCAGGGGCCGAGGCCAGGGGAATGGAGACTCCACCCCGAGGTGGTGGAGCTCCTTTGGTTGAGTTTCGGTCGCGCCGAGGTGGACCTATTCGCTTCCAAGGAGACCACTCATTGTCATCGGTGGTTCTCCATCACTCTTCCAGCCCCCCTGGGGTTGGATGCTATGGTGCAGCCGTGGCCGAGGTCACGTCTGTACGCCTTTCCCCCGATTGCTCTGTTACCAGGAGTTCTGGAGAGGGTCCGCCGGGACGGGGTCAGTCTACTACTAGTAGCCCCGTTCTGGCCGGCCCGAGTATGGTTTGCGGACCTGATTTCTCTCCTGGACGGTTCTCCTTTGGAGCTCCCGGTCAGGAGGGATCTACTCTCCCAGGCGGGGGGCACGATACTTCACCCCCGCCCAGAATTGTGGAAACTGTGGGCTTGGCCTCTGAGGGGGCCCAGCTCATAGACTCCGGTCTCTCAACCGAGGTTGTTGAGACCATTCTTAACTCCAGAGCTCCATCCACGAGGAAGCTTTATGCCTTGAAGTGGAAACTTTTCACTTCTTGGTGTGGAGAACACCTGCAGGACCCAGTTAACTGCCCAGTGGGTGCAGTGCTGGAATTCCTGCAGGAGCGCTTCTCCACAGGGTTATCCCCCTCCACACTAAAGGTGTATGTGGCGGCACTAGCTGCTTACCACGTCCCTTTCAGTGGAGTTTCTCTTGGGAGACACCCGCTTATAACTCGTTTCCTCCGTGGCACTTTGAGGCTGAGGCCAGCAGTTCGTACGAGGGTGCCGACTTGGGATCTGGCCATTGTATTAGAAGGTCTTTCCCTAGCTCCTTTTGAACCTATCGAAGAAGTTCCCGAGAAGTTTTTCACTTTTAAGACTATCTTTTTGCTTGCTATCTCTTCACTAAAAAGAATCGGAGATTTGCAGGCTCTGTCGGTTTCACCCTCGTGCCTGGAATTTGCACCTGGCATGGTTAAAGCTTTTCTGCATCCTAGACCAGGTTACGTTCCTAAGGTTCCTACTAATATTGTTAGACCTACGGTTCTGCAGGCTTTCTGTCCTCCTCCATTTATGTCATCGGACCAGGAGAAACTTAATTCACTCTGCCCTGTTAGGGCATTAGACGCTTATGTCCACAGAGCTGCCCTGTGGAGGAAATCAGAACAACTTTTTGTATGTTTCGGGCCACCCAGGAAAGGGTGTCCGGCGTCTAAACAGAGAATGAGCAAGTGGGTGGTTGAGGCTATCTCACTTGCTTATGAGTCGGCTGGCCAGCCTTCACCTTTGGTTGTCCGAGCTCACTCTACCAGGAGTATGGCTGCTTCTAAAGCTCTTTTGTCGGGGGTTTCCCTGAGTGATGTTTGTGATGCGGCTGGATGGTCTTCACCGCATACTTTTATTAAGTTCTATGACCTAGACTTAAGCTCTACCCCTGGGGCACAGGTGCTCTCGTCCTCTGTGCGCTAGTCTCACATGACGGTCATTTGGTCCTATGGCGACGTGGGTATTCGCGTTCCCGCAGCGTTTGACGCAGCTCGAAGTTCCCTTGAAAGGGAACGTCTCGGTTACGTATGTAACCCTAGTTCCCTGATAGGGAACGAGACGCTGCGTCGCTCCGCCATACTCCCGGCACTCCCGTTAGCGCTTCCTTCAAGCCTATCAGAAGCTAATGCGCTTGTGTTTTTGGGGTGCTTTATAGTTTCCTGGTCGATGACGTCACCCGCCTATGACGTTTCATCTCTCCATTGGGCTGATTCCATACGTGCTTCATGACGCACAACGCAGGGGCGTTCCCGCAGCGTTTGACGCAGCGTCTCGTTCCCTATCAGGGAACTAGGGTTACATACGTAACCGAGACGTTTTTCTGCATGGGTATCAAATTGTGGTAATTTACTCCTTTACTACACCCACTTCTGAACAAACAATAGATTTTGGTTTATAATGTACCGTCATATACTGCTCTTTCTTAAAATTACAGAGGGATTCATGAATATCTACTTTTGTTACCCTGTAAATCAGAATATACTGTTAATAGCCTTAAAAAAATGACTTTCACCATGTTTTTTGGAATAAAATGTTATATAAATCAGGCTACGAATAATATATTTACAAATCCCTGAGTAAATGTCTTCATAATATAACTAAGTACAAGACTGGAAAGTGTGGTGTATATAGGTGCTACTGAAGTGGAGATTTCAGACTTGGAGTATGAGAGAAAGGTCATTTTGAGAAAATAATTAAAATTGAGGATAAATTAGCCTACTATTTCCCTTTGCAGTTTGACTGGCCCATTTTACCTGAACAACTGGCCCATTTTACCTGAAACTGCTCATGCAAAAAAAGTTGGCACAGCTGATGTTTCAAGAAATGTAGGGCCTAAATAATTATATTTTAATACATAATTTCAACACAAAATTATCAAAAACAGTCATTATTAATCATAAAAACACATGGAAAAGGCATATATGGTATTGTATTATTGTCCCAAACGATTTATTATTGTCCCAAACGTGGCCCAATTTAGCTGATATCACCCAATATATATATATATATATATATATATATATATATATATATATATATATATATATATATATATATATATATATATATATTTATTATTATTATTATTATTTTATTTTTTATTATTATTATTATTATTTTTTTTTACCATATCATCCACCCTGGTTTCTATTTATTTTCATTTATTTATTTTTTTTATTTTTATTTTTTATTTTATTATTATTATTATTTTTTTTTTACCATATCATCCACCCTGGTTTCTATTTATTTTCATTTGACTGCATTGTTTTATATAATCTGTACTCTGAAAATTATTCATACTGCCGTCTGAGGTAAAACAGTGCTTTGTTGGTCATTTAGACAATGATATCTAGGAATCCTGCATGTGCTTCCAGACACAGTTAAGTGGATGCAGGAGGAATGTAATTCCGAGTGACATTCTTCCAGATTTGTACATTTAATTTTTTATTCGAAAGAAACCATGAGGTTAAGAAATAGCTCCAACACGTTTAATGCATTCCACTGATGTTTGGAATATTACCATCTTAGCCTGGATCTTGTCTATTTTTCCGTATTTTTCCTCTTTGAAACGTTCCCTCGTGAGGTATCTGGTGATGGAATGTCAGTGTAAGTCTGTGCGGCAGTAAAAGTCTGTCAAAGCAAAGCAACACACGTTAGGTTTTTCAGTCATGAATAAGCTCTGAAAGCACTGGTTTGTAGATATTGTATGTATCAGTACTATAAATATATATATATATATATATATATATATATACTGAACATTTTACTATATAAATTAATATAATAATATTGTTTTTATGTATTTATAATTGTATTATTTAAACTTATACCAACTATGGGTAAAATCAATGTAATGTATGGCTGTAAATGGCAGGATGATAAATGAATATGATAAAGGACACGAATGTTCAATAAATAATAATAATCATGAATTAATTAATTATAAGAACCACAATAAACAATTCTGCTGAAAGGTAAAACAATTCAGCATAACGTCCTGGTTGCGTATGCAACCCACCGTTCCCTGAAGGAGGGAACGGAGGACGTAGTCGACGCGACTGAAATGGGATCACGCTAGGGAGCCTATCATCTTCGAGTACTATTGAACGAGCCAATGTAATTGGCGTGCGTGATTCGCATCACACACTCCGCCCCCGCGGCGCGGGTATAAATACGGAAGTGGATGCACGCACTAGTTGCTTTTCGCTGAGGAGCCGAGAGTAACCCGGGGTCAGCGGTGGTCCAGCGGTAGTGGCAAGGGGACTACGTCCTCCGTTCCCTCCTTCAGGGAACGGTGGGTTGCATACGCAACCAGGACGTTCCCTTTCAGTCGATAACGTCGGACGTAGTCGACGCGACTGAAATGGGATCAACCATTGAACACGCCACTAACGCTGCCACCTTCCAGTGCCTAAACCAAAGCCTCCTGATGCCCCCGCAAACTTAAGGCGGGGAAGGACAGGGCTTAGGCCAGGGAAGTCACTGCTGTTCCTACAGGACCACTGGGAAAGCGTTCCCCGTACGTTGGAAGGAAGGGACGCTGCGGAAGCCACATCCAACCCGAGGGAGGAAATGTGGAGAATACACATATGAACTGGGCGGAAACCGGGCAGTCTAACATATGGAATGTCACTGGGGTGGCTCCAGCCTAAGACGGGGGGAGACACACCGGACAGTGACGGCAGAGAGACTCTGCCGAGGGAAGACACGGGCTCACCGCAGGGAGCCGTATCGTGGAAGAATACACATATGGGGTCACCGAAGGGACCGCAACATATGGACCCAGCCTAACACAGGTTCCACACTGCTTACGAGTGGTAGGCCTAACACCAGACGTTCCGCACGTCCGACGTCGGAGGGGTGTGGAGGAACTCAACAGGGTTCAACTTTAAGGGAACTCAACTGGAGTAGAAAGGCGCACGTATCCAGTCCATAGGAGGGGAATGGCGCAGCAAGCCGACACTTGAACCGGGCTCACGGTGAAACTGGCTTCATGAGAAGGGAGCCCACGGGAAGCAGCGGTTCAACTAGGTGTCGTCCAGCCCCCAACTCTAGAATCTGTTTAGCAAAGTATATCGTCAACGCCCAGGCGGAGCACTTTACACTCATCATAGAGGAGCTCAACCCTAAGTGGACATGTTGCATCTCGGATCTTTGCCGAAATGAAGGCAAGCACTAAGTGCAACTTTGCATGGAAACAGCCTTCCCTCTCTGCTGAATTCCAACAGATATTTGAAGAGCTGGTCTGAGGCCTATGACTTGCATTCTGTACACGTCCAAGCGAATCGGACAGAGAAGCCAGGGCTGGATCTGCCTCCTCCAGGGCAGCGCTTGCAGGCTCACCACCTGCTCCTATTACGGGAGAGGTAGGAACCTTGGGCACAATCCGAGCCGGGGTCTCAGCTTGTGAGAGTTAGCCGGCCCAGACTCCAGGCACAATACGTTGACCGAAAGCGAGCAAGTCCCTACCCTCTAGTAGAGACCACGCGAGCAGGAGAACTGATATAACAGAATTTTTAACTCACTACCTGCAGTGGCTCAGGGGCGGTCTCTGCAGTGCAGTCGCACCAGGGACAAGGCCCAAGAGGATAAAGAGGGACACAAGGATTTACAAGACCTTGCTCCTCAGGAACCTGACGATCAGAACGTGCTTCTGCATACTTCTGCAACACGATGAGCGTCGTTTAAACACCGAGGCAACATCATTTTGAGGGTGATTTAGGAAAACAGCCTACTGCAACCCATTTTGCAGGAAAGAGAGCACTGAAGTGATCGAAAGCTTTCAGGATCTCCTCAGGGGAGAAGACGCACTCAACGATTAGGTTCCACTTCTAAAGGCGTAAGCACGCTACCCAATTCTAGGGGGTGCTCGCAGAAGTGATGGTAACTAACACATGTTCTTGTGATAGCCACCTGAACCTCCGCGTTCGGATGTAAGACCGCCCGGAATCTCCGGGGGAAGAACGCGTGTGCCATCGTGCCCCGTCCCCGAATCCAGGGGAAGTCAGGAAGGCTGTTGAAGGGAACCAGGTCTAGTTGGGCCAATGAGGGGCAACTATGAAGACCTGTTCCTCTCCTGACATGGCACGTAGGTGCAAGTGACGGGCGCAAAAGACAGGAGCATTGCTCAACACAACATGTGAAGATCACTGGGCTTCAGGAGCATTTTCTGCTCAGCACTTGGGTGTGACAAGTTCACTGAGCTTCAGGAGCATTCCTGCTCAACACCTGAGTGTGATAAACTCACCGAGCTTCAGGAGCATTTCTGCTCAACACTTGAGTACGAAGAACCTCACTGAGCGACAGGAGCATTTCTGCTCAGCACTTGAGTGTGACAAGTTCACTGAGCTTCAGGAGCATTACTGCTCAACACCTGAGTGTGATAAACTCACTGAGCTTCAGGAGCATTTCTGCTCAACACTTGAGTGCGAGGAACTTCACTGAGCACCAGGAGCATTTCTGCTCAGCACTGCGTGTGATGAATTCACTGAGCTACCTGTGATGGACTCACTGAGCTACAGGAGCATTGCTGCTCAACACCAGAGTGCGATGAACTTCACTGAGTTTCAGGAGCAAATCTGCTCAACATGAAGAGTGATGATTTCACTGACTTGCAGGCGCAAGGCGACCATGAGTCGCAGTCACTTTTAGAAGGCTCACTGGGGTTAAACGCATTTCTGCGGGCCCCTGGGGCCGCTGAGTCCCAGTGTTTGTCCAAGGGTAGTCCGCTCGCTTTACCCAAACACTGGCGGAAAAATAAAACCGGGGGGGCAACTGAGCGGCCCCGGAATGGTCATGACCCAGCCGGACCCAGGGGATGGAGTCTCCACTTGCCCTGGCTATAACTGTCGTGAGGCTCGATGGCGGCACGATTGAGTAAGCGGGAGGAGTGGAATAAGGCGCCCTCAGAAGCGTCTGACTCCAAGGAGGAGGTGACGGGTGAGTTTGTGACATGCAGGGGAAGCTTGCGCAACGGTCGCAATGTCTAACAACTCGAGGCACGAATGCCCGTGTAGTCGGGGGTCGCCCAGGCCCCCGTTAAAACACGCCCTTTGTACATGGCCGCTCTGTTGAAGAGGGTTTGGCAGCAGACCGGGATGAACTATAGTCACACAGGGTGAGCTGCTCTGCCACGGTCACCTCGGGACTCGATCGTGAAGCTAGCGCTGAAGCGGTCACATATGGAGGGAGCCAAAGGCTGCGACTACCATATACCCCAGGAGCCTCTGAAAGTTCTTTCAGTGGGACCCTTTCTCACTTCAACACCAGCTGAACACATTCTCATTGGAGAGACATGTTGGACCGAGTACCTCTCCAAAACTAGAAAAGAGATACTCAGCCCGTGGGCGAGATTACTCTCTTCCAGTTGACCTGAAGACCCAACGGGCTCTGGAGCACTCGAGGGGAAGGACACTGTACTGATACTCCACCCTTAGACGCAACACACAGGATGGCCTGCGGTGCGGGAGGTAGAGATCTGAAGCACATGTCTTTCAGGTCAAAGCTGCAGACCAATCTTGGGCCAAGATGGTCACGACCCACCACCTAGTAGCACGAAGAACGAGTTTACAACTGGCCTTCGTACCGGCTGGAGGAGCGGCTATATCAAATCCTTCGCCAGCAGGATAAGATAAGCACGCACAAGTCAGGAGCACTGCTCAACACTCGGTGTGATGAATATCACTGAATTTTCAGGAGCACGTCTGCTCAACACCTAATGTGATGACTATCACTGACTTGAGCGGGGTAGCCGAGCCTGAGGTGGGGCAGCAAAGTAGAGAGAGTGGTGTTAGTGTGCTGTGCAACACTTACCTGTCTCCACAAGCGGCAGGGGGCGCGTGAGAAGGCGGATGACCGGGTCCTCGAACGCACCAAGCTGCCTGCTGGCGACCAAGGGGGAGCTGAGGGGTGTAAGGCTATACAGGGTCACACCCGCCAGACTGGCCCTCTTGGGACCCAGGAACAGATGAAATTGCTCTCTCTTTGAAGTGTGGGTACCGCTTGCTCCGCTTTTTTTTTTTTTTTTTTTTTAGGGAGCCAGCGGCGGAACAGACACACACACAAACAAAGGCTCCACCCGGCCCTCACCCGGGGGGAGGGAGTGATCGTGCCACTTCAAGAGCATCTCATCCATTCCTGGGCGGCCCGCTCCGGAATGCTTTCGCTGTCGCTTGCCACCTGGCTTGGCAGCGCCTGGAGCGGGCTGGGCGTCTCTACTGCGGCCGGCTCCCTGCTGAGGCCTGGGTGGAGGCTGCTGCGGAGGCCCAGCAGGAGCGGCGGCCGGAGAACGCCCACGGCGACGAGCAGGCGGAGGAGCTGCCACCGGCGGCGGGTGGAGGCAGCAGCTGGCCACCGGGGCAGGATGTGCCGGATGACCTCCGTCTGCGCTTGAGCGGCAGAGAACTGTTTGATGCAGTTCTCCACCGCGTCGCCGACCAGCCCAACCTGGGAAATTGGGGAGACCAGGAACCGAACCTTGTCCGCATCCGCCATACCAACCAGGCTGAGCCAACGAAGGCGCTACTGGACCACCAAGGTGGACATCGCCAGACCGATCACGCACGCTACGACACCCGTACCCCGGAGGGTGAGGTCGGATGCAGTGCGGTGCTCACCTATGAGCGCACGGTCTGGATTACCCTCGTGCATGCCATGGGTGCCCTAGCCTGCAGCAACGCCATGGCACGCAAGAGGAAGGGGCTTGCCCACAGGCTTTGTAAGCTCTGCCCGTCGGAACGGACGAAACTCACAGGCCTTAGGGGGGAGACGAGGATCCCCCCAAAAGGCAGCGGCCGCCGGACACAGGTGCACCTGTGTCGACAGACCGCTCCAATGGAGGGACACCTCGCAACCCTTCACCGTTCCTCCATCAAGGGTAATGAGGGGGAAAAGCTATTCAGGCAGTTTCTGGCAGAGAAATATGCTGTTCACCACCTGATAAGCTCTCCATGCATTTCGGGAAAGAAAGGCACTGGGGCGGCGAGCTGAGAACCAGCGCGGCCCGCCCCAAGATACCAAACTCCAGATTCCAACCGAGACTGAACGGGACACGGTGGAGGTTCCACTCGAGCCCGGCAGCCTCGGCGGCCCGTTTCAGCATAGCTGATAATTCTGGATCCGGCTCGGGCAACATTGAACTCCCGGAGGGAGACAATGCAGCCGAGTCATCATCTCCAGAAGTCAGCTCACCCTCTGATGCTGCAATCGGCGTCCTGTCCTCCAGGGGAGCCCCGAGTGAAACCGCTGGCCCACCCATTACAGATGGACCAGCAGACAACACAGGAGGCTCCAGTGGTTGCAGTGGAAGGGAGGAGTGAGGAGCCCACAGGGAATGGTTACCGGGCGGGACATCCAACACTATCCTCCGGTCACCCATCCCACACAGCACCCGAGGGTGGGGCATGGTAATGGGGACTCGCTCTCCGCGAACGAAGGCGAGTCTCGCCCTCAACACTGCGACAGTCATGTTCCCACAGTGAAAACATGAGCTGTCCACAAAAGCTGTCTCAGCGTGCTGTAAGCCAAACACGTGACACAACAGTTGTGACCATCAGAGAGAGACAGGGAACGACCGCACCCAGAAACGCACGGGCGGAATGACATCTTGAAAAAGACGCAAACGCACCCGTGTTGCTCTTTCAGAAAATAGGACCGTCACCAGTGCCGGAGCACACAGGGAAATGACCGCGGCAACACTGAACAGAGAACTGAAACAGTGAAGCACTCACTTTTCCGCCCTCTAACCAGCCATCAACACACACAAACATTTAGAAATTTGTTGCTGTTAAAACAGCAGTTGAGAGCTCAAAGCTCGCGATCACCGCTGCACTCGCGCTGTAGAACACCAGCACTGGGAGAGTCTTCCTGAAGAACACCGACACACTCGCTCGTTGTAGACAACAGCACTCTCAGAGACATCAAACGATCGGCTCCGAAGCGAAAGGCAACTAGTGCGTGCATCCACTTCCGTATTTATACCCGCGCCGTGGGGGCGGAGTGTGTGATGCGAATCACGCACGCCAATTACATTGGCTCGTTCAATAGTACTCGAAGATGATAGGCTCCCTAGCGTGATCCCATTTCAGTCGCGTCGACTACGTCCGACGTTATCGACTGAAAGGGAACTGTAGGTTTGTTACAATTGCAGAGCAACTTGCATTAATATAGAATTCAATAGATGTGCATTAGATTCCAATCAAAGGTGTATCACTACTTTTTCAGTGCTGTTAAAATGTTTTCTTGACCAGACCTGACTTCCCGTGAGCTTCCAGCTCCTCTCTCAACAGTTCACAGCATTATCTGACATTCTCCATCTGTAGCTATCAACCAACCACAGCAATTTAATCTATGAAGCAGTGTGTATCCTAAAGCACAACCAGGGTGTTTGGGGTGGTTGGACAGATAAGAGGTGGTTTCAGAGCAAGACCTGAACCATGAGCACTTAACCTTATCTGCACCTGAGCTCTGTGCAGTGTGGAGCTGATGCGCGTGTGTCTGGCATCGCTATGAACCTAAAAGTTGGGCCGCATTGGATGATGGTTGAAACACTGCAATAAAAAGATCTTTAAATGTTTCAATGCTATACTAACATTTGTCTACTTACAGCACTGCACAAATAACACAGAACACATTAATAGCAGCCAGATGTTAATCACAATGGCCAGAATTATCAGTCAATATGAAATGAATGTCCCAAAATGGACCGGGAATTTGATGTAAAAATAGTTGCGGGGCTTTTAATGATCTTTTAGTTCATAGCATCTGTAAGGACACAAACTAGTTTCAAAATTAATTAACCTTCTCAGGTCCTCTTCTGGGCTAAAGTTATATAGGTGTGGAGGTGCAGTAGCAGAGCTAGCTATTTTTAAATCTGACAAGTAGTAGAGGAGAAGCGTGAAATAACACCGCTAAAGGTGACCCTACTGAGGGGAAAAATATAGTTGTTATAAGTTGTTCAGTGAGGAAATGTTAAGCTATATTTCATCCTGTACCACACCTCAACATTACAGTAAATGCAATTAACGCCCCATTGTTAAAAAACTGCATTCATTAATTATTAAGCAAATATATATTAATAACTAAAAATTATAACTTGTATATATATATATATATATATATATATATATATATATATATATATATATATATATATATATATATATATATAGCATTTTTAGTAATCTCAATTGTTTCATTGTTTTTGAGTCTTTTAATTAGGCAAAGTTAAATTTAACTGAAACTGGGCTGGGATTTTTATTTCCCAGAATCCTTTGCCATGTCACTCGAAAGGGAGAGTAATGTTAAAATTGAGTGTTATATAGTGGGGGTTTTTTCTGGTGCAAGATTAATGTTAAGTGGGAGATTTAGTAGTGTTTCATGTTTTGTTATGTTAATTTAGAAGAATTTCTGTTTTTTGGGTTTTTTAGGGTGTTATCATGGTGACGAGTTTAGTTTGAGAATAGGTACGTGTTTAATATTTGTTTAATGCCATTCTCATTCAGCAATTGCAATGCTATGCCATGCTTTACTGTGTTATGTTGTTTTGTTATGCTATGCTAATGCTGCTATCAAAGCACTGTGTTACCAATTAGCAAGTTAACATTTATTAAATCGGCTAAATAAAGCTAGACAAGTTACCACTACTAAAAATAGTTGAGATTAGTTAAATGTGTGCATTATCTTATTCTTGAAGTTCAGCAATTCAAGTACAGCGCCCCACAAAATTCCAATGTAAATCTGTGGTAAAAAATGGAAATGGAAGCTTTAGCATAAGTTCTGCCGAGAAGACTCAATTGCTACGTCACTTATTAACATCTCATCTATCCAATCGTGTTTTAATACTCGTGGTATAAAAGATAAGGTACTTACTCATGTCTGAGTTCGCAGATGCTGACGCTTTCATTCACCTCCATCCTCCCCACCACCATCAACATGGTCCCTTTCCATACATTCCTGGGGGTCGGCTGCGCCCCTGCCTTTGTGTTCAGGCAGGAAATGCAGAGTCCGGACCCTCGGATTGCGAGCTATGGATGGGGCCTACGCCAAATAACTTTATATTGCTTGCTGGGCTGTCAATAAATGTAGCCTATAACTGTACGTTCACACCACCGTCGTCTTGAGCTTCCAAAGCTACCGGAAGTCATTCATTTTCAATGGAAGCTGGCTTCTCTCAGCTGCAAGGAGCATCATATCCATCGGCGTCGCATTGTGTTTTGAGCGTTTTGAGCATCAATCAGAAAGTTGAAGGTAGCTCAACTTTATGGTAATGAGCTCTGACGCGATTCAACGGCAAGCAGCGGCAAAACGGCAGTAACCAATCGGAATATAGACGTCCTTCGCGCTGGCTGATTCCAGAGAAACATACGATGTAAACTTTTGTTCCTACCAAAGCATTAGTTCCGAGAAAATGGAGGAGAAGCTAATCATCACCGTTGGTGGGTTTCCTATCATTTATGATATGACGTTGTTTGCATATACTGTATAACGGTCCTGGAGAAATCTCCAAGTCCAACGTCTTCTCCGCAAATACAACACAGCAGCACCAAACACAACAACTTTGCAATGATCCATAATGATCCAGTGATACACATTTGATGAGCGCAACTTTTATTGGAAATATTTACGAATAAACATTTTATTTAATATGTTTTAAGCGGGAATGCAATTCATTTGCTCACGGTAACACCGATATGACCAAATGCACTAGATACTACTAATTATTATTATTCCTATTTTCCCCCGACCAAATATGACCAAAACGGTTATAAAAATGCTGTCATTATAAAAGGTTTCTAGTGTCAATGTATTGCTTGTTTTTTCTGTTTACATTTCATGTTGTGACACTTCTCTTCTCTCGAACATAGAATGCTGCTACGTCGGAGAGGCCAAAGCGTCAACAAGCTTCCCCGTACTTTTTGACAAGCGTCTTTGACAGGGCAGCCAGAGCTTCTTTGCCGCTCAAGTCGGCGGTGGTGTGTACGTACAGTAATTGGTATTTATTCTCCCGAGTCTTTCTGGAAGAACTGCCATAGGGGCAGATTTCTGGCTGCCTCGCTTATTTTGACGTTTGGTAAACACACCTTAAGTAAACCTCGCTCCAAACCAAGACGATATCAGTCCGCTTCAGCAATGTGTCTGCATCAGGTCAGTAACTAGGTGGTCTGTTCTTCCTATGTGGAGTAGCGAATAAAATGAATGAACGTATAAACCCTTTAGTTTAAACATGCTCATGTGAATAGCTTTTATATACAGTAGTTCTGTTGTGATTGCTTTATGTTTGTTCTGAGAATAGACATTACTTTTTTTTCTCACTGCAATTCCTACACAACTTGCAACATTCTAAAACAACATTCGGACGCAATAAATACATTAAGGCAATTCTAAGATGGCATTCTATGCATTTGTCATGTGTCAATCATATAAAATCATCAATCAAAAGTCTGTCAATCATCATTAGAGCGCCTCCCTCAGGTTGAATAACGTGACATTAGAATTCTGCCATTAGTGTTCTGCATGTGTTCAGCAATTAGAATATAAAGCTTACAAAATGTTTATTATAAACTAGTGCTAAGACGCAGAATCTGCCCTATACATTTATGCCCAGGAGCCGTTACTGTGTATGAGTACAAAATAAAAATATACTAGTTCTGCTTACTTAAATTTTGAATTTCTTTACTTTACTTGGGCTAATTTGATGTAACTGATTACCTCTTTTTTTGCCAACTTATCCGGGTTTACAGTATACTGTAAATACACACACACAGTCTGAATCAATTCCCATCAACAAATATATACAAAAAAACTTAACTCACTTTCCCTCTATAAATGTATGTGTTCATAGACAAAAAAAAAAAAAAAGAACTGGATAGAACCAGGAAAAATAAAACATTGCCCTTAAAATGGCATAAAAATTAAGAAAATGTTGTTTTTAATCATCTTGATTTGAAACTAAGTAATTTGTTGCACACACGAGATCAGAGCATAGCGTTAAATTATAATAGAGGTATTTACATCTGAAGAACGTGAATGTTTGTTTATTGGCTTTGAGACCCTCTAATTTCTACCAGCTTTTTACAACAATCTGATAAAGATGAATAACGATGAAGTAAACAAGAAGTGAGCATTCATATCTGGCAATCTTAGAGGGCAATGTGCCCTTGGGCAAAGTCATGACGCTGTTCCGAACATCAAGCAGGGACCGAGGGACTGTTAAAAGCATTGCTGCCGTATTGGAGCACATAAATGTGTCAAACATGCGAGCTGTGATCGCCCAAAGCTGCCATCATCTTCTGCTATTAAGTGAATTTATGTGAAAAAAGCCACATCTATTAATTGTTTGTGCATACTTAATAGGTGACAGTAAACTAAACTAAATATGCAATTTTCCTCACCATTAAGTTGACAGATATATGTAGTTTGGTAACATGGGTCAAATCCGATTATTGTAACTCAATGTCAAGTTCACTCCATCTGTCATATCCAGCTCATTGACTCAATCACAAATGGCATTTGAAATTAAACAAATTATGCTTTTATGGCTCCAGATTTAGATAGATGACTCTACAATTCACACAATATGCTCATATTGAGTTTGATGTAGAGTTTGAGTTTACTTACCGATTCAGGTAAAGAGATAACATCAATTAGACAAACTGTTTTAATGTGACTTTCAAAATACATTTCTCTCCATTTACATTTGCTGAAAGATCAATTTAAAGTTAAAATATAAATGTGCATTCAAATAAAAGACTTTAGAGTTTAACGAGGCCTTGGAGTATTATGAAATTCATTACATTTGTACTTTGGTTTGAGATTTCCTTTCTAACACTGTAGTAGCTCTGGTAATGGTTAATAAAATGTATCACATTCTTAAGATAATGGGATTTATGCACTTATATGTCCTTCTCTTTTGTCTCTGACATTATTCTGAAGATTTCTACAGAATTTTGGTGGTCTTGAACGAGCTGGGAAAGCTCTACATGCTCAAAACCAATTTCTTCAGCGGTCTTTCAAGACTTATTGAGGTCATTGTAATGTGACCCTCTGCTCTGACCTCTTTTTTTGGCCTACAGTATGTGGAAATCTAAAGTTATTTTAAGGAATAGTTCACCTAAGAATGAAAGTTTTGTCCTTATTTACTCACCCTCATGTCATTCCATGCAGTATGAGCTGCTTTTATTATGTGTATGTGTTTTTTTTTCCTGTTGGAAGCTTGACAGCTGTGATCACTATGAACTTTCATTATATGCCAAGAGCTATGTGCTTTCATGCACGGAAAAAATAACAGCGTATGTGTTTGGATTGACATGAGGGCAAGTAAATGGTGTGCAGATATTAGTAAAAAAACAACATAGGCAGAAAATCCTGCTGAATATTTTTGCATCCATTTGTTAGGTTTTACATTTAAGTTGATGACGTTCTAACAATTTCCAGGACCATTGTGGCAATTGCTCTGAAGCAGATTGCTTTCAAAAGCACCATTGTAGCCGTAATCATACAAAATAAATCCATCTCACAATAGGTTAATCAAACTAATAAAAATGAGTATCCATTTATGCATATTATACTAATGCATCCTGATCCCGTAGGCATTTATCTTGTTTCAAATGTAAACCAACATGATCCATTATCTATTATTGGTCTTTGATTTACGCAATGCTGATGTTATCAGGTTTGTTTTTGTCTTAAAACTATAGGAAAAACTTGCTCTAAGGGAAAACACACACACACACACACACACACACACACACACACACACACACACACACACACACACACACACACACACACACACACACACACACACACACACACACACACACACACACACACACACACACACACACACACAGAGTATATCAATTGATTTCATTGCAATGAACGTCATAGCAAAAGCATTGAAGAAGCTGAAGGTGAAAGTCTACAGGACGGATCTGAAAGGGGTGTCAAGGTAATCACATACTTATCATTGTAATGAGAAACAACAAGGGAACTTGAGCAGTAAACCCACAATTTTAAAGAAATGCTATTTTGAGCTTTTCAAGCCAAATGAACCAGATAAAAATAGCTTTTTTTTCTTCTATGAAACGCGAGAATGCAATTTTTTTCTTCTGAGACAGATCAACTTTCTCCCTCTCACATTGTTCTGGCTCAGATTGCATGTTATTCCAGAGCTTTTGAGCATATCCTGAAGGAAATATTTTTAGCATTTGAATACAGATAGCTCATATGTCATGTTAACCTAAAGAAGGCTTTTAAACATTTCTGTAGAATTACAAAAACATGATGTAATTGAAAGGAAACAACATGCCCTTTCAACAAACTCGATATCTTTGAAGTTACGTGATGTTGCTATGTACAGCATGATTTGAATGTCTTGAACTTTTAATATCGAACTTGTGGACGTAAACACACCACAAAAGAAAAATATTTTAGAAAAGAAAAACAATTTAATGGACATCTTGTTCAGCACAGTACTATACGCCTTCAACATATGACTTTAATCTTTGTATAGTTGATTTCATATAAATTTCTGTACAGTTCTGTCAAACATGAAATCAGTCATAAAACAAAGAGGAACAAATGAGCTAAAGTAATAAATAGAATGTTCTTGAAGCACTGGAGGAAATGACAGAAATGATGGCAAAAATTGTCTCACAGAATCACAAAAAGCAAGACATACAAGATTAAATTCTCTTCACACATTCTGGACATTAATGTTATGGATATATTGATATGAGTCACATAGGCTTGTATTTTCTGACCTATTTAAATAGTGAGATAAATATATAGATTTTTTTTTCTTCTGTGCCATACATGTATAAATAAATAATTTTTTATTTGTACACTTTCACATCAGCGACTAAACACAACATAAAATACCCAAAAAAATTACATATTGACATCTTTGTCACGTATACAGCTACACAGCTTGTACTTGTTCAGACCTTCTGTACATTTCACAACTTTGGAAGAACTTTGAAAATAAACTTATCAAAAATATTTTTCCTAATCATTTTAATTAGTTTTGTGTTGGTTTCCAGTGAAGAATTTAAACATCTTTAAAACAAGATAAATCATTTATTATTATTATTATTATTTTAAGAATAAACCTAAGGAAATCTTGTTACATTTATGCTTAAAGCAAAACAAAACAAAACAAAATTTACACAATCATACGGTTTAAGTAAATGTTTGCTTTAAATGTATTAAAATGTAGCAAATCTTTACTGGAAAACGAGACAAAAATAGTGATGAAGAAAACTATTTTTTTGTGAATAAAAGAAACAAAATAACACAGTCACCAGTGTTGCTTCTCTCAGATATAGAAAATCAAGCTCATCAACACAGAAAAGACAGCACTAATAGAAATGACTGAACTAATACTGATATACAATTCCAACTGGAGGAAGGCGGCCAACAAATCTGATACAGACACTGACCTTACCAAGAATGGTCAGTCAGAACATTTTTATCTTTGAGCAGTAGAAGGTATTTGAGTTATGTGTAGAGATAAAATGAGAAGTCATAAGCAGAGATTGTTGTGTTTTAGGCCTTTTTTGAGGCACGTTGGAGGAGCACACCTTGTGTGCCTTTAGAATATCGCATATGTTCGAAGGTATGGAGAATGGTGGTTTGCTTTGGAATGGTGACTTTTGTCTGACTTACCAACAAAAGCCAAAGGTAAAGAGAGATACAGTGAGTACTGAAGTGGTGTATTACTACACACGTCACAAAATCAAATTACAATTGTTTTTTTTTTTTTGGTGGTTTAAAGCTAAAGTGTGTCATTTATGTGCCTCTAGTGCTTGCCAAGATATTCTGAACGAGTTAAGCAGTGGGTGGTTGCTAGGCCAAAGCCGAAAGAGATATGGCTTGGGTGCCTCCTTAAATATCAGTCTATGGGATTATTTACTCGTGTTATCACCTGCCAAGAGAAAATCAAGAATCTGTTCATCTAGAAAACTAACAGCACACCAGGCAGTATCACCTGAAATTCAATGGCTGAATCAAATCCGGTCGAGCAAACAGAACAATGTTCATAGCGACATAGTGTTACACATTTTTCACAACTATACATGGCTTACGTATAATTGTCTGCATATTAAAATGGCATACATTTACACACGTTACCTTTCAAGAAGTGCTTGATATTCTGAGAAAGAGCATAGTGAAACCATCAATTCGCATCTAATGCCACTGTAGAATGTAGACTGTAGAAAAACGGAGGCAATACTGTCCAAAAGTGATTGATTAATGATTTGTAAATAATATACATCACTGGATTATGTCTTATGTGGTAAATTAATGGTTTAGGTACTGTTAGACACTGCAAGTTCTAATAGACACAAGAATATGGCTCCAACTAACACCAAATTCACTAGACATGAATATGTTAGCTCTTTAGGAGGATAATACACTATAATATCATTTTATGTTGTATATATTGTATGCATCTCTAAAGGGCCCTTCTACTAGTACCCCCTTATGTCTGTATACTAAGTGAACACTTGAGCTGTTTACTGTCAAACGGCTATAAATAGTGAGGCAAAGGCTGATGGAGTGCGTCTGAGCAGTGCTGTGAAAGTCTTCATTCCCATGATGCTAAATCAGATCCCTCAGATGACATGATTTCACATGCACCAGCAAACAGATCTGTTCGACATAAATAGTAACCTAAGCTTCTCTCATTTCTGTACACATCATATCTATCACTGTCTGTGTAGTTTTGATATTAAGCACCCAGCTTGGTTTCTTGATTTCTCTGTTTTCGTTACATGGTTTTCTGGAATGCTTGATTCTAATTGGTCAGTTGCGGTCAGATATTTTTGACCACTTTACTTCACAATTGTCCCTCAAAACTAATTCCTTGTGTTTTAGTTCAATAGCACTCCAGGCTCTTCCTCCCGACATAATCAAATAATTGAAACTTAAATCAATGTTATTTCTTATCAATTTATGTATTTAAAAAGGAAAAGCAGACATTTAATAATGTAAGACCATTATATATATGGCCATAATCTCAAAATAAACCCATAATGACTGGCTGACAGTAAATGCTGATATTTTTTTGTCCACCAGTATTTTGTGATGTGAGAGAGTCTTGTTTGAAAATTTAGTAGCATGCCAGCAAATCGATGGGATGATTCACTTAGTTTTTGATTATTTTGATCTTCCTTGTTTTTGAAATAAACTAAGGCCATTTTACAGGCTTTAAAAAAATATGTTACCACAGACAAAAAACAAACAAACAACAACATCCATATGTGGTTTGCAAACATTTTAAAGGGGTCATATGATGCGATTTCTTGTTTTCCTTTTTTTTAGTATGTTATGTAGCTGTTTTTGCATGTATAAGATCTGCAGTCACAAACCTCAAAGAGTCAAACCTAAAGAGATTTTCTTTATAAAAGTTAAGGCTCAATGCCTTTCTAAAACGCTTCGTTCGAACATGCTCCCACATCTCTACATCAGTGTGTGGGGTCAGAGTTTCCGCCCAAATGGATACGCAAAGAAAGAAGGCGTAACTCGCTGTGTTGTTGTTGCCGCCGGCGCCGAAATGTTATCGAGACACTGTGTTTTTCGTTGCGAAAGCCAAACTATTTTGTTTGGCCTTCCAAAGAAGACACAATTAGAAAACAGTGCTTAAGCTTTATTTACAATACTGTTCCAGAACATTACAACTAAAGATTTCGACTGTGTTTTCGACATTTTTCGGAGGACTGTTTCCAGAACCTGCGAGAGTACAAGGCCGGCTGTGCACAAAGGCTGACTCTAAAAAGTGGGGCAATTCCATCTTTGCTAGTACATTCCGGCGCTTCTGACTCACAGACACAGACTGTAAGTATATTTTCATAATTTAAGAATTTGCTATTGACTATTCAAACACGAGTTTTGAACAGTATAGAGTAGCTTGTCGTTTCTGCGATCACAAATGCAGACATAGTTTTATGTTTACATAGTGTTCTCACATCCGTAGCGCAGCGCGACGCATACAAAGACAGATTATAAATCATTATAATCATTAATTATGTCCCCAATTAAATAAAACCTTACCAATCTGATACGATCTGGTCCAGTCGCGCTGGCAAAGTTGATCGATCAGCTTGGTCATCTGCCTTTTCCGGTTCAGATTTGGCTCGAATTGATAAGGAACCGACATTATCACCTGTAATTATTGGTTTGGGAGCTGATATTCCATATGGTAAGGGGCGTGACATTTCCGTCACACTCTTAAGGTTTTTGGGCCAATCACAATGCACTGGATCGCTGGCCAATCAGAGCACACCGCGCTTTTCAGAATGATGAGCTTTGTAAAAATCGGCGTGCTTCAGAAAGGCGGGGCATAGAGGAACAACAATAATGTAAAGTATGTGTAAAATAATGACTTTTTTTAACCTAAAACCACATAAACACATTGCATTAAACCAAATACACAAAATAATGTTCTTTTTATAACCATCATATGACCCCTTTAAATCTGCCTTTCAGTCTAAATGGTTTGATCTGATTTACATATATATATATATATATATATATATATATAAATCATCATTTGGGGTGCTACATCACAAACATACTACCATTCAAAGGTTTGGCGTTTGCAAGATGTCTTTTAAAAAAGCCTCTTATGCGCACCAAGGCTAAAATAATTTGATCAAAAATACAGTAAAAACACTAATATTGTGAAATATAATTACAATTTAAATAATATATTTGAATATATTTTTAAATTGTAATTTATTCCTCTAAAGGCAAAGCTGAATTATTTACATTTTTGTGGAAACCGTGATACATTTGTTTTTCAGGATTCTTTTATAAAGTTTAAAAGAGATGCATTTATTTTGAATTTGTTTTGTAACAATGTAAAAGCCTTTGATGCAGTTTATATCAATTTAATGCACCCTTGCCGAATAAAAGTATTAATTGATCGCTGACCTAGAATTTTTGTTCATCATACAACATTCTCAATATCATCTTGGGTTGTGTCAGAATACACTCTCTCACTCTTTCGTCATACAATATAGCGAACTATGAAAGCCTTCACTATGTGGTGAATAGTGAACAAATAAGTGGTTTTGGACACATGATATATGCACGAATGGGTAAAATACCCATCACTTATGTTCTCTAATGCGCCCTTTGAGTTCAGCACAGCGGCAAGATGTCACGATAGACACAAGCAGAGGCAAAATTTCCAGCTTTCCATCCTCTCTTTCCACCAACAATTCTTGGATGTAGTATGAAAAAGGCTCTTGGCATCCGGATATTTACTACATTGTCAGAACAAACGGATCAGATTTCACAGTCTAAAAACAGATTTAATAACCGAACAAGCCTTAACAGAGAAGCAACACTAAAACAAACCTTGTGTTCATGTTTTCTAGCAGTGACATGAGCTTGGTCCTCGGTTTGTCAGGAATACACACTGCTATATGGTAATTAGCAAACTCCACAATCATACATACACAACTAGATGTCTAATGGACATGTACACAACAAATGTGGAATCTGCTGAAGCCTTTGCAAAAGATTCTTGTACAAGTACTTCAAGAAGGTCAGAAGAGCACAGAGGCATAGATGGAGGTCCTGAGTCAGTTTTTTTAACAACCTTGCTCTCCCTATCAGATGTGATTGATTGGATGTATGTGGCACAAAAGCTAAATCTGCTTTACTGTGCTGAGTCAGCAGTGAGCGGTCACAGAACTCGGTCATTGGCGGCTCAGTTTAGCGAGGGTTTTAACACATGGATAAACGTTAAATTACCCTATGCGAGGCACGCAGATCTCCCTTGACTCTAATGATAACAAAGCAGATTTTGCTGAGGAGATTTTTTTGACTGATTCTGTTGGGATTTGAACTGTTGGGAGGAGCTGGTCCTAGATCAACACAAAAGCACACTACTCATTTATTTGTTAAATTTAGAGATTTCCTTCCACACACAAAAAGCTGCCCAGAGAAGCTAGAAAAAAAATATGGTCCACCAATACAGTAGCAATGTAAATGTTGAAATGCTCTTTGTTTGAAATAAATCACTTACATTTTTAAAGGAGCAGTTCACCCAAAAATGAAAGCTGTCATCATTTAGTCACGCTCATGTTGTTCTGAACCCATTCAACCTTCCATCTTGAAAAGCACAAACCCCTTGTAAACAGATAGTTGTTGAGTCAAATCTTTTTGAATCATGAAATAGAGGCAAGTTTGCAAAACCATTCTGAAAGATTCATTTACAGATCAAACTGATTCAGTTTAACTCAGTGGCAATGATTTTGTTGAGGTTCTCAAGTGAATAGCTTACTGGAGAGGAAGATTATTACGATAAAATAAGCTTGTTCTATTTTAATATATTTTAAAATGTAATATATTCCTCTGATGGCAAAACTGAATGTTCATAACAGTTCAGTGTCACATGATCCTTCATAAATGCTGATTTGGTGCTCAAGAAACTTTGTATTATTACTAATATTAGACAGTTTATGTGATGTGTACCTTTCGCCTTTCAATTCATCCTTTGGTGAATTGAAAGTTTAAAAACATAATTTATTTGAAATATATTTTTTTGGTCTGTCTTTTACTATTACTATTGATCAATTTAATGCATTCTTACTGAATAAAAGTAGATTCCTAAAAAAAAAAAAAAAAAACACGAACAGTAGTGGACATTCTTCATAATTTCTCATTTTGTGTCATACAGGTCAAACAGGTTTGGAACAACATGAGGGTGAGGAAAATATTCAGTTATGCCTATAACCTTGTGCAATAACAATAACAACTTCCAGTCATGTGTGATTGTTATTATTCTATTTTTTTTGAGAGAGTCTCCAGAATCCGATTTCCCAAGTGTTTAGTAATATGATCATCACGTAAGCCTGCATGATAACTAGGAATTTATATGAAACTGTGCATGGACTTGAGAGCTGGAGTGATTAATTGAAATACATTCAATTGCCTGCTTGGCTGGGGCTTCAAATGCAGGATAAAATCAATTCCTTTCTTTGTTCTGAGATAAACCCCTTATTTAAAAGATTGTGTTAAGTGTTTAGCATCAGAGCGGGCCGTCTTCTACTTTAGCAGGCATCAGAGTCTTTCATGATGTTGTTCCCTTTCCTGTGAGCTTCCTTCCTCTTTCTCTCTGGGGTTTAGATATATTCTTGAGTCCCAGGATGCAAACGGGCTTAGAGTGCATTAACATGTACCTTTCGTCTTTGCAAAAATTGTTTACCGTTTTCGCACTTGCACTGCATGATGTATGCAGCAATAGATGTACTTATAATTTCATAGCAAAAAACATCCATGTTGAATGAGTTAGCTCACAGAAATGTATGAGCATCAGATGAAACTATTACTAGCTGCAGTAACGTATAGAGCAGCAAGTGAAGGGTGAGAAAAAGCGTCACAAACTGAACAACTCGGAGAAAACTCCATACATTTATCTCCAAAGTATCGAGTCAAAAGATTCAATAACAATAATGAAAGTTCACATTGAAATCTGTCAAAGATATTCAGTTTGTTTTCCAATTCCAATATACTCCCAAAACCTAAAACTAAAACACTATATGACCAAAAGTTTGTACACCTGAAAACCTCACTCACACTCTTAAAAGGTTCTGTAAGGGTTCTGTCAGGTGCTTGATATATTGAACATTTTAGGGGTTGACATCATGGGATTATTTTATGGATTTAGTTTTAATTAATTTTGTTTTCATTGTAAAAAAATTGTATGAATTAAGCAGCTTTTAAACATACTTTTTAAAACATGAAAGTATTATGGAATAGTTTAAGACATTTCTCCTTATATAGAGTCATTTTGGCATAAAGGTTTCTTTAATCTATTAATTTAATCTAATCTATTTATAACCCAATTTAACCTTTTTTATATATAAGAGTGTATATATGCTTGCTTGGCTTAATTTCAAAACTTTTTGGCATTCAAAAGTTTATCCCCCCTAACAGCTTCCACTATTCTGGAAGGTTATCCAATAGATATTGGAATATGGATGAAGGCATTTACTCCCATTCAAACACAGGTCTGGCTCACAATCACACTACTTTTGGTCATATAGTGTATATTCAATATTATCCTACTCTGACAGTTCTTGAAACAAGTTAGGAATAAACTGAGGTCTCCAATCAAAGAAGATAGGAAAGCAAATCAGGAGGAGATAATGTGACACATAAGTTTAGCTATTGAATCAATACACTCTGTCTGTCATTATCAACCTTTTTGTGTGTGTTTATCAGGTTCCTTCCACAGTCTCCTATCATTGTCTGAGACCACTGATGCTCTAATCTCTTTCTGAAACAGATTCTTCTTCTCTGTGTTCGGCAGGTGGACCTCATTGTTTGTGTATATTTCCACCCTTCATCTATATTTCAGCTGAGGAGCATACCCTGTTTGGCCCATAGCTGTTATCCCTGGGTTTTGCAGAGTAAATGGATGATTAGCTGAGGACAGAAAGAGCAGAAGCAGAAGAAACGGGAATGGGTGCTTCGCTTCTGTTAAGGTCAGACGGCCGATGACTGCTTGATGCTGTGGAAACTGACCCGCGTTGGAGAGGTGGGAATAGACATGGCCCGCGCTACACGCGCCCGAATGGAGTGCTTATCCTGCCAGCGATGCCACCGTTTACGAACGGCTGAGCGAACCTACGGAAAAAAAGACACTTTACTAATAATATTAATAATTGAATGTAGCTCAGGTATAGATAAAAAAAGTTTCACTGCAAGTTAGTAACAAAATGTAGGTAACAGCATATATGAGGGTAATAACATTTAAATTACATAATTATCAAATTATATAATTCACATAAAAGAGCAGTATTGATCTGTCACACACACACACACACACACACACACACACACACACACACACACACACACACACACACACACACACACACACACACACACACACACACACACACACAAACACACACACACACACACACACACAAACACACACACAAACACACACACACACACACACACACACACACACACACACACACACACACACACACACACACACACACACACACACACACACACACACACACACACACACACACACACACTCTCTCTCTCTCTCTCTCTCTCTCTCTCTCTCTCTCTCTCTCTCAAGCATATCATTGTGGCTGCATTAAACCTTAGTAAACATTAATTTACACTAAACGCAACTAGTATAACCCTAATATATACAGGAGGCACAGTTAGGGTTAGTGTTGCTGTATTTTTTTTCAAGAAAGCTCTGAATATCAAGTCAAATTACATGAAAAATTACATAAAAATAGTCAGACAAGTTATGAATACGTGATGTAAACAAAAAAATAAGTGACCTTAAAGGGTTAGTTCACCTAAAAATGAAAACTAAGTCATTAATTACTCACCCCCATGCTGTACAAACCCCATTAAGACCTTCGTTCATCTTCGGAACACAAAAAAGAAGATATTTTTGATTAAATCTGAGAGGTGGATCACTGCTACTTAGGCTGCCTAAGGGAATGAAACTTGACGGCCCAGAAAGTCATTAAAGAAAATGTTTAAATATTCCATGTGCCTACAGTGGCTCAACTATAAGTTTATCAAGCGACGAGACTACTTTTTTTCCGAAAAAAACAACATAAATAACAACTTTATTCGACTATTCCTTTTCTTCCTTGTGGGCCTGAGACGAGAGTTCAAGAGATTTCCACGACGCATGCGCGAGAACTGAACAAGAAGTATTAGAAGAAGAACGTTCTCTTCTCAGTTCTCGCGCATGCGTCGTGGAAATCTCTTGAACTCTCGTCTCAGGCCCACTAGGAAGAAAAGGAATAGTCAAATAAAGTCGTTATTTTTGTTTTTTTCCCCGCACAAAAAGTATTCTCGTCGCTTGATAAACTTATAGTTGAGCCACTGTAGTCACATAGAATATTTAAACATTTTCTTCAATGACTTTCTGGGCCGTCAAGTTTCATTCCCTTAGGCAGCCTATGTAGCAGTGATCCACCTCTCAGATTTAATCAAAAATATCTTCATTTGTGTCCCGAAGATGAACGAAGGTCTTACGGGGTTGGTACAGCATGGGGGTGAGTAATTAATGACTTAATTTTCATTTTTGGGGGAACTAACCCTTTAAAGTCATTCGGCCTAATTTATTAATTACACTAATGTTATCACATTATGTTCTATTTTGGCTTAGTTTCTTTGTGTTTTACTACTGTTCCTGTTTGGCTGTTTGCCCTCTAATTTGAGGCAGTTTCCAAGTGTGTTTGATTAATCATTCCGTTCAGCTGTTGTTCGTAAATTACCTAATTTAGTATGTGCATATATACTCCGTTTCCTTTAGTTCTTGGTCCGGTCTTGTCTTTGTGTAGTGGATGTGTTACCCTGTGTTTCTGCCCTGTATCCTGTGGATTATTGAATTTAAAAGACTATTTCCTTGCATTCTTCATCTTCGTGTGCTCTGTATTGTCACCCGTGACAAATGTATAGTTCTGTCATTCATTTGTCAAACATGGCAACAAAGAGCAGCATGTATTTTCTGTCAAACCTGTCACCTGTCATGCTAGTGCTCGTCATAACAGCGCTAGAATTTGCATTACATTAACCTTGTCAGATATCCTACTATGCTGCTTTGAAACAATATGTATTGTGAAAAGCGCTATACAAATAAATTTGAATTGAATTGAATATGCTTTAAAATAACAGGAGAGAGAAGTGACAGTTTTTTTAAATTGAAAGATCAGTGTTCTTATATTTAAATATAAAGTCATCCAAATTTCTAATACAAATGTAAAAATTGTACTTTTATCCTTGTTCAAAAAGATTTAATGAAAAAACATAAAAATGTGGGAAGTTTTTAAAATATATATTTTACTATATATATTTAAAGGAGCATTGCGTAGCTTTTTACTTAAAAAAAACTTTAAAATAGAGTTTTCATTTGTACATTTATGAGCCAACCATAATGTAATAGAAAGAATGACACCTTAATGTCCACCACGGTTGCCTCTATCCGAATTGGCGGGAAAATTCACAAAATGTGTTCTTGTCTACTTACATCCGGCCATTAGTAAGCAGCGGCAAATCCGACAATCGCTAGCAGTATCGTGAATCAAATGGACTCTGTGGACGGAAAGAAGCGACCGGCCTCCAGTACAATCCAGACACCCACGGCAACTCCTCGTAAGTAAAAAAAAAAAAAAAAGCCTCATCTAGTGACCAGCGTCGGGCAAAGACAAGAGTCAACATTGGAGCGGCTTTTGATTCTTGGATTCTTGGAGGGAGCTCCGGTCAGCGCTGGGTATAAAAACAGACCCCGAGCTGGCTTTCTTTTTACTGCAAAGGTAAGACATATTTACAGGCCATTTTGCAATATATATTATTTTATTATTTTTGTGGTTTTTGTTTTTATTGTTTACGAGTGTGCGCACCGAGAACGAGCATGAGACTGGCTGCAGTTTCTCTAATGGCCACTGGTGTCAGTAACGGTTAGAAATTTCAGAACCTACGCAATGCACCTTTAACAATATAATCTAATATATAAATATACATTCAAATATACAATGCCAGTTCTGAAATGGAACTCAACACTAAGTCTTGGATTGACACTATAGGGAATATCATCAGCATGACTTGTGTCTGAAGCACGTGTGTAAACATGACAATTTTATTGGCCGACGACAGTCCATGACGTCATTACTGGAGCCCCCGTGAGTATAAGAGGGTGCCTGCAATCTATCTCATCAGCTTTGTCTTCTGGAGCCGTTTGCTTGTATTAGCACGTTAACCCTCTGGGGTTGGCAAATGCGCCGGCGTGTTTTGCTAAAATTTTTTCACATAGCAGCAAAATAGACTTAAATACTCCTTCATTTCTGGCCATACGGACTTAAGAAATTTGAAAAAATAAACTGTTAAATGTCTACTTTTTTATGTGTCTACTTACAATCGAAATAAAACAGCTCATTATTCTGCTAATGTGACATGCCCATGGAGAGCGCACGCTATTCAAATGCAAATGATCTGAGGCAACACATGCAAACGTGTTAACGCCCCCATGAACTCGATAAAAAACACCAAGTTTAATCAGATTAAACTTGCCATTATTAATGCCATTAATATGTTTAGAAGCAACTGAAAAAAGCACAAATGTTAGGGCATGTCAAAACATCTCAAGGCCCCCAAAAACACCGTAGACCCCAGAGGGTTAAAGGCGATCATCATCTATTAACACTCGAGCAAGTGTTTCAGGAAGTGTGTGCCTCCATGTCCCAGGTTTTGTGTTTGGGTGAGGAGCATGTGCATCAATTTCTCTAAGGTTCTGAATGCACCCATTGTGAGAAATGTACAATGAGTATGCTCTGTACACACTTGGTCCTATTCTCGAGGGATATAGGACAAGTGTTTGAGCCCTGCAGCTTGGGCCCCTGAAGATGTGGGGATCGCAGATCAACCTGGCTAAGGAGTTCAAGAAAGGTATGACTAAGTCACTGACCTGATCTGCTGGATCAGGATCTACTGTCTCTTAAACCTTCTGATCCAGTAGATAGCATGTTGCTGGCACCATCCAGGCAGGATGAGGCGTATGGTGTTGAGGAGGGCGAGGATATCGCGTGTAGTGAGCTCTCAGCCTGCCAGCCCTGCATACGAGGAGTTGATGGAGATGATGGCCCATGCCACGACTAGATTGGATCTAGTTTGGTGGCGTGACAGACAGGAAGTCGCTGGTGTCAAACAAGCAGTTTCTGTCAGGCCATAACCGTCCTGCAGGAGGAGAAGTCGTGGAGGAGGTCATATTCAGCTCGCATCTATCCCTTTAAGCATTCCAATTATTTGAATGTGGAATGATTGCGTGAGCGGGGAAATGTGAGGATGCCTCCTGTTGAAGAGACGCTTGCGGGTTGTCTTTTTCAGGGTGATGCATCCTCTTTGAAGGGTCCAACCCTGCCATCTAACCCATTACGGACTACCTCGCGCGTGAACATAAGGGCGTGTGTGGCAGCAGATCAGCCCAATGGTGCCTTACACATGTGGGCAGTGCTGCAGGCTTCCCAACAGATCTGCTTAAAGAGTTGTATCAGAAGTGGTCGCGGAGCTGAACTGCACCACACAATCAAACAGTTGCTGCCACTGGTCGTTCAATGGCAGTGATGATGGCAATGAAGAGGCATCTGTGGTTGAACTTGGTCGACATCAAGGAGAAAGAGAAAACTCACTGAACTTTTCGGCACATCTGTAGACACGGTGGATGTGAAGTTTAGAGAGGCGAGGGCATGGTCGGCAGTACATTATCTTTGGGTGGATTGCAGAGGCGGATTGCCGGCAACAGCCATTTTAGGATTGTTTGTGATTGGGTCTTAGCGACTTAGGAGTCCTCTTGACTACCCATAACTTTTTACAGATTTAGGAGCTAGTTGTATTGCTAAAATGCTTTGTGAAATACTCTTTAGAGTAAAAATTAGAACTGAGACACCCATTCATTTTAAGATTTTCTCCTAAATCGGCAAGTTAGGAGCTACTTTTAGCCATAAGATGTTTTGTGAATGCGGCCCCAGATCTGGATTTGGATCAAGACTGGTCAAAAGTTAGCAGCAAAGGTCTGCTCCCATCGGATCATCAAATAATTAACATTTAAATCACACCAGTGTGATATATGCCAGCAATAGGCCTTTATCGCATCACAATAGAACGCCGGAAGTAGCCGTCAAAAATAGCTGAAGCAGTGTACTGCGTCTTCCGGTTATTGCGTTCGAAATGGCTGCCAGTAATCGCTGGACAACTTCGCTCTCGCATCTCCCAAAAGTTGGCCAAGACGATGTGGTGCGACTCGTGAATGAACACTCAACGGTAAAATCATCCAAGTTGGAGAAAGGATACAAGTTCTTCTACGAGAATTTTGTCTTCAATTATAGAGGTAAGTAGCTTGAATTCTGTTCTGTTGGTGAGTTATCGTTAGCTTGTTATGTTTAGTAAGCTATTCGTCAGCTTGTTAGATAGGTTCACTTCAAATACAGCGTATCCTATTTGAATAATTCGAACAATGTGACTTTTTTGCTTTCACTTGAGTATGTCAGTGGTCATTAAACTTTTGCCTGAGGAGGTAACCTCTAGCTAAAGTCAATGGCCCGATGTTTTGATGATCACTTTGGCTACATTAACGTTCCGAAATGCCGTTGCGGCAGTTTAAGAATCACAGCCAAATGTTAAGTTGTATGTGGTTAAACATTTAATCCTTTTTCAGTATGATGTGTGACTATTTCCCCCTTTTAATGCAGTGTCAGATTTAGTGAGTGAGGAAGTGGTAGTGCAGGCGAGCTGCTACCGTTCTATGCGAAAGAATGAAGAGCCACATACACTTCAGGTTACATTGATAGTCTGGAAGTTCAGGCCGAAATCATGCTCTAGTTCCTAACTTACTCGTCAACATGCGTTACTGGCTTTCTGTAGTCTTTTGTTTATCAACAGGACATCATGTAAATAGTAGCCTAATCTTTCTGATCCTTGATGGATTTCATCAGATTTACAGTTTGGATCCAGACAGTGCTACAGTACCAAATTACCCCAAACTTGTAATGTGTAGTGAATAGAGCATGGTTTCAGACCTACAAAGGTTCAGGTGCATTTGTTCAGTATGTTTTTGTTTCTTCTGCTGTTGCAGATGCTCTTTTTGTTGTTCCATATATCTGCTGTTGCAGATCTGTACCTTTTTTTTTTTTGTTCGGCTGTTGCCTTAATTTTGTTCAACCTAGTTGTACAATAATGTTCCTAGTGTCAAATAAATGCTAATTACTGTATAGGCTAAACATCCAAACTTTCCCTCAAGTAAATGTTCTCCATTTCTAGATTGTGCTGCATGCCGTTAGACCTGTGGAGTTAAATGGATGCTCCTGCTCGTGTGCTGCTGGAATGGCTTTATGCAACCATGTGGTTGCACTCCTGTTTCAAATGGCTCACTACAGCACCATGGGGCTGAAAACTGTGCCAACCCCACTGTCCTGCACCGGTGTGCTTCAATCATGGCACCGTCCAAGGACACAGGTAAGTTTGATGCAAGTTGTGTCTTTAAAGTTTGTAAGTGCACACTGTTGGAATACTGATTCTGGTGTAGATATTTCTGCACAGTGTATCCATATCCTACACCACATCCATATGAATTGTTCACATGGTAATATAAGATTTGTCTGGGTCCCTCAGATATAGCCATACATGCAATTCTAGAATTACTCACACATCACATTTCAGTATACATTTGTTTCCTTCTATTTTGCAGAGCAGCGGTTGCCTGCATAGGATGTACACCTACAATATGACTTGTGTGCTGAATTAAACTGATACTCTCTCAGACTTGCAACTGAATTTAATTTCTTTTTGTGTTGATACAGGGGATTCGTCCCGAACCCATGGATGAACTCGTGGTACGAAAGCCAAAGGCGCTAGGACGCAGTAGTGTCAAATCTACTCTGTATCGCGCTTACGCTGGTAAGTTTTAATTAAGGTAATTTACTTATAGACTTTTATCACGGCAGAATTGATTACTGGAAGTGCTCGTCGAAGCAGTGTAACGATTCTTCCGGTTATGTATTTTCAATTTGCTTTTGTTAACATCTAGTTGAATAAACGCCTCTGAAAATGTCCAGATTTGTAAATCATCCTGCAGGTGTTCATTTTAAGAGACAGGAGAAGAGATATTTTGATGATTACTGTGTACATAATTTTTCAAACTCAAAGGAACTTGTAGGTTTTTAATCTAACATAAGCCATGGCTCTTAAACATGCGTGAAAATTTCACCCCACGTCAGTGCTCGTCTAAATAGTGACCACAACGCTGCAGTGTGTATGAGCACTGATATTTTTATTTATTTGTATTAAATATTTCAGTCATTTTTCAATTCACTGTATGTAATTCACACGTTTATTCCAAAATTCGTCGCACTGTTAGCCTGTTAAGATGAATTCAATTTGTAGGATCGTTACATTTCTTTACGGCAGTTTAAGACATTCATTCATCTATTTTCATACTGCTCTTACGATAATAGACCATGGTTTTACTACAAATAAAATACAAAATAAAACAACACGTTAATAGTTAAATCATGGTAACCAAAAATCAGCCATATTTTAACCATGTGTATCAGAAAAAAATTGGTAAAATTCAGTTTAGGATTGTAAATTCACCCGGTATGAAATATGATCAGTAAGAGAAAAACGCTGTTAATGGTTTCTGTTACTTGTGTTTTTAGGACCCCTTCCTGACCCGACGGTGTTGTCAGTTGGAGCCCAACTACGCAACCATCAGCCACAACCTGGCATTTGCAAAATCTTATACGGCCTCTCTGACCTGACTTTAGTGGACTCTAAATTTGGACTAGTCCCTCGAGGTTCAGTTCTTTCTTATCAGTGCACACCAATAATACCCCGAGAAATCATTAAGCATCCAGAAGCTCCCTCATTCCCCCAACTTCCATTAATTAGTGGCTTAACATTAGAACGGCATCTACATTTTGTCCCCAATTGTCATCAGTTTTATCACATACAGAGTTTAGAACTAACCCGTGAATGTGCAAGTATCATCGAAGAGAATACAAGGGGGCAGTCGGAGAATCCTTTGTGGAAGGAAGTCCGACAGCCCCGCCTAACTTCCAGTAGATTCGGCGAAGTTTGTAGCGTTAGAGGGGAGTCATCTAGTCAGGCTCTGGCAGCCAGGATCATAAAGGGGGTAAGGCAAACACCTGCCATGAAAAGGGGTGTTGACCTTGAGCCAGAAGTTTTACAACAGTACAGTGACCTTTGCAATGTCAGTGTCGCTCCTTCTGGATTCGTTGTGAATCCTGACGCGCCTTACCTCGGTGCTAGCCCTGATGCCACTGCAAATCCACCCTTTGGGTTAGCTGAAGTGAAATGCCCAGATGTTAACAGTATAACAGAGGTTACACATGTAAAGTTTATTGGTGGTCAGGCCAAACTAAAAAAAAATCACAAGTATTTCTGGCAAGTGCAAGGCCAGTTGGCCATAACTGGTTTAAAATGGTGTGATTTCATTACATCCACACAAAGTGACCTCACAGTAGAGCGAATTTGGCTTGACGAGTCGCTGATCAGTGAAATGAAAGGTAAACTTGATATATTTTATTTTGCCACATATATGGAAACGTACCTGAAACTAAAGTAAATCTATACATCCCCCCCACCACACACACACACACACACACACAAATGGGATCTCTTTCTGATTTTATTTATGGAACGGACATACCTACTCTCTAATCATCACCACCACCACATGCATGTGCGCACGTACGCACACACATGTTCCCACACTCTTGTACTTAATCCATTAATGAATTGTTTTAATTGTAAATTAAATGTATGTAAATATAAATGTAATATGAGTGTCTGATTTTTTTAGTGTATAAATGTTATGTTATTGTATTAATTTTCACATAAATTCATTTTTTTTATAATAGATGTATATATGTCATGCTATATATATAAATATATAAAAATAATAAATGCTATGTCATGTTTTAATGAAATAAAATGAAACCAAACAAATCTGAATCATTCATCTTATGCCTATGTTAAGGGTTTCACACTGGGACATCACCCTTCACATCCAGAGGGCCCTGGTAGTTGGACATTAGGCAACGAGTTGCTCATAGCTGATTGACGGACCCTGAAAGGGTCAAAGGAATGGTTGTGTCCCAGATATGATATTCCTTCACTCTTCTGATGGCTCTCTCCACCAGGATTCTTAGTCGGGCGATGTTCTGGGTTTTTTCTGTGTCCTCTTTGCTGAACCTGGTACCTCTTTTGAAGGGGGGGGATTATGAGGGTTGCTCCAACATCAGACAGCATCTGGTCAATGACAAAGCCTTTATCAGCCATGCATGCATCTCCAGGCTCAAACAGGCTGAGGATCCCTGACTGGCGTGTAATTTCTCGATCTGATATTGAACCTGTGAAAAGCTTTGAGATAAAGGTGATAACACCACATGGGGCAATGCCAATTAGACCTTTGAAAGTATTGGTGTTCTTGTAGGAGGAGAATGTTTCTGACTGGAGGGTAAGTGATGATGGTGCCTCACATCTGAGTTCTGTGCAGTCCAGAATAACACGCACGTTCGGGCAGTACTGTGCAAACTTTGGGGGCATTGTTGCTTGCACCTGTTCCCTTGTCATCCAGATTGGCACTGACCCCAAAACAATGAATAGATAGTTGGCCCATGTAATTATTATTCTACTCACCGTAGTGAGACTAATGCCAAATATGTCGGCAATCACCTTCTCCTTCATACCAACGGCAACTCGACAGCAGTAAAGAAACAGTTCATCCACAAGTGCCAGCCTCCGGTTCGGGCTCGGTTTCTCCAATGCCATGACATCGCTTGCCCTCTGAGCTCTGCTCCAGTAGACTAGCCTAGATGCTGAGGGGGCAACCGATTCCCAAAACGACCAAAACACCTTCTCTGATTGAAAACGGGTGTAGAACCGGAATTCCTCGTCAGTGGCACAGTATCTGTTGATATTTAGTGTGCATGACAGGTAACTCAGTTGTCTTTCTAAACTTCTGACCTTAGCCTCCAGTTGCCTGATGGTTTCGGCAGCAGCATCAGCATCTAGTCCACCTGCGGAGTCGCGGGTGTAATTGTGATCACTGGCGGGTTCTTGATCCTCCGCAACTGTAGGCTGTTCGTCCGCGTTCTCTATAGCAGAGTCGCTATTCTGAAACTCTTCAACTAACGTTACTTCAAAACGCGCATTAACCCGATCGAAAACTGACTGGCGAAGCACACGAGTCTCCCCCCAGCTGTTCCACGAAAATCGGCTTGGTGTAGTACCGGATTTTAGTCTCCTCCGCCCACTTTGCGAGACGTAAATGCTTTCCTCGTCAAAGTGCAAGCTGCACACAAACGTACTACCCCGACTTATATGGAACGAAGGACCTTCGTCCCTCCTTATCAATCTCACCCAAGCCTTGCGGAGGTGTTCGTCTTTTGGGAAGTCATGGAAGCTAAGGTATGGCTGTCTGTGTTTTGATGTTGAACAACCCGGTACACTGCAATAGCACCGGCGAGAGGAGGCAGCCATAGTTTATCTGGTAACTAAGTAACCACCGGAAGTGCGAGTACACTGCTTGGCGATTTCGAACCTTCCAAACCAGGAAATGCGATAAAGGCCTATGAAACCCTGCATCGTTTGCATTCTCAGCGTAGTATCATAGCAACCAGGGAACCCTCTCCCTAGTAACTGTAAGGAGCATGGGTCAGGCTTTGGGGATATGTTTTCAAAAATTAGTAATTTTCAATTTTTTAATGATTCATATGGGTTTGACCCAGATAATCATACATGTTCCCATCTCCCAAAAAGGATAATATGTTCCCTGCATCTGAATTCATATTTGTATCTAGACAATTAACCACAAAGGATTATAATTAATTGCATATGTAGACCATATTTTGCAGACAGGTTATTATCAGCTCAATTGTATATCAATACTTAATCAAAATGGATTAAAATTAAATATTTAATATATCAATTATGTCTATCATAGATCGTCAGGATAACCTTTAAGGGGATTAATTTACGATCGAATCATCTGCTTGTCTGGCCAACCTGATCAATCGATCTCATCAAACCTTACAAAGTTATCCCACTTTATAGACTTTCAAGAGAAGCTATTCCTCTGGCCACAAGGAATAACTTTCCTGTTCTATAACGAGATCTTTAAGTATCAATAAATTTGTAAAGCACGTAGCTGGATAGTACATTAAAGGGACTTGTATATGAGCGAAAGACAGCATCAATAAATGAGTATAATGAATTTAATAAAGGAAAACTACGTATACGGCTACTAACGTTACAAGGAATAAAATGTATTTACAACAAAATACAACGACAATGAAAGAGAATGCATCAATAAAGAGAGAGAGAGAATGAGAGAGAGAGAGACAGAGTTTTTGGTATACTGTTCGATTTCCTTTAAAGTCTGTGAACTTTTAAATTCAATGTATAAATATTGCTATCCACATGATGAAGGGGTCTTAGCTGAACATAAAAATATCAATGTTTAAAATACATATATTGTTATGAAGTGTATTATGAGGAAAAAACAACGTTATGGACGTGACAAAAACCCTGTTATGGATGTGACGCGTCTGAAATACATAGAATCTGTTTGATCAAACAGATGTATATGTATGTATATGTATGTGTGAATATGTATGTGTGTACACACACAAACACACACATACATACACACATACACACACACACACACACACACACACACACACACACACACACACACACACACACACACACACACACACACACACACACACACACACACACACACACACACACACACACACACACACACACACACACATATATATAGCCTGCTATAAAGTAGGTTGTTATATTGTCATGGTATCTTATCTGAGGTGATGACTCTGAGGTGACAAGGCTATTTGATATGACATTAACATAACTAGATTTTTATTCACTTTATTTTCCCTGATTGTTTGCGATTTTAGTATCATCTTACCATTTTGTCCATCTGTCGTTGTGGTAGGTGTTTAGATTTAAGATAACGCTATCTTCGAGCTGTCAAAACCTGAGCTTGAATGACAGGAAGCGCGAGCGAATTAGAGGGCGCCTGTTTCGCGCTTAAACCAATCAGGTTCCTCGCTTAATTGCAGGACGCCTCTCGACTAGGACGTGAATAGGCTACTATAAACACATAGACGGAACATTAAAGCAGAGACTATTAAATTAAAATACATTAACAATTAATGTTTGTCATATAGGAGTTCAAATCACAGGTTTCCTCCACAGTCAGGTGAACAGATGGACATTATTGTCCGTAGATGTGAGTCACTAGCAATCATGTAACGCCTACGTTTTTTGTGTCTAAATGATCGCACGGTTTTCGGCCAGTTTATGGATTTTAATGCACAGTCGCAAGTCAAAATCATCACATTTTATTTCGTATAAATATGATTTGACAAAAGAATTGACACGCAATATTATTAGCCTATACATGGATTTCTCGGCGACGTCATCACTGCTTGCGCACGCAGCCAGGGGGCAAAAGACCCGTGGTCTTCGTACCGGAGTAAAGGGTTTCTGATGACAGATACATTTTGATAGACGTACCCTGCCATGCATTGGCAGTTAGCCGTAAGGATGTAACCAAGGCCCTTATGGACATACACCCAGGCATCAGGCTTTAATGCCTTGCCTTTGACTAGGGAGCACATATGACCTCAACACGCAAAAATCCGGTGCAGCATCAAAGTATTTGACGAGCTGCACATGACCACATAGCACGTAGTTGTATGCATCAAGGGATTTGTACGCTCTTATCATTTCTCTTGTATACACACTTGGTGTCTGAATTAGACAGTTATATATATATCAGGCCATACAATTGCTGGCCACTTCTTGTCATCCACAATCCAAAGATCGTCAGGTATTGCGTAGGGATCCGGCAAGATGTCACCATTGCTGAGAGTAAGTTTTTTAATATAATCGCCATGGTCGGAGGTAGCTACTACTTCCCACATAATCCATCGTCAAATCTTTGATTTACAGTAAAGTAACGTTATATGTGTGCAGTCATGATATGTTGCAGGTCGTAAAGTAACGTAAACAAGGTTAACTTATATAAAAGCAAATTCGGGCTCTATAGAGGCTATTACATTACTAACTTAGTCTAACATGATAATTCATTCATGCATCACAGTATTTCCGGATTTTGATTCGTAAACAGTTGGACGTTTTACATAATGTAATATTAATATGAAACAAAAACAAACAGATCCAACTCTGAAATTGCAGTTTATTATTGAGTTAACAAGAAATTACAAACAATGCGAAATCTACGTTAATTGCAATGTTCTTTTACAGAACTCCACATAACAGATAGCGGTTTTTTGCCCCCTGGATGCGCGCGCATCCGGTATTGTTTATATACAAGAAACTCGTGTATTATTATTTTGTCAGCGTGATCGTACCGAGCCTCTAAAGCGACGTGGTGGTGGAAAAAGCACATACAGATTACACAATCAGAGAGTTGCCCATTTCTTTTCGTTTTGATCTTTGCAATCTTTCTATAGATAGGCTATATTTCTGAGAGGCATAGCCTACGTTGAGTTTCTGTTATGAGACGCGCACAAGTTTATATATAAAATCATTTCTGTCTTGAAACAGATCACAATCGTCATATGCATGATTTAATATGAAGCGTCTGTAACGGTCACGTCCGTAACGCATTATTATGGTTGTTCAGAGCAAAGTAGTGAGATGAATTGTCTATCCTAATAAACATAAACATAATTTAGCTTTGTAAATAAAGTTTCAAGTTATTTGCTTTTATAACTGTTATATTAAATAAACTAAACCTTTAAAACGTTACGGACGTGACAGTGCACTGAAGCTTCAAGACCTCTTTATTAAAGCCCTTATAAATTCAACAGGCAGTGCTGTTATGACCAAATTAGTATATGTATTTCTCAGGCATGCCTCCATCTTTCTGCAAAATGCTTACTGTTAAAATAAATACCTTTTTTTGAAAGCATGAAATATGGCTGGTTGAAAATGTAATTTAAGCATTGTTGCTCACCTCATATCTGATGGATAAACAAGGCAATTTTCTTAAAATTTTTGTTAAAGCACATTAATACAGTATATTACAGACCTAAATGGACAACTTAAAAAGGGTTTTGTTCTTTTGGTTAAAACTTTATTTTTTCATGGTAAAGATGACCTTTGCATGGAATTGCCCATATACTTGCACATTGTTCTCTCATGGTGCTGGAAACGGCTGCGTGGGTGAGTGGCCTCGTTTCGTGTGTGTGTGTCGTCGGAGCGTCACGTGGTTTGCAGATGGTCTGGAGCGCGCACTTTCAAACTAAGGTTTAACAGTCTCGGACGTAAATTACCAAAGAAACAATTCAGGCTAAGTTCACTTACTCGTCTGAGGAAATGAACAAAGTAGAAAGGAAAAATAAAACTTAAACAAACAAAGGAAAAGATCCCCGGAGGGGGACACGAAGCAGTTACATGGTGATGCGAGGAAGAGGAGAAGTAAGAGAGAGAAGGCAGGGGGGTCAGTTCTCTTAAAGAAACTGAAGTCCACATCTCTGTGGGGAGCCCTGGCCAATGACAATCAACGAAACTTTGGCGGGCAGAATTTCTTTTGTCTTGTCAGGACGGTCATTTAGATGTTTTATGGCCGTGGCCGAATTCAGTCAGAATCATTCCAAAATATGGTACAGCATAGTAAAATAAATTTTACGGTATGTTCATATACATAATTGGCTTGGTCAGCCCTAGGGCGTTCTGTAGGTATCAAGGAAGACATGTAAGGAGGATTATATTGCAAAGTTACATTAAAAAGAATAATTAAAAACCCCTGTAGTTTGTTTAGAACTACTATACACTCACAGATCCCTCCATAGGACCTGGGCAATCGGACGAACATAACAACATATCAAATATATCTCAGTAAAGTCTACTAAATGAGGAAATTAGTAACGGTCCATGTATGTGTGTGTGTGTGTCATGTCTCTCTGCTTTGTGGGGAGCACACAACACTGGGGGGGGGGGGGGGGGGGGGGGGGGGTTGGAATTCCTTTGATGCATCCAAAGTGCATATGTAGCATATCTGGACAGTCTCATATGACAACCATTCTGAGTCTCTGGAAGGCTTGTCAATTTAGTTTATTTGTCTAAGTTTTGTAGCTTAAGCGCCAGAGAGTCCAGGCACGCACCCTCTTGATGGAGGCCAATGCAACCAGGAGCACTGTCTTCATTGACCGGAACTTAAGCTCCACTGATTGCAAAGGCTCAAAGGGAGCACTCTGCAGGGCAGTTAAAACGACTGAGAGGTCCCAAGAGGGAACGAGAGGAGGGCGAGGAGGATTCAGTCTGCTCGCTCCCCTCAGGAACCTGGCGATCAGGTCGTGCTTCCCAACAGACTTACTTTCGACCAACCCATATTGTCTCTCAACCATGTCTCTCTGTGTTGTGGGGAGCACACAACACTGGGGAATTCCTTTGATGCGTCCAAAGTGAGTAGAGAGGAGGGTGCGATGGTCTCTGGGGAGTCATAAATGATGTCAGAAAACCAATCTCACCCCAGACTCTCTAGCGCTTAAGCTAGTAACAAAACTTAGACAAATAAACTAAATTGACAAGCCTTCCTGAGACTCAGAATGGTTGTCATGTGAGACTGTCCAGATATGCTACATAACCAAACCTATGACATTTCCTTAAAGGCCCCCTGAAATCAAAATGTACATTTTTTAGCTCTTAGGATGAATATGTTAGCCTTAATGTTATAAATAAGCTTGTTTGTTCCAAAACAATGACAAAATTTGCATTTAGGAGATATAAGCATTCAAAACTTACAATCTCTCACTTCCGCTAAAATGGATCACATATTTTTATGACGTCACTTGGTCTTCAGCTTCTCATCACATCTTCTGTCCAATCAAATGCTCTCTAGAATCTGAAGCGTCCCACCCCCTATGCTATAAATACCACCTCGCCAAAGCAACCATGGCTGTACCTGATTGTACGTTCTGTAGTAAACGCATGCTCAGTGTCAGCTGCTTGTGCTCATCAGTTCCATCAGTTAACTGTCGGAGTTACTGGAGTAACATATACTCCAGGATATTGTTTATTTAGAGTCGGAGTGACTGTCAGAAACGTCCTAAAGTGAGTAACTTTAGAAAACTGGATCAGCGATGACTCTGTTTTGAACGATTCAGTTTGATTTGGTGAGCTGGTTCGACCGGTTCACAAAAAAAGAACCGGTTCAAAAGAACGAAAAGACAGGACATCACTACCGTTGTCACGTCACGGAGCAATGTGGGTTGGAGATGTGTTTGGTAGCGGGTTATATGGGTTGGAGCGCTCAGATTCGTTTCCATGGTGCTGTCAAGTACGACTCTCTGTCTGTGAGGTAAACTGAACGCTATTGGCTATTTGGAAAGGCAGAGGAGCCATTCAATATATCCTTAGCTTCCTGTTTTAGTGGAAATTATGTAAACGCATCATACAAAGCTGCATCACTCAAAGCACTTCAGTGGGCCTTTAAGCTGTCCTGTCAGAAAAGGTTGAAATAGTAAAGTCCTTTGACAACTAAAATACCAAATACAGTTTAAATACAGGGGAGGTAACCAGAAGCAGGTGGTCGAACCAAGCGTATGAGAAAATTCAGACCACTTTAGACAGTAATTCGGAGGGAGGGGCGTTTTACTGAATCAATGTGTTGGCTTTCAGAAAGACGAGTCTGAGTACTGTAAAAGGCCTCTCTCTCCACAAATCAATGAGATGGATGTCAGAGTAAACATTATAACCTCCTTTCTATCTTCACCTCATTTAATATACTTCTTTTGGGGCCTGTCTTCGAAATGGTCGATGGTCAAATATATGTTGTTGGTGCTCCAATTGGCAATGGATAGCGCACAGCTTCCACGCTGGTTGCTCTCTAACCAGATTGAGGTTTTGATTCGTAGTCACCAAAGCATGTGTCAACAATGCTGCCTGCACTGGAATTTAAACCAGTAAACACTTCACAAGCTACTGAAGCTGAAAAACATGAAAAACTTACAAACATGTTTATAATTAAAGTCACTGTTATTCATGCTCAGGAGCTGAAGGATTTTATATTGAGTAGACTTGTGTGTGTGTGTGTGTGTGTGTGTGTGTGTGTGTGTGTGTGTGTGTGTGTGTGTGTGTGTGTGTGTGTGTGTGTGTGTGTGTGTGTTTGTGTGTGCGTGTGTGTATATACACTGTATATGTATATATAATTTAGTGGAGTACAAAAGTCTGAGATCACTAGTGAACGTCTCGGTTACGTATGTAAACCTCGTTCCCTGAGTAGGGAACGGAGACGTAACGTCGGATGACAACGAATGGGGGTTCGCTTAGAAAGCCTATAAACTTCGAGTATTACAAAACGAGCCAATGGCAAAGAAATGCCATGGGTCTGTGGAATTTGCATAGCTTATCTCCGCCCTACCTCGTGGGTATAAAAGAAAGACACTGGCAACATGCAGATATGTTTCTTCGCTGAGGAGCTAAGACTGAGCTCAGGCGATCCCCGCGGTACAGCGTAAAGTGGCAGGCAGACGAAACGTCTCCGTTCCCTACTCAGGGAACGAGGGTTACATACGTAACGAGACGTTCTCTTTCATTGTCACTCCGAGTTACGTCGGATGACAACGAATGGGGTTACCAGTCTAATCACGCCACATTCTCGGCTGTCTTCCAGTGCCCTGCATAAATCTGAGATCCCTGTCGTGAGACTGGCACGGACGAAGGACTCCTATTTAGCACAGGAATACCAAGGTACACTGGGGAGCATATACCATAGCTTAGAGGAAATATGCAATTATTGCCAACCCTATTGGGTTGACTTAGAGAATTCACATATGACCCGGAGGGATGCATATGGAGAACACTGGGGTGTCCAGCTGCAGGTGGAATATTTCAACCCCAGGGATGGCAAGGTGGCTTGCCAAGGGAAAGACACAAGCTCAGAGAGGCTTACGGTGGAAATACACACGTGGGGTCGCTCAGAGGAGGGACCATGCACACGGAAGGCACCTAGCAGACGTGCAGGCAATAGAAACTGGCGCCAACGTCAGGAGTGCTGGAGAAACTCAGGGCTTTCGGGGAAGCTCACCTGAGGAATATATCACACGTATTCCAGTCCGTGGAGTGGAATGGCGAGCAAGCGAAGACACCTGAGCGGGTCCAGTACTAGCTGGTTGAAACGAGTACATGAGAGGACACAGGCTCCACTCGGAGATTATAGAATCTGGCGAATGTGTTCGGTGTCGCCCAGCCTGCAGCTCTGCAGATGTCTGTTAGCGAGGCGCCATGCGCTAGAGCCCAAGAGGACGCCACACTCCGGATGGAGTGGGCAGTCACACCAAGGGGGCACGGTCGACCTTGCTGCTGGTATGCCAAAGCAATGGCGTCCACTATCCAGTGAGACAACCTTTGCTTGGAGAGAGCCTTTCCCTTCAGCTTCCCAACATAACAGACAAAGAGCTGGTCTGAGGTCCTGAAACACTGCGTCCTGTCTACATAGGCGCAGAGAGCGCGTACTGGTCAGAGCAGTGCCAAGGCTGGGTCTGCCTCCTCCAGGGGCAGCGCTTGCAGGTTCACCACCTGGTCCCGGAAGGGAGTGGTAGGAACCTTGGGCACATATCCGAGCCGGGGTCTCAGGATCACGTGAGAGTAGGCCGGCCTGAATTCCAGGCACGCTTCGTCAACGGAGAATGCGTGCAGGTCTCCTACCCTCTTGATGGAGGCCAATCCAACCAGGAGCACTGTCTTCATTGACAGGAACTTAAGCTACACTGATTGCAAAGGCTCAAAGGGAGCACTCTGCAGGGCAGTTAAAACCACTGAGAGGTCCCAAGAGGGAACGAGAGGAGGGCGAGGAGGATTCAGTCTGCTCGCTCCTCTCAGGAACCTGGCGATCAGGTCGTGCTTCCCAACAGACTTACTTTCGACCGGGTCATGGTGTGCGGCAATAGCTGCAACATAGACTTTCAGGGTGGAGGGAAACAGCCTTCGCTTCAACCCTTCTTGAAGGAAGGAAAGCACGACACTGATCGAACATCTCCAGGGGTCTTCTCGGTGAGAAGAGCACCAGCTGATGAAGAGGTTCCACTTCAACGCATAGACGTGTCTCGTGGACGACGCTCTAGCGGAAGTGATGGTAGCCACCAACCAGGGTACTCAAACCTGCCTCGTCCCATCCAGGAGCCACTCGTGGAGGTTCAAAAGATCGGGACAAGGGTGCCATTGGGTGCCCCGTCCCTGAGATAGAAGGTCCTTCTTCAGGGGAATCGGCCAAGGAGGTGCTGTCGTGAGGAGTACGAGTTCGGAGAACCTGCTCCTCGTCCTCCCTGACCTTGCGCATGGTATGCACAAGAAGGCTCACTGGGGGAAACGCATATTTGTGGCCCCGCGGCCAGCTGTGCGCCAGTGCATCCGTGCCGAGCGTGCCCTCGGTCAGGGAATAATACAGGGCGCAATGGGTCGAGTCGTGAGACGCAAACAGATCTATCTGTGCATCCCCGAACTGGTCCCAAATTAGCTGAACCGACTGGGGATGGAGTCGCCAATCTCCCGGGAGGGTCTGAAGCCGTGAGAGCTTGTCAGCTGCACAGTTCAGGGGTTCGGGGATATAAATGGCATAAAGCGACCTCAGTTGCTTCTGACTCCATATGAGGAGGTGGCAGGCGAGTTGCGACATACGGTAGGAGCGTAGAGTACCTTGACGGTTGATGTACCACGGGGTGAAGGTCTGACGACATGTCGGAGTAACTGGTACTCGGAGGGTGCCGTGTTGCCATGCCCACCTCGGGACTAGGTCGCGAAGCCAAAGCTGAAGCGGTCTCATATGAAGCAATCCGAGCAGCGTTGACGCGGCTGCAGATATCATATGCCCCAGGAGCCTCTGAAAAAGTTTCAGTGGAACCGCACTCTTGCTCTCGAACTGTCTCAGGCAAGTCAGCAGTGACTGCGCACGCTCGCAAGCTGCGCGGACATGGCGACCGAGTTGATTTCCATACCGAGAAAAGAGATCCTCTGCACGGGGCAGAGTTTGCTCTTCTCCCAGTTGACCCGAAGGCCCAGACGGGCTAGGTGCCGGAGCACTAGGTCCCTGTGTTCGCAAACCTGGTCTCGAGAGTGAGCTAGGATCAGCCAGTCGTCGAGATAATTCAGGATGCGAACCCCGTTTTCCCGTAGGGGAACAAGGGCTGCCTCGACGACCTTCGTGAAGACGCGAAGACAGGGCTAACCTGAATGGGAGAACCGCGTACTGATATGCCTGCCCCTCGAAAGCAAAACGTAGGAACGGTCTGTGTCGAGGAAGAATGGAGACATGAAAGTAGGCGTCCTTCAGGTCGATCACTGCAAACCAATCCTGGGGCCGCACACATTAGAAAATGCGTTTGGCCGTGAGCATCTTGAACGGCAGCCTGTGAAGGGAGCGGTTCAGCACGCGCAGGTCCAGGATTGGCCGTAACCCACCGGTTGTCTTCGGGACAATGAAGTACAGGCTGTAGAAGCCGGACCTCAGTTTCGGCTGGAGGGACAGCCTCGATTGTACCCTTCGTCAGCAGTGTGGTAACCTCCGCTCTCATGATAGGGGCATTGCCACCGACCAGAGTAGAGCAGACTCCCCTGATGCGGGGAGGAGACCACGCGAACTGAATCGCGTAGCCGAGCCTGATCATCCGAGCGACCCAGCGGGACAGGTTGGGAAGCTCTAACCAAGCTCCCAAGAAGTGTACCAGCGGGGTCAAATGAACCACAGACTTCCCATCGGTGGTGCAGTGAGGCGGAATGACTGGCCCAGACGTGGGCGGCATAGCGGCCCGGTGTGGGGGCATAGTCATTGACCGCGCCCTGACAGAGGGGACCAGGGATGGACGAACGTTTCACGGGGGTTCACTCTGCCAGGGGGCTGGCGACAGAAGAGGATGAGAGCGGCACGGTTCGGGGACGGTGCGCACTGTCATCCAGCTCCGGGACAGAGGAGGACGAGGGGTGCACGGCCCGGGGGCGGCACACCGTGTCGTCCAAGAACTCTGTGTAGTCAGGGATGGAAATGTCACTTCTTTCTTTAACCAAATGGGCAGCGGGGTGAGCAGTGGGGAGTGGAGAACAAAAGATTCTCCCCCGGGGGAAGGAGTGCTCCTGCTACCACCTCCTGAGAAGTAACATTCATCATCCCTGAGCAGCCCGTCTCAGGAGTGCCGCTTGGCCCAGCATTTAGCGGGGGGCGGGGCTGGAGACGGCTGGGGTCGCCTTCTAAAGGCTTCCTCCGCGACCGGGCCCGGATGGAAGTTGCTGCTTGGGCCGGGCGGGAGGGGCGGGAGCAAGGTTATTATAGTTTTGCTTTTTTAAATTAGTTTTTATTTTAATATCGTTTTCAATTTTGCTTTAAATTTCAGTTTAGTTTTACTTAGTTTCATTAATGGTTTTGTTAGTTTTAGTTTAGTTTTTTATTTTGCAAACACATTTCTATTTAGTTTTTATTTTATTTAGTTTCAGTTTTAGTTTTAGTAATTATAGTTTAGCAGAAAAAACAGAACACTTCCAGTGTAGACCAAAGCGAGACGCTTAATTTCAGCAAAGTTTAATGTTTGCCCAGATTACAGTTAACTCTTGTACATCTTGACATCTTAATAATAAAAATAAAATAATGGTTTGAGATTGAACAAAGCACCAAATAAATGGAACTTAAAAGTATACAAGAAAAAAACGGTGAAAAATTCAGACAAACTAATTCATATTAAAGATGAAATCTTGTTAAACATGCCTAGTTCACTTTTTTCAGCTGTAAATGTAGCAGAGTGGCACTGGTTCATGCCCAGTACCAGAGAAGCTGCTGAGACGGGATGGGTAGGTTTAGGGGTTGGGTTAGTGTACTGTAAGGAGACAGAATATACAGTTTGTTTGTAGGCTACTGTATAAAAACATTACGTCTATGGAGAGTCCCCACAAAGATAGTGGATCAGTGTGTGTGTGTCTGTTTTTGTATGCGCGTGCTTGTGTGTGTGTCGTGTCCTGGTATTCCATACATTGCCGGGAAATGTCTCCACGTGGATAATAATATTAAATGTACCTTTCACCCTGTCAACCTCCATGAAAACATGACATCTGAAACATACAGTACTTAGCCTAGTAGCCTACATTAAAGGTTTTTTTTGTGCTTGACGGACTTGTTTTGCTGTTGCAAAGCAACGCGTCTCGCAAATGAAACGGCATTCTAAAAATGCTGCGCTCAAGTTAAAAGAAGTCCAACTTGCGTCTTATTACCTTGTGTTATTTCCCATTCCACTGCAACAGATGCGTCCTTTATGAACAGCGCTTAGAACTAGCCATGTGTTCTACGTTACGGTCCTTGAGCGCATCACAGAAGGACAGCGGTTAATCGCCTCAACAACTTCAGCACGCTTATGAAGCCAAGAGCCATATCAGGCATTTCCCTAAACAGCCACAGGTCAGATTTTCCGCCAAAGCAAAGAGCTTATTAATTACGAAAACGATTATTTATTTTTGCTAATTATTATTTTATTACAGTTAGTTTTTCAGTAACTGTTGTTAGTTTCGTTTAGTTGGAGGCAGCAGCGGGCCGTCGGGGCAGAATATGTTTAATAGCCTCAGTCTGTTTCTGGGCGGTGGAGGACTGTTGGGCGAAATACTCAACCACACCGCCGAATAGGCCTGCCTGGGACATGGGGGTGTCGAGCAGCCGGGACCGCTCAGCATCCCGCATCTCAGCCACAGATGTCTCTACTGGACCACAGCTGTGGTCACAGCGTGCGGTCAGCGTGCGGTCACCTTCGTCGCCCGGAGAGCGAGGTCGGTGGTGGTGCGCAGCTCATCAAAGAGCCCTGGGTCCGTCCTACCCTCGTGCATGTACCTTAGCATCTGGGCCTGGTAGACCTGCAGAGTGGCCATGGCATGCAGAGAGGCAGCCGCCTGTCCCGCCGCTCTGTAGGACTTTGCCACTAATGTAGACGAAAACCTACAGGCTTTGGATGGGTGCTTAGGCTCGCCGCGAGAAGCACCCTGAGGACACAGTTGCATCGCAACAGAGCGTTCAAACAGGGGGAGCCCAGTGTACCCAAGGGCAGCTGCCCCATCGAGGGGAGGAAAGGCGGATGAAACCAACGAGGGGTCGCGGGAAGACATGGGAGTCTTCCAGGACTTCGAGATTTCATCATGCACGTCCGAGAAGAAAGGTATTGGGGCAGGCTGCCGACGGGAAGCTGCAGCTGCACCCAAAAACCAATCGTCCAGCCGAGAGCGCTCGGGACAGGGTGGAGGGGTCCACTCTAAACCAATGCTCGCGGCCGCCCGGGAAAGCATGGCTGTCATCTCTGGATCAGACTGAGCCACAGCCGTATTCATACCTGAAGGTGGCAGCTGTGACGAGTCGTCACTTCCAGACGAATCAGACCCGCCTTGTGATGCTGCGATTGACATCACGTCTTCCTCTGGAGCGCCAAAGGAAACCCGCGGGACATCAAAAGACGGTCCCGCAGGAATCCCCTGAACACTCGGGGGTTGCAACACAGAAGAAGGTGCTGTGGGGAACGGACGGATAGTCGGCACTTTGTTCCACACAGTCACCCTCAGATCACCCTGGGCACCAGCCGAAGTAGAGCCTCTCGTGTAGGCGCTAGATCGGGGTGTGGATTAGGGGACTCTCTCTCTTGCGAGATCATTGAGTCTCGATCTTAGTGTTGCGATGGTCATGTTCCCACAGAGAGAACATGACTCATCCATGTGCGCTGCTCTAGCGTGATTGATGCCCAAACACACCAGACAGCGCTCGTGCCCATCAGAGTCAGACACAAGTCGACCGCAACCAGAAGTGCATCTTTAAAAAGATGTGCCGCATGCAAGCTCTTTTGTGAGAGAAACTCAAGTGCTGAAGCGCCTGCGGAGAAACACACCTACTAGCAAACCACGCACAGATAAGCAGGAAGTGTGCACTCGCCGGGAGATCCCCTTCACACCAACACCAGAGAGTTTGCCCGTCTCGAAGAAGCTGACAAATTCAGAGATGGCTTCGGGAGTGAAGAATTAAACTTCGCTCCGAAGCGAAAACATATCTGCATGTTGCCAGCGTCTTCCTTTTATACCCACGAGGTAGGACGGAGATACGCTATGCAAATTCCGCAGACCCATGGCATTTCTTTGCCATTAGCTCGTTTTTGTAATACTCAAAGTTGATAGGCTTTCTAAGCGAAACCCCATTCGACGTCATCCGACGTAACTCGGAGTGACAACGAAAGGGAACTGAATTATCAGAGATAAAATATTTATTTTGCATTCAAGGTGCATACTTGGCTCAAAAATCTGAGGGACTGCGGTTTGAATGGGCATGAAATAGTTGCTGGCAGCCCGTGGCACAGCATGAACAGTTGCCTATGCCTGTGAGGGTCAAAGGTCAGTCTCCACAGTTGATCAGAAGTGAACATTAAAGTTCTGGTGCTGTATGTTATTAACTTCTGTGGTGGGTGTCAAGTGGGGGGTTCAGAAGATCGCGGAGGTCAAACTCAATCACGATCAAAAATTCATCTAGAAAAGTAACTTCTTACTTTGCTTACTAAGAGCTTGACTCTCTCTTTTTATGTTTTTCTGTAAAAACATAAAACTCCTTGGGTCAGTGAGTGCTGACACTTAAAGCAAGGTTTCAAATACAGCTTTCAGAGCGTTAGCTGAAAATAATCCCTGACTTTTATAAACAAACTCTGGTTTCCCAAGTACATCTACAAGAAGGATGTAGTTACACGAGCCATTAATTTCCAGACCCTATCCAGACAAAGTTATTACTAGAGGGATCCCATGATCTTCACTTCAGAATTAATTAATCATTATGCATTATTCACATTCATTATGAACCTGTATATTGTAGTTCTTAGTAGGTTTCTATGAGCTATGAAAAATAGTAGTTATTGATTAGCTATAGTGAACTACCACATTCGACCAAGCACTATTACTTGCTAATTTGTTAATCAGAGTTTTTGTTAGTTAATAGTAGTTACTAGAGTGTTTATAATGTGATTCTCATTTCTTCCTGTGTAGTTATTAATTAACAGTATTCTAAAGTGTTACCGAATCGGTCAAAGCCAAGCTATTAAAGCTATACTCAAACTTCAATGATTCTCATGTGTTATTTGTATACCTTATGTTCTGATACTAGAGTCTTAACATGTGAATAAACATCCATTTTAATTCCATGCAAAAAAAAGAAAAAAGAAAGAAAAAAGTGGACGTTTTGTTAAAAATCTGCAATGCTAGTAAATGGCAATAAACTATCCTTTCAAATAGTTTTAACCTTAATAAACTGCAATACAACACATTGAGAGAAAGTGAACAAATGAAAGAAAGTGCTTTATTGCAGTTCCAAGCCAGATCATTTTGACTTTCAAAAAACTTGTGGCAGGTGTTTATTATTGTAGCTGTAATTCAGTACCACAGGCCTTTTAGTTCTGAACATGTTTGTGTAGACATATTGGAGCCAAAGGCACCTTCTCAAGGTTCATAACATCATGCATCTGACATTGCGGTGTCCCTTTCATATGTACCAGGAACAGATCAATGTTATCACTTTGACTTTAAGCAACACTGTATGCTCTGCTTTGCTTGTGTATTCTGATATCTGTCTGTGATTCAGGGTGACCTCAGATTAAGCCCCACACTTTTCTGCTTCCCTTAAACTTAAAATGACAAACAAAACAGCCCAGATGGATCCGATCCTGGATCCCTTTACAGCACCTTTAAGCGTGTTCAGTTAGGGGGACAACATGATGCGTAAGATGTGCTTACGTTTGAAATCTGGGCACAACGCTAAAGAGTAATACTTTGGCTGGAAATTCCCAAAGGTTTACAGTTTTTTTCAAAGGGCATGTAATACAAGCCAAATTTAGACTTCACAGGAATGAATATTTTAGGAGTGGAGTAGGTTTTTATAGTTGACTGCCAAAAGGGTGGCTTTGGGTTAACGGAGAGGGTCTCGATGTGATTCTTTTTTTGGCCAGGTCTCATCGGGCTGCCATGGTTGAGGAAATTTGAATACCCAAATTACCTAGACTGTTTGGGTCGCACTTCAAAGAGACCCATCGCTGTTGTAGAACTACGAGTCAAAAGCAGAGGCCACATTTGTGTCACAGTGTCTGGTTATGTTTCCCTGGGCTTCAGTAGAGGTCCTCGTTTTCACGTTGTCATTCACGATAGACTACATTTCCCAGCATTCTGTTCTGCCACTCATCTGTTAATTGCACACAGCTGTTTCCCATCACCTTGTTAGTTCTGTGTGTATATATACCCTGTCTGTTTTAGTGTTTGTCACCGAGTCGTTGTTTTATGTCCCCACACTTCTGAGGTTTGTTTCTGCTCGTTTCTCGTTCTTGTTGTTTTGTTCTTGGATTGCTTATATGGTGTTTGACCCTTGCCTGGACTGGATTACGTGTACGGATTACCCAATAAACATACTGCTACTGGATCTACTGTTTCCCCGTGTGTGCGTCGTGACAGAACGACTCCGTAATCAAGATCCAGCGGTATGTTTTTTAATATCTCTTCCCCAGCCACCGAGGGGGATAGAAGGGATTTGTTTGAGGGGACCCGGTTGGTCAAGTTTCGCGGGACCCGTGGAGGTCGCAGTGGAGGAGGTGGTCGAGAGGAATTCCAACACCATTTTCCACTCAGGCCCCTCTTCGACCCTGGGCTGGTGCGATCCAGTCCAGAGTTTCATCCGGCGCTGTTTCCATCCAGCCCAGAGCGCGCACTTCACCAGCGGAAACGGCGGAGGAGGAGGAAGACCTCTAGCCTTTCCAAAGGCCCGGAGGCCGTGTCCCAGCAGCCCGCCGCTTTTCTGGAGGCTGATTCGGAGATGGTTCACGTCACGTCTGCCCAGTCAGAGACTGTTCACGTCCCGTCTGCCCAGTCAGAGACAGTTCAGGTCACGTCTGCCAAGTCAATGATGGTTCAAGTCACGTCTGCCGATCCAGACACTGTTCAAGTCACGTCTGCCGATCCAGAGACTGTTCAAGTCACATCTGCTGATCCAGAGACTGTTCAAGTCACGTCTGCCGATCCAGAGACTGTTCAAGTCACATCTGCCGATCCAGAGACGGTTCAGGCCACGTCTGCCCAGTTGGAGACGGATCAGGAGATTCCCATTCTCGTGGCCACGAGGGCACTGACCGACTATTTAGAACTTCTAGCCCAGATCCTGGAGATGCCTTTCAGACCTTTCGTGTCCGTTGATCCGGAGCCAGTGTCTGCTGTTCCTGAGTCGGAGCCAGTGTCTGCTGTTCCTGAGCCGGAGCCAGTGTCTGCTGTTCCTGAGCCGGAGCCAGTGTCTGCTGTTCCTGAGCCGGAGCCAGTGTCTGCTGTTCCTGAGCCGGAGCCAGTGTCTGCTGTTCCTGAGCCGATGTTTGTTTCTGTGTATGTGTCTGTCCTTGTGGCTGTTACTGTTCTTGTGTCTGTTCCTGAGCCGGTGTCTGTTCCTGAGCCGGTGTCTGTTCCTGAGCCGGTGTCTGTTCCTGAGCCGGGTTCTGTTCCTGTGCCGTGGTTGCCCGAGTGGTCGTCTTCGCCCTGGTCGTCACCGCCATGGCCACCCGAAGGGTCTTCACCGCCCTGGCCGCCCGAGGGGTCTTCACCGCCCTGGCCGCCCGAGGAGTCGTCTGCTTCACCCTGGCGGCTCGAGGGGTTGCCTGCTTCGCCCTGGCCGCCCGATGGGTCGTCTGCTTCGCCCTGGCCGCCCGATGGGTCGTCTGCTTCTCCCTGGCCGCCCGATGGGTCGTCTGCTTCGCCCTGGCCGCCCGATGGGTCGTCTTCGCCCTGGTCGTCACCGCCATGGCCACCCGAAGGGTCTTCACCGCCCTGGCCGCCCGAGGGGTCTTCACCGCCCTGGCCGCCCGAGGGGTCGTCTGCTTCACCCTGGCGGCTCGAGGGGTTGTCTGCTTCGCCCTGGCCGCCCGATGGGTCGTCTGCTTCGCCCTGGCCGCCCGAGGGGTCTTCACCGCCCTGGCCGCCCGAGGGGTCGTCTGCTTCACCCTGGCGGCTCGAGGGGTTGTCTGCTTCGCCCTGGCCGCCCGATGGACTGTCTGCTTCGCCCTGGCCGCCCGATGGACTGTCTACTTCGCCCTGGCCGCCCGATGGACTGTCTGCTTCGCCCTGGCCGCCCGATGGACTGTCTGCTTCGCCCTTGCTGCCGGCTAAACCATCACCCCCTATTTCTGTTTCCTTCCATGGACCTGGCCCCCCATCCCTCCCCCTGAACCTCCACCATTCCACCTCCCTCCTGGACTCTTGTTTTGTCTTGTTTTCTGTCATGGAGCGTCTGGTAGCCGCTCCGTAGAGGGAAGGCTCTGTCACAATGTCTGGTTGTGTTTCCCTGGGGTTCACTAGAGGTCCTCGTTTTCACGGTGTCATTCACAATAGACTACATTTCCCAGCACTCTGTTCTGCCACTCATATGTTCATTCCACACAGCTATTTCCCATCACCTTGTTAGTTCTGTGTATATATACCCTGTCTGTTTTAGTGTTTGTCACAGAGTCGTTGTTTTATGTCCCCACACTTCTGAGGTTTGTTTCTGCTCGTTTCTCGTTCTCGTTGTTTTGTTCTTGGATTGCTCATATGGTGTTTGACCCTTGCCTGGGCTGGATTATGTGTACGGATTACCCAATAAACATACTGCTACTGGATCTACTGTTTCCCTGTGTGTCGTGACAATTTGTGCAAAAAATGCTGTAAACAGAAGATCAGGAAGCTTTCTTACCTCACTGTTCAAAAAGCAGTAGAACACTGACACAAAGAAGCCCTGTAAAGAGAACGAGAGGCATTTACACTTTATAAGATCCTCTTTTTTTCTAAGTAACAATCAAATTTCACATACAACTCTATTTCAAAGTCACCATTCACAACCCATTTTATCTCACATATTGTCTCAAGTTAAAAAGTATATTCAATGTGAAATGGAACAAATAAGAATAATTTCAACCTTGCCTAAAGCATATCTATAATTATTAGCTGTCAATCCTAAATTAATCAAATTCTAAAATAATTTTAATGCTGCTGGTGACTAAATTACATTAACAAAACATGAGTTTGTAAAATATGATGATGAAAACAAAAAAATTCCTTTCAACATAAACTTAAACATAAACACCCGTTTGAAGAGGCACGGAAGCTAGTAATAACAATTATGGCAGTGAAAGAACAATCAAAATTCTCAGTACCTGCATATAGAGGCAACAAAGTCAAACAAGTTAAAAAAAGGAAGACAGTATTTGAAAAGGCTATGAACAAAAAGTCTTTGGATAAATCAAGAAATCATACGAGAAATCATACAAGAGTCAATATCGGCGTGGCTTTCCAGCGGTGGCTACAACTGAGGGATCTCAAGGGGCTGAAAAGTGACTCCATGATGGCTTTATTTCTGCTGGACAGGTAATCTTGCTGTTTCATTTTGATGGCATTTATTTTTTCATGAAGCATGTATCTAGCACACGTATACCCCTTTTCCACCAAAAAAGAACTGGTTCGGAACTGGTGCTGGTTCAAAGTTAGTTCGGAGTTGGTTCAACTTGCGAACCTCCTCAGAACCGGTTTGTTTTCCCACTGACTAGAGCGCCCAGCGAACGACGTCGTTACGTCACTGTGTACGTCGCCATACAGAAACGCTAGCAAGTACATTATTTTGGGATTATCTCTAACTTGTGTACCATGAAGGCTTTAAAAACAATTGAAATAAGTAAGTCTTTTAATCTTTTCATTTGATATGTAATCATTTCTGATTAGTTATGTACCTCTGTCTTGTGTCTTTTTTTCTTTCCGTTTATTTGTTCAATATTTTGACTGTTTTCTAATTTGCTTACATAATGTTTTCAATAAAAAAATAAAATTTAAAAAAAAGCTAGAAACGCTGGCGCCAACTTCAAGCATAATAATTACAATGGTGGACTACATCGTGTTTCTGCAAATGTTTCTCCTGGCTTTGCGGTCAGAAAATATGTTTAGGACACATCTAAACCCGCCTCCAGCCCCGCCGTAAGCATGACACGGTGGTAAAAGAACGGTTCTGGTTCTAGTCCAGCAAAGAGTTGGTGCCGCTTTGGAACCAGTTTTCCTGGCCGAGAACCGGTTCTTTGGCTGTCGAAACACAAAGAACCGGTTCGCGAGTAGGCACCGGCTCCGAACCGGCTCTCAAAATGCTTTGGTGGAAAAGGGGTAGTAGTTACCTAATATAGCTACCTAACGTTACGCGTAACTAACGTTACACTGGCTTAGCTATGACAGTGTAACTTTGGTGTCGACTGGTATAACGTGTTAGTGAGCCAGGGTTGAGACGATAAATAAGCAATTGGCCTATCTGCAGTTGAAAGCTGTTTTGCTTCTCCGGAGTGTAGTCCTCATCAGAGCCATATGCGATATGCGAGCTTGATAGTGAGTACTAACAGCCATGTTAATTGTTTATATTCATACTGATAAAGTTAGTTATTTTATTACTTGTGATTCTGACATGATGTCACTACATGCACTGCGTCCTCTCTTCTCTGCGCTGGTAAACCCGTCCGACTCTTCCAGCTGAGCGAACGGCCGGGATCACGCGTTCATGTGTTTTGGGGGTGTGGATTTGGAAGGAGCCGAGAAGGGAGGGGGTGGGAGTTAATGGAATAATGAGCTGTGTTTATTGCAGTCCTGAGAGGACTACAGACACTAGATTTTTATAATTTCTTTTCCAGATTACTTACATTTTAATTATGCATTGATATATAAAGACAGTTTAAACAAATTAGGAAAAAAAGTATTTTTGGGGAATTCTACCTACCCTGCCTTTAAGTATTACAATATTTACAAACCAGTTATTTAGGAGTTGTCAGTGGTCCATAAGATATTTTAGAAAGTGTAAGTAAATTATTAAACTATTTAAATGTACATTTATACTGACATCTACTATGTTTTGCAACGATCGAGTAACTATTAATATATGTCTAAATAATACGATGTTACGATGGTGTAAGGCTCAGTTAAAAATATGTCTTATTTAGACATATAGTAATAGTTACTCAGTGTGTTAACAAATGCTTTATTAACAGGTATTCTTACTGTAATCCGTGATTGATTCAGGTAGTTATAAAAAATTTAGTAGTTGTCAGTAACAGAAACCAATCAGCTACACTATGTAGATGATGATGCAATAGCTACCAAATTGAGTCAAGGACAGCGCCATTGCCATCGCCAGCGCCATCTAGAGTTTCATGCCAGAACATGGTGGGGTTTTATTTATTTATCCATTATTAAATGATCTGTCTTTTTAGTATGTTATCAACATTTGCTGTTTTTAACATTAAGTAAGCTTTGAGTCACTTTTAGTCTTTATAAAATTTAATAAAAATCTGTTTTTGATGAATTTCTTTCCATTGTCAAAGTGTTGCCTTCAGGCAAATGCCTAAAAAGGACCTCCTCAAATCTTAATTTTCAAAATAGTTATTTTATTAATAAGATACTTTTCAGCATAAGATCCGTTTCAGCATGTTTCAGATTAATAAACCGTTCGGCATGTTTGTCTAACAAGAGTACCCTAACATCCAATTTTCTGCACAGATGAATTATCATTCCCATGAGGAGTTGAACAGATGTTGGGCCAGATGAATCTGTGGAAAACATGGCTTCAACATCCACGAGAGACCCCCGGGTCACACCAGGAAGCAAATGGTGCAAAACAGGGGATAGAGTTGACCTTGTGTGCTTCGGGTGACATGAACAACTGTGGATTGATGTGAGAAATGCACCACAAGGAAATGGAATGACGATTTCCGAACACGTGGGCGAGACTACATAGAAAACGAAACATTAAGCTGTGCAACTGGTTAGACCTGATTGTTTATTGCAAAAATAAATGCATTTAGTGATTAGTAGAAAGAGCTGCACCACTTCAGCATGTGATGTTTCAGCACAAAACCGGCATCTTATTCATTAAGCACCTGCAATCCAGTTTAACCAAGAGCTAAATGCACTTAAATAGCACTGAGCCGTTAATTTATATTCTGTCATTGTCATTATTCAATGCAAATTAGGCTTCTTGGTGACTTATTCAGACTTTGTTATGATGTGGTTTTGTGCCCTGTCTTGTTCTATGGTTCCCTGTCTTGTCTATTAGTTATCCCGGGTGTTTCTGATTTCCCACGCCCCCTTGTTTAGCTCGTTTTTCCCTGATTATTTAAGCCCTGTGTTTCAGTCTTGTCTTTGTGAGTTCTTGTCTATTGTTAAACGTGATGTTGGTTGTTCCTGTTCCCGAGCCCTGTATCCAGTCTTGCTTGTTGTAAAGTTTGTAGTTTGTTAATTAAAGCGTGTGCTGCAGTTGGATCCTGCCTCATCTTTACTTCAACCGCACCTCGTTACAGACTTATTCATTAACTCAGCACTTTTTTTTTGTAAAAGAAAGCATGTGCAAATAAATAACTCTTATTAGTGGGTACAATTAATTCTCAGAATTTCAACCTCTGAGTTGTAGAGATCAGATTCAGATCTGTTTTTATCACAATTAATATGGGTCAAAACTGTGCTTGTTTACCTGAAAGGACTCAAGGAAAGAGTTGAAGTATATGAAGACAATCTGTGAGATCTCATCCTCGCCAGGGTTGACAAAGAACAGCATGTATGTGATACCCAGCAGGGGCAGAAGAACCAGTGTGGCTTTTACTGCTTTCCTGTGAGATTCAGAGAAGAAGAGATGAGAATATGGAAACCAGACATATAAATAAAAGTCATGTCTTCAGATATTGCGATATTAAAAACTACAGTAATTTATGCCCTACTAGTTTTAATAAAATAATAAAACATAACCATTTCAAACAGGTTTCCAGAACGTTGTACTAAAAAATAGACACAGCTTTAATGTTTTAAAGATATGTTAAGACTTTAGAGGAAATAAGTCTAGTGTAATCTAATCTTAATGCCAGCATTTACATTTACAGTATAACTTCTCAGATTTTCAACCTGCTTTGTATTGTTACAATGTCGGTAGCAGTGGATTAGAGTCTGGGTATTCATGGTATGCATGTGCATATGGGTCTGGGAGCATTGGAGCCTGCATCCATAAAGATTTGACGTCATTCGCTTTCACAGAGATTGCGCAGCACACACACAGAAACCTGTTGTCAACGCTGCCCGCGACTTTATAGCTTCATTACTGAAACTACATGCTACATTATATGTACATGCTAGATTATATTTCTCAGCAAGGAGATGGAAGCATTGCTGTTCCCTTTCAAGGTCCCGAGCACGCGCTGCGGTTTCTTCCGCTCGGGCTGAGGCACCAGTACTGCATCTATCCAGTTCCGAGGAGCTGGATGCTGTTAGTATTAGGGGAGATGTGGAGGATTCGCCACCTCACACTCCCGAAAATGATGAGCTTGTGGAGGTTTTAGCTAGAGCTGTAGAAAAACTCAGCATTGAATGGCCAATGACTAGACAGGAGTCTGTTTCAAAATCAAAATTAGATGAGAGATTTTTGCCATCACGGGTGCAACCTCCACACCGGTGTCTGCTGTTTTTTTCATGATCTCCACACTGAGGTGTCAAAATCGTGGAGAAAACCGGCTTCTTATAGAGTGTTTAGTCCCCAGACTTCCACATATTCAAATATTATGGGGGCTAGGGCTTATGGTTATGGTCCTTTGCCTCGGGTGGAAGAGACGCTTGCGAGCCATCTCTCCTCCGATGCTGCATCATCCTTTAAGGCACCGGCATTACCCACCAAGCCTCTAAGAAATACTTCGGCTTTGGTGGGTAAAGCGTATTCGGCAGCAGGTCAGGCTGCGTCATGTCTGCATACTATGTCTATCTTGCAGGCATACCAGGCTGACCTGCTGAGGGACGTGAGTGAGAATGAGGAGGTCAGTGCTGACGTAGTTCGCGAACTGCGTCAGGCTGCTGATTTATCCCTGCGTGCCACCAGAGATTCGGCCAAACTAGTGGGTCGATCTATGGCAGCTCTGGTGGCCACAGAAAGACATCTATGGTTAAATCAGACTAACATAAAAGAAAAAGAAAAACCTTTCCTTTTAGACGCTCCTCTCTCTCCCCTGGGTTTATTTGGTGATGCTGTAAATTCTGTTATCGATAAATTTCAGGAAGAGAAAAAGAAAACAGCAGCTTTTAAAAAATTTCTCGCGTTAAAATTTCACGTCCCTGGGGCTGCTGGGCGGGAGCAGCCCCGGCCGACTACGAGCTCGTCACATAGGGCGCAGAAGAAACAGAGTGTCGCGTCTCGTGCTCCCCCTGCTGGACAGTGGGCTCAGCCGCGGCACTCTCAGCCGAAATTTTCCAGCAATAGACCTGATCTGAGGACAGTTATATTAGCTAAGAAGGCTTCGGCTAAGAATAAGTCCTGACGCTGCGGCGTGCAGGACACTGAGGGTGGTCCCCACCGAGGCGGAAAGGTATTCACCTCTTTTTACGGTGCCCATTCTTCCTCGGTGCCCTCAGGGGCCTGTTCTGCCAACCCCGCCTTAATGTTGGGGCGCAGACGGTCCCAGCGAGCGTTTTCCCGAGGGACGCTCGCCCCCTCTGAGGGGGGTCTCAGAGCAGTTAAGCCAGTTGTTCCCTGCCGGTGCGCCGTTACAGGGCGCTGTGTTTGCTGCTCAAGTCACACCAGAGGCCAGTCTCGAGAGACTGGTACCCTTAGTAGAATTTCTGGCAGAGTGGAAAAGCCTTCCAAAAAAATCTCAGTGGGTCCTGCAAACAGTAGAAAAGGGTTATGCTATCCAATTCAGGTGTCGTCCACCAAAATTCAGCGGGGTTCTGCCCACAGTGGTGGGCCCCGAGCAGGCTCTGGTAATGGAACAAGAGGTGAAAGCGCTCCTTCAAAAGGAGGCTATAGAACAGGTTCCTCCTCCCAGTCTGGAGTCAGGTTATTACAGCCGATATTTCATTGTTCCAAAGGAGGATGGGGGGTTGCGTCCAATTTTAGACCTGCGCCTGTTGAATCGCTCGGTAGGGAAGCTAAAATTCAAGATGCTCACTATCAAGTAGATCGTGTCACAAATCAGATCCGAGGACTGGTTTGTCACGATAGATCTAAAGGACGCGTACTTCCACATTTCCATCCTTCCACAACACAGGAAGTTCCTGAGGTTCGCCTTCGGGGGGGAGGCGTACCAGTACAGGGTTCTTCCATTTGGCCTAGCTTTATCTCCCCGCACTTTCACGAAATGCATGGATGCAGCATTAGTGCCTCTGAGGCTTCAGGGCATTCGTATCCTCAATTACATCGACGATTGGTTGATTTTAGCTCAGACTGAGCAGATGGCGGTTCGGCATCGAGGTGTCGTTCTCGCTCATATCAGAAAGTTGGGGTTGAGGCTGAACGCAAAGAAAAGTGTTTTATCTCCTTCTCAGAAGACCACTTTCCTGGGTGTCATTTGGGATTCGGTTTCGATGCGGGCGCAACTCTCTCCGACCCGCATCGCTTCGATTCTCTCAGCTGTGAAAGGTACGAAAGCTAGGCCAGCTACTTACTGTAAAGCAGTTTCAGAGACTGTTGGGTCTGATGTCAGGAGGGTCTGAGCTCCCGGTCAGGAGGGATCTACTCTCCCAGGCGGTCGGCACGATACTTCACCCCCGCCCAGAATTTTGGAAACTGTGGGCTTGGCCTCTGAGGGGGCCCAGCTCACAAATTTAGGTCGCTCAACCAAGGTTGTTGAGACCATTCTTCACTCCAGAGCTCCATCCACGAGGAAGCTTTATGCATTGAAGTGTGTACTCTTCACTTCTTGGTGTGGAGAACACCTGCAGGACCCAGTTAACTGCCCAGTGGGTGCAGTGCTGGAATTCCTGCAGGAGCGCTTCTCCACAGGGTTATCCCCCTCCACACTAAAGGTGTATCTGGCGGCACTAGCTGCTTACCACGTCCCTTTCAGTGGAGATTCTCTTGGGAGACACCCGCTTATAAATCGTTTTTCTTCGTGGCACTTTGAGACTGAGGCCAGCAGTTCGTATGAGGGTGCCGACCTGGGATCTGGCCATTGTACTAGATGGTCTTTCCCTAGCTCCCTTTGAACCTATCAAAGAAGTTTCCTGAGAAGTATCTCACTTTTAAAACTATCTTTCTTCTTGCTATCTCCTCACTAAAATGAATAGGAGACTTGCAGGCTCTTTCGGTTTCACCCTTGTGCCTGGAGTTTTCGCCTGGCATGGTTAAGGCTTTTCTGCATCCTAGACCAGGTTACGTTCCCAAGGTCCCTACTAATGTTGTTAGACCTACAGTTCTGCAGGCTTTCTGTCCTCCTCCATTTTTGTCGTCAGACCAGGAGAAACTTAATTTACTCTGCCCGGTTAGGGCGTTAGACGCTTATGTACACAGAGCTGCCCTGTGGAGGAAATCAGAACAACTTTTTGTGTGCTTTGGGCCACCTAGGCAAGGGTGTCCTGCGTCTAAACAAAGAATGAGCAAGTGGGTGGTCGAGGCCATCTCACTTGCTTATGAGTCGGCTGGTCAGCCTTCACCTTTGGCTGTACGAGCCCACTCTACCAGGAGTATAGCTGCTTCTAAAGCTTTATTGTCAGGAGTTTGCCTGAGTGATGTTTGTGATGCGGCTGGATGGTCTACACCGCATACTTTTATTAAGTTCTATGACCTAGACTTAAGCTCTACCCCTGGGGCACAGGTGCTCTCGTCCTCTGTGCGCTAGTTCTCACATGACGGTCACTTGGTCCTATGGCGACATGGGTATTCGCGTTCCCGCAGCGTTCGACGCAGCTCGAAGTTACCCTGAAAGGGAACGTCTCTTTTATGTATGTAACCCTAGTTCCCTGATAGGGAACGAGACGCTGCGTCGTTCTGCCATACTCCAGGCATTCCCGTTAGCGCTTCCTTCAGGCCTATCAGAAGCTGATGCGCTTGTGTTTTTGGGGTGCTTTATAGTTTCCTGGTCGATGACGTCACCCGCCTATGACGTTCCATCTCTCCATTGGGCTGATTCCATACGTGCTTCATTATGCACAACGCAGGGGCGTTCCTGCAGCGTTTGACGCAGCGTCTCGTTCCCTATAAGGGAACTAGGGTTACATACGTAACCGAGACGTTTTTTGACCGCAGTAAATGCGGTTTGATATTCAGATTTAATTTGGCTATAAATCCGTTGTGTGCTGTCATAGATGTACAAATAATATTGTATGTCGTTATTCATGATTTGTGAATCCTCCGTTCCGGAATCTGTTGTTTTCACAGTGACTCTTAATTTTTTAATGCATACCAGGGTTTTTCCTGCATAGACAGTTATGAGGCGGCCGCCTCCGTCAAATTTCGTGCCTCTCGACAAAACTCGCAGTCACGTGCTCATATACACTTTTTCCACCGTGACAGTTCTGTCGCGATTCCCGCTTATGTCCATTCTCTAACCATGTAGTTTGCCGATAGTGCTGCACGGATCATAATCCGCGGGTCGAGTAATAAAAACATTCCATTCAATTGAGGGTGGATGACAGCTAAATGAGTGTAATAAAGACACGGAACTCCCATCATGGTACCTAATGTGCGGACGGTAACAAAGTTGCGCTGTTGAGTCTCGCGCAGTTATTTATAACATTAATTATAGTTAAGAAACCTACACACGACCAGTGCTGTTTTCCTGACTGCCATCACGATTGAAACCGAGATATTAATTTCATAACAGTTCAATAAACAAATAGTTAAAATTAAGTTACTTACATTTTTAGACTTTTTTTTTTCTGTTTTAGCAGCGAAAATAGTTCCAAACAACAGAACCATATCGCGTCTCACAGCAACACTCATCCATGATTCATTACTGAATCATTCAGCGTTTTGAACTAATCGCTTGAGTCAAAGATTCAATTGCCCATTATTAAACCGCCTCATTCTGAATCAATCAGCCGTTTGAACGAATTGTTTACATTAATGACTCAATGACTCGCTCATTAAGACGGCCGCTTGCCGCCTCCTACTGGCGGTTTAGTTTAAGTTTAGGTTAACTTTTCAACATTCCTTGTATATTCAAAAAATATTCAAAATAATCTCATTTAATACAGTTATAATTTTTCAATGTAAATTATTTAATTTGATTGAAACAGCCTAGTGTCTTATTATTTTAATTGAATGTATTGATAAAATGTAAGAATTTTAAATGAAATGTAGAGCATACATTAAATAAAATTAGGGGGAAATGCCCTTTATAAAGGTACAAAAAATTGTTCTGATAAGAGTGTTTTCAAAAATGAAACATTGACAATAAGTTTAAAGGGAGTAAAGCCTCTGTTTAGGCTATAAAGAAAAAGCAATTTTGCCAAAGGAAGAACTTTTAATTTAAATAAATGTTAATTGTGTGATATGTTACATTATTATCATGCTTAATTGAATAATTGTAATGTGATGATCAGATGCAGATATCTAAATCAAAGAATATGGGTGGTTGGCGGGTGGATTATTATTTATTTTTAACAACAGATTCGAGTGACTCAAAGTGCACCAGATTAATGACTTTATCTTTAAAATGTACAAAATTTTCTCATGGGGGGGCATGCCCCCGGACCCCCCTAGTGTTACAATTTTACCACCTCTGCCTCATTTTGAGCCAGGAAAAACCCTGCATACACAGAAGACTGAAACCAGTGTCACCCTGCCCTGCTTGATTTGTGATTATTTATTTTTTTCTCACAGCAAAGCACGTGTTTGTAAACCCCTTGGTAAGTTCGCTTGTCAGGAATGTGAAAAATAGGCCATCTCCTAATGTTTAAGGTCTATTTCCAATAAACACGCAGACCTGCGTTAATACACAATCACTTGTTTTAGATTGAGCCTGATGTCTGAAAACTTTCATTATCGCATTTTATCATATTTCAGTGTTTCTCACTGCTCTCTTTTTGTTGTGTAATAATGAAAAAAACAGGCTGTGCTAATGAATAACGCTCCAAGCCATTAGATAAATCAGCTTATAATTTAAAAAATTGTCATCTAGTCGGGTCATATTAGGCTCAAATAGACTATTTGTAATTTGAGAAATTTTTCAAAATACATTTTTGGTCAGTTAACCATTCCTTGAGTTTTTTAATTCACTATTCTGATTTGTGAAAGGTTTCACAGTACAGTTTTAGTCAGTTAACCCTTTCCGGCCTATCTAACATCACTATGTGATTTGTAAAAACTTTCACAGTACAGTTTTGATCAGTTTACATTTCCAGAGTGCCTAACTTCACTCTTCTGATCTGTCAAAAAATAGCACTGAAAAGGCTTGGAGAATTTTTTTTTTATAGCTGACATTATTGCATATGCATTTGTATAAGTTTGCCTTTCAGACACAACATTTATGGGAGGAGAGTATTTAAATTAATCAAAGTGATTTTCTAAGGTTAGTCAATTTACTGGTATTTGTGCTATTGTTTAACACCCCCAAAAAAGCATGTCTTAGACCAGACGATAATTTGCGCTGCTCTTGGTCTGCGTCTCTGTTCTTTAATGTTTGTATTCACATCGTCAGTAAATCACCTGCAGAACTTTCCACTCCCATCTGCGTTTTATGGGATTGCGCTCTCACACTAATTTGCCCTGTTTAATAAAGCTGGCCCAATGTCATCTCATTTTTTTTCTACCAAGACTGGTCCTTACTTTGTAAAGTCAGTTACATAAAAAGTAAGATTGGCCTAATTTGTAAGCAAGACAGATTACCTCTCGTCTAACTGCTACTATAGTTGGTCAAACTTGTTCTTCAGACTTCATATAGAGACTAAGTTTTTGCAACCGGCCCCTAATTTCCATTTGATTGACAAATATTATTAGATTTAACACAAATTTCACAATATATTCTACATAAAATGTTATTAATAGAGCATTTTTAGCCAGGTGGTGTCTGATTAATGATACACAGAGTAATGCCACAATTGCTAATATACAAAGAGTTCAACGCTATGACATTGAGATGAATTTGGTTTAATTAGTATGTATTGCATTTGCTATGGGCGACTGACTGTGACTGTAAAGGACATCAGTCATAGCTGAAGGAAATATGAGTATCACACACACACACACACACACACACACACACACAAACACACGCATGCACGCATGCACGCACACACACACACACACACACACACACACACACAGAGAGAGAGAGAGAGAGAGAGAGAGAGAGAGAGAGAGAGAGAGAGAGAGAGAGAGAGAGAGATCCTCAACACATCAATCATCCATCAATCCCTTCCTCTCTTTTTCACACAATAGTTTGGCACAGTAACTAACAGCTTATTATAAAGTTCCAGAACTCAGAACAGACACAAAACATGTCTAAATTCAGCATCCTCCTCCATCTACCCAAAAGGAAAGCCAAATCACAGCGTGGAATGTTTTGGATGTTAAAATATCACATTTTAATATGCAGAGACAACTAAATGTAAGCCACATGATTTACCCATAAAGTGTAAACACTGTGTGCCTATTAAAATTGCTCTGTTAGTCTGAGCCTCTGAGCAGCCCAACACTGCAACATTTTCATACACAATAGAGTTCTGCTTTCCAGATTCATATTCTAGCTCTAAATTCTTACTGTATGTCAGCAGTTGTCTACTATTCTATCCTTTTGTATTCATTATTATTTCACATAAGGAGTTTAGGATAAGCATCCGACGTAAAGTAACATTTCCTACACTAATTTTGAGGGAAATTATCCAGAATTTTGGCTTTAAACTTTGTAAAATACAGTACCCTGTTTGGTGTCATCTTTTAACAAGGATGTGTTAAATTGATCAAAAGCCATAGTAATGGTGTTCTTTTGAACTTTCTATTCATCAAAGGATCCTGAAACAAATTAAGCTTCCACAAAAATATTAAGTATCACAACCTTTTTCAACATTGATGATAATAAGACATTTTTCCTGAGCATAAGTGCTTATTAGAATGATTTCTGAAGGATTTCAGAAGAAAATTCAGCTTTGCCATCACAGGAATAAATTACATCTTTAAACAGTTTTTAAATCATAATAATAATTCACAATATTACTGTTTCACTCTATTTTTGATCAAATAAATGCTAAGTGCAGCTCTGGTGAGCATAAGAGACTTTCAAAAACTTGAAAAAATCTCCTAGCCCTACAATGAGCAACCTCTGAGCAAAACCTGTCTTTTGGGATCTGTCTGTGCTGAATAATCTATCTCACCTGTACTGAATGGTTTCTGAGGTAGTGGAGGCCCTCAGTTTAGTCATCAGGATCCTCACAATATTGAAGAGAAAAATGAAATTAATCTAGAGATGGAGAGGGAGATAGAGAGAAAAGGCACTCGATTTTACACAGTATAATGGCAAATATGAATTATCATCAATATGAAATTACACACATAAATCATGGAAGACATAATAAGACTCATGCGAAAGAGGAAGCAAACAAATAAAAAATGCTAAATTACTTGTAAACACCAAATCTCATGAAACATTTGTGTAAGTGGACATGAATCGTCTCGGTTACGTATGTAACCCTAGTTCCCTGATAGGGAACGAGACGCTGCGTCAAACGCTGTGGGAACGCCCCTGCGTTGTGCGTCATGAAGCACGTATGGAATCAGCCCAATGGAGAGATGAAACGTCATAGGCGGGTGACGTCATCGACCAGGAAACTATAAAGCACCCCAAAAACACAAGCGCATTAGCTTCTGATAGGCTTGAAGGAAGCGCTAACGGGAGTGCCGGGAGTATGGCGGAGCGACGCAGCGTCTCGTTCCCTATCAGGGAACTAGGGTTACATACGTAACCGAGACGTTCCCTTTCAAGGGAACTTCGAGCTGCGTCAAACGCTGCGGGAACGCGAATACCCACGTCGCCATAGGACCAAATGACCGTCATGTGAGACTAGCGCACAGAGGACGAGAGCACCTGTGCCCCAGGGGTAGAGCTTAAGTCTAGGTCATAGAACTTAATAAAAGTATGCGGTGAAGACCATCCAGCCGCATCACAAACATCACTCAGGGAAACCCCCGACAAAAGAGCTTTAGAAGCAGCCATACTCCTGGTAGAGTGAGCTCGGACAACCAAAGGTGAAGGCTGGCCAGCCGACTCATAAGCAAGTGAGATAGCCTCAACCACCCACTTGCTCATTCTCTGTTTAGACGCCGGACACCCTTTCCTGGGTGGCCCGAAACATACAAAAAGTTGTTCTGATTTCCTCCACAGGGCAGCTCTGTGGACATAAGCGTCTAATGCCCTAACAGGGCAGAGTGAATTAAGTTTCTCCTGGTCCGATGACATAAATGGAGGAGGACAGAAAGCCTGCAGAACCGTAGGTCTAACAATATTAGTAGGAACCTTAGGAACGTAACCTGGTCTAGGATGCAGAAAAGCTTTAACCATGCCAGGTGCAAATTCCAGGCACGAGGGTGAAACCGACAGAGCCTGCAAATCTCCGATTCTTTTTAGTGAAGAGATAGCAAGCAAAAAGATAGTCTTAAAAGTGAGAAACTTCTCGGGAACTTCTTCGATAGGTTCAAAAGGAGCTAGGGAAAGACCTTCTAATACAATGGCCAGATCCCAAGTCGGCACCCTCGTACGAACTGCTGGCCTCAGCCTCAAAGTGCCACGGAGGAAACGAGTTATAAGCGGGTGTCTCCCAAGAGAAACTCCACTGAAAGGGACGTGGTAAGCAGCTAGTGCCGCCACATACACCTTTAGTGTGGAGGGGGATAACCCTGTGGAGAAGCGCTCCTGCAGGAATTCCAGCACTGCACCCACTGGGCAGTTAACTGGGTCCTGCAGGTGTTCTCCACACCAAGAAGTGAAAAGTTTCCACTTCAAGGCATAAAGCTTCCTCGTGGATGGAGCTCTGGAGTTAAGAATGGTCTCAACAACCTCGGTTGAGAGACCGGAGTCTATGAGCTGGGCCCCCTCAGAGGCCAAGCCCACAGTTTCCACAATTCTGGGCGGGGGTGAAGTATCGTGCCCCCCGCCTGGGAGAGTAGATCCCTCCTGACCGGGAGCTCCAAAGGAGAACCGTCCAGGAGAGAAATCAGGTCCGCAAACCATACTCGGGCCGGCCAGAACGGGGCTACTAGTAGTAGACTGACCCCGTCCCGGCGGACCCTCTCCAGAACTCCTGGTAACAGAGCAATCGGGGGAAAGGCGTACAGACGTGACCTCGGCCACGGCTGCACCATAGCATCCAACCCCAGGGGGGCTGGAAGAGTGATGGAGAACCACCGATGACAATGAGTGGTCTCCTTGGAAGCGAATAGGTCCACCTCGGCGCGACCGAAACTCAACCAAAGGAGCTCCACCACCTCGGGGTGGAGTCTCCATTCCCCTGGCCTCGGCCCCTGCCTCGACAGGGAGTCTGCTACCACATTCAAATACCCAGGGAGATACATTGCTCTCAGAGATAGTAGCTTCCCCTGGGACCACAGGAGGATCTGACGGGCCAACTTGTAAAGCCGGCGAGACCGCAGGCCCCCCTGATGATTTATATAAGAGACCACCGACGTGTTGTCTGATTGAACTAACACATGATGGCCTCTCAGGTCTGTTAGGAAGTGTTTCAGAGCCTGAAACACAGCCAACATCTCTAGACAATTTATGTGCCACGAAAGATGATGATCCTGCCACAGACCTTGGGCTGGGCGACCACTCATGACCGCCCCCCACCCTGTGAGGGAAGCATCCGTCGTTAGCGTTATGCGACGACAAAGAGCCCCCAGCACAGGACCTTTGGATAGGAACCAAGTTTCTCTCCACATGACCAGAGCACGAAGGCAGCGCCGCGTGACTTTGAACGTGCGGAGCGGATTTCCCCTCGGGGAGAATCCCTTGGTCCTGAGCCACCACTGTAGCGGTCTCATGTACAACAGGCCGCAAGGTATAACGTTGGACGCTGCTGCCATCAGACCCAACAGTCTCTGAAACTGCTTGACAGTGAGTAGCTGGCCTAGCTTCACTTGTTTCACAGCTGAGAGAATCGAAGCGATGCGGGTCGGAGAGAGTCGCGCCCGCATCGATACCGAATCCCAAACGACACCCAGAAAAGTGGTCTTCTGGGAAGGAGATAATACACTTTTCTTTGCGTTCAGCCTCAACCCCAACTTTCTGATATGAGCGAGGACGACATCTCGATGCCGAACCGCCATCTGCTCGGTCTGAGCTAAAATCAACCAATCGTCGATGTAATTGAGAATACGAATGCCCTGAAGCCTCAGAGGCACTAGTGCTGCATCCATGCATTTCGTGAAAGTGCGGGGAGATAAAGCTAGGCCAAACGGAAGAACCCTGTACTGGTACGCCTCGCCCCCGAAGGCGAACCTCAGGAACTTCCTGTGTTGTGGAAGGATGGACACATGGAAGTATGCGTCCTTCAGATCTATCGTGACAAACCAGTCCTCGGACCTGATTTGAGACACGATCTGCTTGATAGTGAGCATCTTGAATTTTAGCTTCCCTACCGAGCGATTCAATATGCGCAGGTCTAAAATTGGACGCAACCCCCCATCCTTCTTTGGAACGATGAAATATCGGCTGTAATAACCTGACTCCAAACTGGGAGGAGGAACCCGTTCTATAGCCTCTTTTTGAAGGAGCGTTTTCACCTCTTGTTCCAATACCAGAGCCTGCTCGGGGCCCACCACTGTGTGCAGAACCCCTCTGAATTTTGGTGGACGACACCTGAACTGGATAGCATAACCCTTTTCTACTGTCTGCAGGACCCAATGAGATATTTTTGGAAGGCTTTTCCACTCTGCCAGAAATTCTACTAAGGGTACCAGCCTCTCGAGACTGGCCTCTGGTGTAACTTGAGCAGCAGACGCAGCGCCCTGTAACGGCGCACCGGCAGGGAACAACTGGTCTGACCGCTCTGAGACCCTCCTCAGAGGGAGCGAGCGTCCCTCGGGAAAGCGCTCGCTGGGATCGTCTGTGCCCCGGCATAAAGGCGGGGTTGGCAGAACGAGCCCCTGAGGGCACCGAGGAGGAATGGGCACCGTAAAAAGAGGTGAACACCTTTCCGCCTCGGTGGGGACCACCCTCAGCATCCTGAACGGCTTGGCGTCAGGACTTCTTCTTAGCCGAAGCCTTCTTAGCCAATATAACTGTCCTCAGATCAGTTCTACTGGGAGAAGGCTTCGGCTGAGAGTGTCGCGGCTGAGCCCACTGTCCAGCAGGGGGAGCACGAGACGCGACACTCTGCCTCTGCTGCGCTCTATGTGATGAGCTCGAAGACGGCCGGGGCTGCTCCCGCCCAGCAGCCCCAGGGACATGAACTTTAAGGGGAAGAAACTTTTTAAAAGCTGCAGTTTGTTTCTTTTCTTCTTGGAATTTATCGATAACTGAATTCACAGCATCACCAAACAACCCCATGGGAGAAAGAGGAGCATCTAAAAGAAAAGCTTTTTCTCTCTCTTTAATATTAGTCTGATTTAACCACAAATGTCTTTCTGCGGCCACCAGAGCTGCCATAGAACGACCCATTAATTTGGCCGATTCTCTGGTGGCACGCAGGGATAAATCAGCAGCCTGACGCAGTTCGCGAACTACGTCAGTACTGACCTCCTCACTCTCACTCATGTCCCTTAGCAGATCAGCCTGGTATGCCTGCAAGATTGACATAGTATGCAGACATGACGCAGCCTGACCTGCTGCCGAATATGCTTTACCCACCAAAGCCGAAGTGTTTCTTAAAGGCTTGGTGGGTAATGCCGGTGCCTTAAAAGATGATGCTGCTTCGGGGGAGAGATGGCTCGCAAGCGTCTCTTCCACACGAGGCAACGCACCATAACCATGAGCCTTGGCTCCCATAATATTAGCGTATGTTGAAGTCTGGGGACTAAACACTCTATATGACACCGGTTTTCTCCATGATTTCGACACCTCGGTGTGGAGATCATGGAAAAACGGCAGGCACCGGCGTGGAGGCTGCACACGTGACGGCAAAAATCTCTCATCCAACTTTGATTTAGAAACAGACTCCTGTCTAGTCACTGGCCATTCAATATTAAGTTTTTCAACAGCTCTTGTTAACACCTCCATAAGCTCATCACTCTCAGGAGTGTGGGGTGGCGAATCCTCCACATCTCCCTCAACACTAACAACATCAAGTTCCTCAGAACTGGATAGCATTGGTGCCTCAGCCCGAGCGGAAGAAACCGCAGCGCGTGCTTCCGAACCCGGGACTGAGGCACTGGATCTCACAGGTGAAGGGAGAGATAAGGCAGAGCCCGTCTCAAACCCCGCTGTGAGATCCATCTGCGATCCCCACGATAAGCGCCGCCGCTCTGCCTCGGCAGAAGCGGGACCCGAACCGCGGGGAGCGCGCACCGAACCGCTCTCCTCAAAGAGCGACCGGCGGGAGCGGAGCGTCCTTAACGGCAAACGCTCGCAATGCTCACAGTCTGCTCCCTCGAGAGCAAACTGGGCATGCTGAACTCCCAAACAAACAACACAAAGATCATGTGTATCCCCGCTCGTTAAATAACGCGAGCAGGGAGGAACACACTTTCTAAACTGCTGTTCGTCCGCCATAATCTCTCAATATATATATATATAGGGATAAATTGTTTGTGTGGTGCAGGGTATGTAAGACAGACAATATCACACAGGGACAGATTCACATGTAGCGCGACTGAAAGCACAGAAGCTAATGCGCTTGTGTTTTTGGGGTGCTTTATAGTTTCCTGGTCGATGACGTCACCCGCCTATGACGTTTCATCTCTCCATTGGGCTGATTCCATACGTGCTTCATGACGCACAACGCAGGGGCGTTCCCACAGCGTTTGACGCAGCTCGAAGTTCCCTTGAAAGGGAACAAGACTGAGCTGACTCACCAGTAGGACAAGGATCATGGGACCCTGGTAAATATAATCAGTGTAAATCCCGGCCCGCTTCCCAAACCAGCACCTGCACAGAAAGAGTAAGATCCCTTACTTAATGATGAAGCACCTAAAGTTATTATAAAGTATATATATATTATTTTCACCCCATTCTTTCAGATTGCTTAACTGCTTAACTGTTTATCTGTGCAACAATAAAAATGGATTTGGAGATAAATGTTTATTATTATAGTGCAAACAAGCCTAGTAAAACAAGTTCAGTAAAGTGATTAAAGACGATCGACTGGAAAATATCTAAAAAGAAGCTTTTCCATAAAAAGAAAATAAAGAAACAAAGCAAGGAAGAGAAGGAAAGTAGGGCAGATATGCACCAGATTAGTTATTCTTACAGTTTCAGTTGGGTACACGGCATAATCAAGACTGTCTCGGGTAAGTGTGTCAGTTTTACAGGAAGGGTGAAACATCTGGGTTTTGGGGATACGTCTGAATGGCAAAATGCTGTCATTTGTGGAGCTCAACCAAAGAGATACACAAATCCATCTAGGTAAAATAAGCCTCAGTTGTTGTTGTTTTTTTGTTTTGTTTTTTAAATACGCATGTTTAAACAATACTTTTCTGGGGTCATCTACATCTGGTTGGGGTTTGCCCTTAAGGTCAAAGAAAATTACATTGAGATAAATTTGGTTTAAGCAGTTGGTTTAAGGGCAAGGCTAATCCGAAAAGCATCTAAGGGATTAATACATTTTAAAAACTGAACACCCAGAGAAGATGTACAGCCATTGAAATTAACAACATAATCTGTGTACACTTGTATGGTTAGCTGCATTTTATAATTATCATTTAGCATTGTTTTTTCCTTTCTGTGCATAGTTGTAACCCATTTTTGAGAAGCGCTGCTCCACAGTGTTCAGCAGATGTAAGTGAGAAGGTGAATTAAAGAAGTGTTACGGACTGTTAACAGAGACTTTTTAATAATGCAAAAATTAGTTTGTTTAGTTTGGTAGCACTCCAGAGGCTCCATTTAACAACAATTCACACATTAAGTTTAAATTTGGCAATGTTTCTTATTTTCTATACACAGTCTAAAGGAAATAAAAAGGCCCTTCCATCCATCCATGCATCCACCCATCCTTCCATCCAAGTATTCATCCAAAACATCCATCCATCTATCTAAACCATCCATCCATCCATACATCCATCCAGACCATCCATCCACCCATCCTTCCATCCAAGCATCCATCCAAATAATCCATCCATCTATCTAAACCATCCATCCATCCATCCATCCATCCATCCATCCATCCATCCATCCATCCATCCATCCATCCATCCAACCATCCATACAATCAATCCATCTATCCAAACCATCCATGCATCTACCCACCCATCCATCCATCCATCCATCCATCCATCCATCCATCCATCCAGACCATCAATCCATCCATCCATCTATCAAAACCATCCACGCATGTACCCACCCACCCATCCATCCGAACCATCAATCCATCCATCCATCCATCCATCCAAACCATCAATCCACGCATCTACCCATCCATCCATCCATCCATCCATCCATCCATCCATCCATCCATCCACAAATTATTACGTACACTATCAACTTACTTGTGACATAATGCCACAATAATTCTAATTAATGTAACTATTATTTAATTCATATTATACATGGTAAAACTATTAGTATTTCATGTGCAGAAGACAGTAAATCTGCAAAAATGGTGAAAATATTTTCATATATTACAATAATGCCATATTTCATGCATTTAACCCTAAATATAAATCCTGGACAATGGATATTATATACCCCTCTACCCCTATTTAATATGAATAAATTAACATTTTTCACAATAAAACATTGTTTCTTTGTAGTGTCCCATCTTGGGACTATAGAAGTTAATGTGGGCTTTAGTAGAATATCCGCCCTAATCCATTCTTTAAAAGTGTCTAATAAAATACATTTTCATCAATTGTTAGTCATTTGTTAGTTTTTATTATAAAAAGTATTTTTATTTAGAAGATCTTTTAACTGTATTATATCAAGTCTTGAATACTATTGAACTCTGGGATGTTTACATTAGTGTCACTCATCAATTTCGTGAATAGCAGGCGTTAATTAGCATCACTTACAGAACGATTCTCTGGCTTTATCGTGGATCGATTGTTTAATGAGCAAGAAGAGGGTAGATGATGGAGATAATTGGGGTCAATCTAACCTTTAATTGCTTCTATTGTAAATGAGGTGAGGGAGTTTGTGTGTGTGGAGAAAAATGCAGATATTATACAGAGATAAAAAAGGAAGAAAATGACAGAAAGCGTCAGCAAACTCACTTTTCATTGTCATAGTACAGCTTGCCAATGGCCCATGCGACGATAATGGGGAATGGAATACCTATGGAAAAAGCAGAGCAAATTTCCACTCGCTTACTTTGTAAATCAAAGACATTGAACAAACAGTATAATTGATACTATTAAGGGACTGTGTGATAAATCCTCTGCAATGACTCATTTGCAATGCATTTTTAATAAGGAAAATCCATGGCTTGTTTATTCGCATAATAACTCGCCCATGGTTCAGAAGAGAACCTGATCAAATTGCAGTCCTCATTAGTGTAATTATCTACTAATGTAGCTGTGTCTCTTTTTCAAGTTATTAATCAAAAGTAATTTAATCAATGATGTACTTTAAAGGCAACATAAAATCAGAACTGATTTTCTTAGTTCATGTAATGCACAATCCTGATCTTGCTGTGTTTGTCTCCTTAAGGCTTTACTGTACATGTAGTTCACCCAAAAATAAATATTCTGTCATTAATTACTCTTTTTAAAAAATATATAATTTTCTCTACTTTCGTTTATCTTCGGAACATAAATGAAGATATTTCTATCCATTCATTGACAGCTACACAACTACCAATTTGAGGCTTCAAAAAAATAAAAAAATAATGAGATTTTTAAAACGAATCCATATGAATTGAGTGGATTAGTCCACATTTTCTGAAGAGACACAATCACTTTATATGATGAACAGATTTAATTTAGGCTTTTATTCACATATAAACATTCATCAACGCACACATCAGTTATGATAAACGAAAGCTCAAGCATGTTCGCTTGACGTGTGAGAACCAGGTTCACGTGTCAAGCAGGTATGGTTGAGCTTCTGTTTATGTTCACTGATCAATGTTTAAATGTGAATAAATCCCAAATTAAATCTGTTCAGCATACAGTATGAAGCGATCATGTTTCTTCAGAAAATTTGAACTAAACTGCTAAATTCATATGGATTAGTTTTACAATGTCTTTATGAACGTTTTGAAGCGTCAAAGTGGTAGTTGCGTAGCTATCAATGGAGAGTACAGAACGTCCTGGTTGCGTATGCAACCCACCGTTCCCTGTAGGAGGGAACGGAGGACGTAGTTGACGGTCGACTGAAATGGGATCACGCCAGGAGCCTATTGTCTTCGAGTATTATTGAACGAGCCAATACACATTGGCGTGCAAGATCTGCATCTCACACTCCGCCCCGCAGCGCGGGTATAAATACGGAAGTAGATGCACGCACCATTTGCTTTTCGCTGAGGAGCCGAGCGTAACTCGGAGTCAGCGGTGGTCCAGCGGTAGTGGCAAGGGGACTACGTCCTCCGTTCCCTCCTTCAGGGAACGGTGGGTTGCATACGCAACCAGGACGTTCCCTTTCAGTCGATAACGTCAGACGTAGTCGACGGTCGACTGAAATGGGATCACCCTTTGAACACGCCACTAACGCTGCCACCTTCCAGTGCCTAGACAAAAGCCTTCTGATCCTCCCGACGTTTTAGCGGAAAAGGACAGGGCTTAGGCCAGGAAGTCGCTGCTGTTCCACAAGACCCACTCAGTTAGACTTGGTAACACTGGGAAAGCGTGTCCAACCTCGGAAGGAAGGGACGCTGCGGAAGCCCAACCAACCCCGAAAAAAGGGGGGGGGGGGGGGGGGGAGGGATACGCATATGAACTGGGCGGAGGACCGGGCAGTGTAACATATGGAATATCACTGGGGTGGCTCCAGCCTAGAGAGGGGGGAGACAACACCGATTTACAGTGACGGCAGGACTCTGCCAAGGGAAAGACACGGGCTCACCTTGGGGAGCCGTATCGTGGAAGAATACACATATGGGGTCACCATAGGGACCGCAACATATGGACCCAGCCTAACACGGGTTCCACACTGCATACGAGTGGTAGGCGTAACACCGGACGTTCCGCCACGTCCGACGTTGGAGGGGTGCGGAGGAGCTCAACAGGTTCCGGATAAGGGAATTCAACTGGAGCAAAATGGCGCACGTATCTGGTCCGTAGGAGGGGAATGGCGCAGCAAGCCGACACTGAACCGGGGCTCACGGTGTTACTGGCTTCTATGAGAAGAGAGCACACGGCAAGCAACCGGTTCGACACGTAGGCTATAGAATCTAGCAAACGTATTAAGGTGTCGCCAAGCCCGCAGCTCTACAGACATCTGTCAGCGAGGCACCCTGTGCCAACGCCCAAGAAGCGGCTCCTTGTGGAGTGAGCTCGCAGTCCGGGTGGACAGGGTTCACCTTGGGACTCATACGCCAAGATGATGGCATCCACTATCCAGTGGGCCAACCTCTGCTTGGAGACAGCCTTTCCTTTCCGCTGATCTCCGTAACAGACGAAGAGCTGCTCTGAGGTCCTAAAGCTTTGCGTTCTGTCCACGTATGAGCACAGAGCGCGAACGGGGCAGAGAAAAGCCAGGGCTGGGTCTGCCTCCTCCGGGGGCAGTGCTTGCAGGTTCACCACCTGGTCCCGAAAGGGGGTGGTAGAAACCTTGGGCACATATCCAGGCCGGGGTCTCAGGATAACGTGAGAGTTAGCCGGCCCGAATTCCAGGCACGATTCGCTGACCGAAAATGCGTGCAGGTCCCCTACCCTCTTGATGGGGGCCAAAAAAAAAGCAGGAGAACTGTCTTTTGGGACAGAATTTTTAACTCTGCTACCTGCAAAGGCTCGAAGGGCGGTCTCTGCAGTGCGGTTAGATAAGTCCCAAGAGGGTATCGAGGGGGGGCGAGGCGGATTCAATCTCCTCGCTCCCCTCAGGAACCTGACGATCAGATCATGCTTCCCCAGGGATTTCCCGTCTACTGCATCATGATGTGCGGCAATAGCGGCAACATACACTTCGAGGGTGGAGGGGGACAGCCGACGCTCCAAAGCCTCTTGCAGGAAAGAAAGCACAGAAATGATCGAACACCTTAGGGGGTCCGGAGAGGCAAACAGATCTATCTGTGCGGCCCCGAAGTGGTCCCATATCAGCTGGACCGCCTGGGGATGGAGTCGCCATTCCCCGGAGGCCACAATCTGTCGTGACAGCTCGTCGGCGGCACGATTGAGCAGGCCAGGGATGTGAACGGCACGAAGCGACCTCAGATGCTTCTGACTCCATAGGAGGAGGTGGCGGGCGAGTTGTGACATGCGACGGGAACGTAGACCACCTTGGCGGTTGATGTACGCAACGGTCGCCGTGTTGTCCGTACGGACCAGTACATGCTTGCCGAGCAGCGTCGTCTTGAGGCGTCTCGAAGCAAGGAGCACTGCTAACAACTCGAGGCAGTTGATGTGCCAATGTAGGGGGGGCCCCGTCCAGGTGCCAGCTACTGCATGCCCGTTGTACGTGGCCCCCCAGCCGGTGTTGGAGGCGTCTGTGGAAACCACAGCATGCCTGGACACTTGTTCTAGGGACACACCGGCCCGGAGAAACGAAAGGTCCGACCACGGGCTGAGGGTTTGGAGGCAGGCCCGGGTGATTTTCACACGGAGCATACCTCTCTGCCACGCCCACCACGGGACTCGGTCGTGAAGCCAGTGCTGGAGTGGTCTCATATGAAGCAGGCCGAGCGGCGTAACTGCGGCTGCGGCTGCCATATGCCCCAGGAGCCTCTGAAATTGTTTCAGAAAAACCACTGTACTGCTCTTGATGAGATTCAGGCAGTTCAGCACCGGCCGGGCGCGATTCTCTGTGAGGCGCGCTGTGTGTTGGACCGAGTCCAGCTCCAAACCGAGAAAAGAGATCCTCTGCACGGGGGCGAGTTTGCTCTTCTCCCAGTTGACCTGAAGACCCAACTGGCTGATGTGCTGGAGCAGCAAATCCCTGTGTTCGCATAACTGCTCCCGAGACTGCGCTAGTATGAGCCAGTCGTCGAGATAGGCCAGCCCGAAGGGTAGGACTTTGTACTGATACGCCTGACCCTCAAACGCGAAACGCAGGAATGGCCTGTGTCGCGGCAGGATGGAGACATGAAAGTACGCGTCCTTCAGGTCTATCGCTGCAAACCACTCTTGGGCACGGACACATTGGAAGATGCGTTTCTGCGTTAGCATTCTGAACGGGAGCTTGTGGAGGGCCCGGTTCAGGACTCGCAGGTCCAAGATTGGTCGTAACCCACCACCTTTCTTGGGTACAATGAAGTATGGGCTGTAAAAGCCGGTCTTCATATCGGCTACAGGCACCGGCTCTATCGCGTCCTTCGCCAGCAGGACAGCGATCTCCGCGCGCATGACAGGACTAGATTTGCTCGACACCGAAGTGTGGCGAATGCCACTGTACCTGGGCGGACTCCGGCGGAACTGAATCGTGTAGCCGAGCCTGATGGTAGGGAGGAGCCAGCTGGACGGGTTGGAGAGCACCTTCCAGGCCTCGACGAACCGGACCAGGGGGACCAGAGGCACCACAGGCATACCCGGGGTGGGGCAGCGAGGTGGAGGACAGGGACCCGGCTCGGAAGGCCCGTGGGCGGCCCGAAGCAGGGTCTGAGTGAGCCGTGCTGCACTTACCTGACTCCACGGGGCAACAGAGGATGGGTGAGAAGGCGGATGACCGGGTCCTCGAACGCATCGTGTTGCCGGCTGGCGAACAAGAGGGGGCTGGGGGGAGCAAGGCTGTTCCACAGGGTCGCAAACCTCCAGCCTCGCCCTCTTGGGACCCAGGGACGGAGAAATTCGCTCTTTCGATAATTTGGGTACCACTGGACTCCGGAGAGCCAATGGTGGAACGGTGACCATCTGAAGAGCTAGTCCCCCCATCCCTGGGTGGCCTGTCTCAGGAATGCTTCTGACACTCGCCCCCTGGCTGGGCAGTGACTGAGACAGACCGGGCGGCCTGCCTGCTGCTGGTTCTACGCTAGGGCCTGGGTGAAGAATGTTGCGGAGACCCCGTGGAACCGGAGGCAGCGGCAGGGGGACGCCCTCGGCGACGAACGGGCGGAGGGACTATCACCGGCGGCAGGGTGGAGGCAACAGCGGGCCGCCGGGATAGGGTGTGTCGGGGAGCCTCCGTCCGAACTTGGGTGGCAGAGAACTGTTGGGCGCAGCTCTCGGCCACGTCGCCGAACAACCCAACCTGGGAAATTGGGGAGTCCAGGAACCGAACCTTGTCCGCATCCGCCATCTCAACCAGGCTGAGCCAACGATGGCGTTCCTGGACCACCAAGGTGGACATCGCTAGACCGACCGCACATGCCGCGACACTCGTACCCCGGAGGGCGAGTCCAATCCTGACGCGAACTCACAGGCCCGCAAGGGGAAACAAGGATCCCCCATCCAGGATGCACCGGCCGTTGGACATAAGTGAGTCGCAACAGACCGCTCCACTGGAGGGATAGCCTCATAAACCTTCACCGCTCCTCCGACAAGGGTAGTGAGGGAGGAAGAACTACTTAAGTCGTTTTCAACAGTAAAAGATGCCGTCCACGACCAAGTAAGCTCTTCATGCACTTCGGGAAAGAAGGGCACTGGGGCGGCGGGCTGAGAACCAGCACGGCCCGCCCCGAGATACCAATCATCCAACCGAGACTGAACAGCACACGGTGGAAGGTTCCACTCGAGCCCGACAGCCTCGACGGCCCGTTTCAGCATAGCTGACAATTCTGGATCCGGCTCGGGCAACATTGAACTCCCAGAGGGAGACAACGCAGCCGAGTCGTCATCTCCAGAAGTCAGCTCACCCTCCGATGCTGCAATCGACGTCCTGTCCTCCAGGGGAGCCCCGAGTGAAACCGCTGGCCGACCCATTACAGATGGACCAGCGGACAACACCGGAGGCTCCAATGGCAGCAGTGGAAGGGAGGGGTGAGGAGCCCACAGGGAATGGTTACCGGGTGGGACATCCAACACTACCCTCCGGTCACCCATCCCACACAGCACCCGTGCAAGGTGGGGCGTGGTAATGGGGACTCGCTCTCCGCGAACGAAGGCGAGTCTCGCCCTCAACACTGCGACAGTCATGTTCCCACAGTGAAAACATGAGCTGTCCACAAAAGCTGTCTCAGCGTGCTGTAAGCCCAAACACGTGATACAACAATTGTGACCATCAGAGAGAGACAGGGAACGACCGCACCCAGAAACGCACGGGCGGAATGACATCTTGAAAAATACATAAACGCACCCGTGTTGCTTTTTTAGGAAGTGAAAAACTCTCATTAGTGCCGGAGCACACAGGGGAATGACCGCGGCAACACTAACACAGGAATGGTGCACCCTGTGTCAGTGAAGCACTCACTTTCTCGCCCTCAACCGACCGTCAGACAAACAAACACAAACAGAAACTTGGTTGCTGTGAGAACAGCAGTTGAGAGCTTGAAGCTCGCGATCACCGCTACACTCGCGCTGCAAACACCGACACCAGGAGAGACTTCCCAAAGAAGCGCCGACACACTCGCTCGTTGTACAACAACACTCTTCAGATCCAGACATGAAGCTCGGCCCCGAAACGAAAGGCAAATGGTGCGTGCATCTACTTCCGTATTTATACCCGCGCTGCGGGGCGGAGTGTGAGATGCAGATCTCGCACGCCAATGTGTATTGGCTCGTTCAATAATACTCGAAGACAATAGGCTCCCTGGCGTGATCCCATTTCAGTCGACCGTCGACTACGTCTGACGTTATCGACTGAAAGGGAAATGGCTCAGATTTTATAAAAAATATCTTAATTTGTGTTCCGAAGTCTTACAGGTTTGGAACAACACAAGGGTGAGTAAATGATGACAGAATTTTTCAATCTTTAATCAAAACTTTCCTCTTTCACTGATGTCTTAAATCCAACCCTACATATGCCTTGTGACACAGCAATACTTTAGATTATGGGTAATATGGGTTGTGTATTGTGTGCCACATTAGCTTTAAAGTAAACAAATACTTACACCAGCCTATACAGATGAACATCCATTTCCTCAGTTTGTCTGTGGAGTATGTCAGTACTATGGCTGTGTGCAGATAGCAGCCCTCTCCAAACATCCAGAAGAAGTTGGTCACATGAAAATAATTATACGCTGCTGTGACCAGCCTGCACCAGATCTGAGAGCGATGAGAGAAAGAGACATCAAGTTAGATGTTTAGAAACTGTCCTAAATTGTACCCTAGGAGATCACCATGCCACTTCTTGTAGGCATTCTCTGTTTTAAAATGCTTTTATTTTAATAGCTTGAGGAAATGAAAGCTTGTGCGTGATTACGTGTGTGTGGAATGTCTACACTTTACGATTGAAGCTGAGTTCAAACACCAATCAGGGGATAAAACCTTTCTACTCCAAAAGAAGGGACATTACAGGTGGGGGTCGGGGTTTGAAACAAGGCCCAGAGATGGAAAAGATTTCGATGAAAGTATGATAAAAGCCAGTGGGTTATCGCTTCTCATGACCGGACTATAAGAAGTACAATACCTCTAAGATGGCCCTATCTGAATATCAAAATATTTATGGCCTTGACAGATCAAACTTAGTAGAAAACACTGCAGAGTGTTAACTACAGCACAAATCATAAGGTTTCATAAAAAAATCTTTAAGGTGTTAGATTTTTTTTTTAGCAAATATTATAGGTGTATGAATTAAATAGTTACTATGAATAGGTAGTTTATCAGTAAATATTGAAGTAATAATAACTACAGTGTTGTTATTTTATATATAGAGAGGTAAACCCTGCACCCCAAGTATGTATATTTTATATTGGTAAAAATTCTTAGACATATACTTTGCCCCAAGATTCTCATCATTGATGATTATTTTGAGTGTTTAGGATTTTTTCTTTTACAAAGTAATAGGCTGGATGGAAATGGCTGGATGGAAACTGTTCCAAAAAGTATTGTATGGACCTCCGCTGGGAAGGAAGAAAGGTGTCTTAGCCACACCCACATATCAACCATCTGTCCTTGATGATCCAATAATCACCACTAGTTTAAGAATACTTGTTTGAGCAATTGATATGTGTCCCAAAGAACTGTGTTGCCGTGACTCAAAGATCTACTTTTAACTGGTTTTAATGATTGAACCCAGTTCATTAAAGGCTGTATACTTTACCACATGAGTTATCCTAAATTTACGAAAAAATATAGGAACAACTGAAACCACACGTACGCAAAAAGCACTTAATCTGTATGGCCTTATAATCGTGTTATAAAAGTTATATAACATCCTAACACGATTATATTAAAGTTATATTAAATTATATTAAAGTATGTTGCATTAATTGTGTATATCCAAGATTATGTAATCCATATATACAATTATATAATAGAATTATGAAATTATACAATTTAATTTCATCTTAAAGGAGTCATAATGTGCAATTTTCACTTTTCCATGAGAATCAATGTATGTTATGATTGACTAACGATTATACATTGGCCGGGATGCCGATATTCAAAAGTGAAGCGTTTGTTTACCCCAGGGTTCTTAAACTAGCCAACGTGCACGCGCACTCGAATACGAGATTTCAATTTCTCCCCCGACTTGACGTCAAGACGGGGCCGGATATACCATATATGGACACCGCAGAGGAGGGCCGCTCTGCCCCTCTCCCCATCATATTCAGTCAAGAAAGATGCAGAAATGTAGTGCACACGTGAGTTGCTCTGTGGTTGACTGTCATAATCCACATTCTAATGTTTTTTCTTTACCCAAAACTGACCAAACTACAAGGGACAAGTGGATGAAATTTATTTTTAATGACGCTGTTCCAACAACCATCTCAACTTGCTCAACGTTAGGTGTCTGCGCTAAACATTTCACAAAAGAATCTTTTACAAATTTGGGACAATATCAGGCGAAGTTGGCATCGAAGCTACGTTTGGAAAAAGGTGCCATTCCAACAATCAGGGACTTGCCTGATTTTGAAACGGTAAGACTGTGTTTTTATTACTATATTTTGTGTAACAAACAGCAGCTAACTACTAATGCGGTTAATGTATGTGATGTAAACACGGGGAATGGACTCTACGAATGCTAGCCACATCTTTCCACTTTGTTTTACACTACAGTAACGTTAGTTACGGTACAGGAGTCCATGCTCAGTGCCTAAAACCGTTTGCTAAATGTAATTCTGAAAACAATATACCACAAAACATTATTAGAAAATTATTAAATATCTAAAAAACCACAACGTCAAAAAAGGCAAAAACAACACATTATAGCAAACGTTAATCTCTATAACCACTGTAAGCTGAAAATAAAGTAGACTACATCTCCGTTAATGTAATCTACATTAAATTAAAGCTAAACTTATGTGGGAGAAAATAGCAAAACACGTTTTAGCTCGTTACTGATGTTAATGTATGTCTCAGTCAAAAAAATTGTCTTTACCATTCAGAGACATGTTGATGTAGACGTCCTTCAATTGACTGTTGTTCCTCTTCCGTTTCCAGCTCTGGTTCAGAGTCTGGCTCAAACATATACGGTTGAATCCCGTAGGTCGCGGCCAGGTCGGGTTCATTAACAACTTGCGCCATGATCTCTTTTTGGAATGATATGCTGAAGTTACCTGCGGTGTCAAGCCCCCTCCTTCCTGCCACCAATCAACGCGCCCCTCATTTGCATTATTAAAATGACCGTCCACGACAGCCAAAACCTCGCATCAGATCTTGCGAGACAATAATGCATTCAGAAATAAGGGTCAAACGAGCTCTGTGTTTATTTTTTTCCAATTTTTCTTTTTTAGAAGGGCATGAAATGACTATAATAGAGCGTGGGTATCAAAGTTAATACTACATTATGACTCCTTTAAATACATTCCATCATAGAGTTTAAGAGTAAGAAAAGCTGCGCTATAGCCTTCAGCTGCAAGGTTTCTCTGAATAATGCAGATATACCAGTATGTACAGCTAATGAGAGGTCTGTAATCATGGCATAAAAGGTGTTTATTGTGAGAACTGCTGAGAATGGCACACTAGGCATTGCTCGAGGATCGGGCGAGAGTGCGTCTGCAAACAGCGTCAAGTTTGACGTGTGTGAAGAAAGGCTGTCAAGTCAAGTCACCTTCATTTATATAGCACTATATTTAACAATATACAGTAGATAATTTCAAAGCAGCTTTACCGTGAAAATAGGAAATTAAAGTAACAGAGATTATTTTGGCTTTACAGCAGCTCTAGAAATAAGTTATTGTCTAGCTAAAGTTCGTTTTGATTGATTCACTTCCGTCGCAACGATCATTGGTTATTAACTTAGGGGCCGCTAACACGACACCGTTCTTACACAAAACGTCTCGGTTACGTATGTAACCCTAGTTCCCTGATAGGGAACGAGACGCTGCGTCAAACGCTGCGGGAACGCCCCTGCGTTGTGCGTCATGAAGCACGTATGGAATCAGCCCAATGGAGAGATGAAACGTCATAGGCGGGTGACGTCATCGACCAGGAAACTATAAAGCACCCCAAAAACACAAGCGCATTAGCTTCTGATAGGCTTGAAGGAAGCGCTAACGGGAGTGCCGGGAGTATGGCGGAGCGACGCAGCGTCTCGTTCCCTATCAGGGAACTAGGGTTACATACGTAACCGAGACGTTCCCTTTCAAGGGAACTTCGAGCTGCGTCAAACGCTGCGGGAACGCGAATACCCACGTCGCCATAGGACCAAATGACCGTCATGTGAGACTAGCGCACAGAGGACGAGAGCACCTGTGCCCCAGGGGTAGAGCTTAAGTCTAGGTCATAGAACTTAATAAAAGTATGCGGTGAAGACCATCCAGCCGCATCACAAACATCACTCAGGGAAACCCCCGACAAAAGAGCTTTAGAAGCAGCCATACTCCTGGTAGAGTGAGCTCGGACAACCAAAGGTGAAGGCTGGCCAGCCGACTCATAAGCAAGTGAGATAGCCTCAACCACCCACTTGCTCATTCTCTGTTTAGACGCCGGACACCCTTTCCTGGGTGGCCCGAAACATACAAAAAGTTGTTCTGATTTCCTCCACAGGGCAGCTCTGTGGACATAAGCGTCTAATGCCCTAACAGGGCAGAGTGAATTAAGTTTCTCCTGGTCCGATGACATAAATGGAGGAGGACAGAAAGCCTGCAGAACCGTAGGTCTAACAATATTAGTAGGAACCTTAGGAACGTAACCTGGTCTAGGATGCAGAAAAGCTTTAACCATGCCAGGTGCAAATTCCAGGCACGAGGGTGAAACCGACAGAGCCTGCAAATCTCCGATTCTTTTTAGTGAAGAGATAGCAAGCAAAAAGATAGTCTTAAAAGTGAGAAACTTCTCGGGAACTTCTTCGATAGGTTCAAAAGGAGCTAGGGAAAGACCTTCTAATACAATGGCCAGATCCCAAGTCGGCACCCTCGTACGAACTGCTGGCCTCAGCCTCAAAGTGCCACGGAGGAAACGAGTTATAAGCGGGTGTCTCCCAAGAGAAACTCCACTGAAAGGGACGTGGTAAGCAGCTAGTGCCGCCACATACACCTTTAGTGTGGAGGGGGATAACCCTGTGGAGAAGCGCTCCTGCAGGAATTCCAGCACTGCACCCACTGGGCAGTTAACTGGGTCCTGCAGGTGTTCTCCACACCAAGAAGTGAAAAGTTTCCACTTCAAGGCATAAAGCTTCCTCGTGGATGGAGCTCTGGAGTTAAGAATGGTCTCAACAACCTCGGTTGAGAGACCGGAGTCTATGAGCTGGGCCCCCTCAGAGGCCAAGCCCACAGTTTCCACAATTCTGGGCGGGGGTGAAGTATCGTGCCCCCCGCCTGGGAGAGTAGATCCCTCCTGACCGGGAGCTCCAAAGGAGAACCGTCCAGGAGAGAAATCAGGTCCGCAAACCATACTCGGGCCGGCCAGAACGGGGCTACTAGTAGTAGACTGACCCCGTCCCGGCGGACCCTCTCCAGAACTCCTGGTAACAGAGCAATCGGGGGAAAGGCGTACAGACGTGACCTCGGCCACGGCTGCACCATAGCATCCAACCCCAGGGGGGCTGGAAGAGTGATGGAGAACCACCGATGACAATGAGTGGTCTCCTTGGAAGCGAATAGGTCCACCTCGGCGCGACCGAAACTCAACCAAAGGAGCTCCACCACCTCGGGGTGGAGTCTCCATTCCCCTGGCCTCGGCCCCTGCCTCGACAGGGAGTCTGCTACCACATTCAAATACCCAGGGAGATACATTGCTCTCAGAGATAGTAGCTTCCCTTGGGACCACAGGAGGATCTGACGGGCCAACTTGTAAAGCCGGCGAGACCGCAGGCCCCCCTGATGATTTATATAAGAGACCACCGACGTGTTGTCTGATTGAACTAACACATGATGGCCTCTCAGGTCTGTTAGGAAGTGTTTCAGAGCCTGAAACACAGCCAACATCTCTAGACAATTTATGTGCCACGAAAGATGATGATCCTGCCACAGACCTTGGGCTGGGCGACCACTCATGACCGCCCCCCACCCTGTGAGGGAAGCATCCGTCGTTAGCGTTATGCGACGACAAAGAGCCCCCAGCACAGGACCTTTGGATAGGAACCAAGTTTCTCTCCACATGACCAGAGCACGAAGGCAGCGCCGCGTGACTTTGAACGTGCGGAGCGGATTTCCCCTCGGGGAGAATCCCTTGGTCCTGAGCCACCACTGTAGCGGTCTCATGTACAACAGGCCGCAAGGTATAACGTTGGACGCTGCTGCCATCAGACCCAACAGTCTCTGAAACTGCTTGACAGTGAGTAGCTGGCCTAGCTTCACTTGTTTCACAGCTGAGAGAATCGAAGCGATGCGGGTCGGAGAGAGTCGCGCCCGCATCGATACCGAATCCCAAACGACACCCAGAAAAGTGGTCTTCTGGGAAGGAGATAATACACTTTTCTTTGCGTTCAGCCTCAACCCCAACTTTCTGATATGAGCGAGGACGACATCTCGATGCCGAACCGCCATCTGCTCGGTCTGAGCTAAAATCAACCAATCGTCGATGTAATTGAGAATACGAATGCCCTGAAGCCTCAGAGGCACTAGTGCTGCACCCATGCATTTCGTGAAAGTGCGGGGAGATAAAGCTAGGCCAAACGGAAGAACCCTGTACTGGTACGCCTCGCCCCCGAAGGCGAACCTCAGGAACTTCCTGTGTTGTGGAAGGATGGACACATGGAAGTATGCGTCCTTCAGATCTATCGTGACAAACCAGTCCTCGGACCTGATTTGAGACACGATCTGCTTGATAGTGAGCATCTTGAATTTTAGCTTCCCTACCGAGCGATTCAATATGCGCAGGTCTAAAATTGGACGCAACCCCCCATCCTTCTTTGGAACGATGAAATATCGGCTGTAATAACCTGACTCCAAACTGGGAGGAGGAACCCGTTCTATAGCCTCTTTTTGAAGGAGCGTTTTCACCTCTTGTTCCAATACCAGAGCCTGCTCGGGGCCCACCACTGTGTGCAGAACCCCTCTGAATTTTGGTGGACGACACCTGAACTGGATAGCATAACCCTTTTCTACTGTCTGCAGGACCCAATGAGATATTTTTGGAAGGCTTTTCCACTCTGCCAGAAATTCTACTAAGGGTACCAGCCTCTCGAGACTGGCCTCTGGTGTAACTTGAGCAGCAGACGCAGCGCCCTGTAACGGCGCACCGGCAGGGAACAACTGGTCTGACCGCTCTGAGACCCTCCTCAGAGGGAGCGAGCGTCCCTCGGGAAAGCGCTCGCTGGGATCGTCTGTGCCCCGGCATAAAGGCGGGGTTGGCAGAACGAGCCCCTGAGGGCACCGAGGAGGAATGGGCACCGTAAAAAGAGGTGAACACCTTTCCGCCTCGGTGGGGACCACCCTCAGCATCCTGAACGGCTTGGCGTCAGGACTTCTTCTTAGCCGAAGCCTTCTTAGCCAATATAACTGTCCTCAGATCAGTTCTACTGGGAGAAGGCTTCGGCTGAGAGTGTCGCGGCTGAGCCCACTGTCCAGCAGGGGGAGCACGAGACGCGACACTCTGCCTCTGCTGCGCTCTATGTGATGAGCTCGAAGACGGCCGGGGCTGCTCCCGCCCAGCAGCCCCAGGGACATGAACTTTAAGGGGAAGAAACTTTTTAAAAGCTGCAGTTTGTTTCTTTTCTTCTTGAAATTTATCGATAACTGAATTCACAGCATCACCAAACAACCCCATGGGAGAAAGAGGAGCATCTAAAAGAAAAGCTTTTTCTCTCTCTTTAATATTAGTCTGATTTAACCACAAATGTCTTTCTGCGGCCACCAGAGCTGCCATAGAACGACCCATTAATTTGGCCGATTCTCTGGTGGCACGCAGGGATAAATCAGCAGCCTGACGCAGTTCGCGAACTACGTCAGTACTGACCTCCTCACTCTCACTCATGTCCCTTAGCAGATCAGCCTGGTATGCATGCAAGATCGACATAGTATGCAGACATGACGCAGCCTGACCTGCTGCCAAATATGCTTTACCCACCAAAGCCGAAGTGTTTCTTAAAGGCTTGGTGGGTAATGCCGGTGCCTTAAAAGATGATGCTGCTTCGGGGGAGAGATGGCTCGCAAGCGTCTCTTCCACACGAGGCAAAGTACCATAACCATGAGCCTTGGCTCCCATAATATTAGCGTATGTTGAAGTCTGGGGACTAAACACTCTATATGACACCGGTTTTCTCCATGATTTCGACACCTCGGTGTGGAGATCATGGAAAAACGGCAGGCACCGGCGTGGAGGCTGCACACGTGACGGCAAAAATCTCTCATCCAACTTTGATTTAGAAACAGACTCCTGTCTAGTCACTGGCCATTCAATATTAAGTTTTTCAACAGCTCTTGTTAACACCTCCATACGCTCATCACACTCAGGAGTGTGGGGTGGCGAATCCTCCACATCTCCCTCAACACTAACAACATCAAGTTCCTCAGAACTGGATAGCTGCAGCATTGGTGCCTCAGCCCGAGCGGAAGAGACCGCAGCGCGTGCTTCCGAACCCGGGACTGAGGCACTGGATCTCACAGGTGAAGGGAGAGATAAGGCAGAGCCCGTCTCAAACCCCGCTGTGAGATCCATCTGCGATCCCCACGATAAGCGCCGCCGCTCTGCCTCGGCAAAAGCGGGACCCGAACCGCGGGGAGCGCGCACCGAACCGCTCTCCTCAAAGAGCGATCGGCGGGAGCGGAGCGTCCTTAACGGCAAACGCTCGCAATGCTCACAGTCTGCTCCCTCGAGAGCAAACTGGGCATGCTGAACTCCCAAACAAACAACACAAAGATCATGTGTATCCCCGCTCGTTAAATAACGCGAGCAGGGAGGAACACACTTTCTAAACTGCTGTTCGTCCGCCATAATCTCACAATATATATATATATAGGGATAAATTGTTTGTGTGGTGCAGGGTATGTAAGACAGACAATATCACACAGGGACAGATTCACATGTAGCGCGACTGAAAGCACAGAAGCTAATGCGCTTGTGTTTTTGGGGTGCTTTATAGTTTCCTGGTCGATGACGTCACCCGCCTATGACGTTTCATCTCTCCATTGGGCTGATTCCATACGTGCTTCATGACGCACAACGCAGGGGCGTTCCCGCAGCGTTTGACGCAGCTCGAAGTTCCCTTGAAAGGGAACCCTTAGTGCGATCCAGCCGCTCATTTGCACAAAACAGTGCCTGGTGGCTCGAGAACGCAAACCATGAAATAGGTTCCAAGGTACAAGCCTTGAACAATTTATAATACAGAATTTGTATTACACATGAAGTCGGAATTATCCTGACAACGTTTTATCAGAGGTAAAGGGAAAAGAAGGAGGCCTTCGCAGTGGAGAGACTAGTTGAGACTTCAGGACTGTGTTGTCGTCGTGTCCAGGCGCAGGTCCTTCATCAGATCCAGAAAAGGTCTGGATCCTCTTTGGATCCTAAACCTCAGGATAAACAGAGAGACTAATATTAGCGTAGATGCCATCCTTCTTATGATGTAACAAGTACATCAGGATTTATGGGAAGTGTTCCCGGTTCCGGCTGACCTAATCTATGCAGCCTAACATTGAATTATAGAAGTCTATAATGTGTTATGTGTATGCTAGGTCGAATAGATGTGTTTTTAATCTAGATTTAAACTGACAGAGTGTGTCTGATTCAATGTTAGGAAGACTGATATGCTAATATGCTAATATGGTAATTTTTCCTGGTTCTGGTAAGAACTTTAGCTGCTGCGTTTTGGACCAGCTGTAGTTTGTCTATTAAGTGTGCAGGGCAACCACCCATAATAGCATTACAATAATCTAGCCTTGATGTCATGAACGCATGAACTAACAGTTCCGCATTTGTCATTGAGTAGACTGTGCTGTAAGGAAAGCGTGTGCGGAAAGCTCTTATATGAGGATGGTTTGGGTGTGTTTTATGCAAATGACTAACCTTGTGCACGTTCACTAACAATAGAAATATGCTAAGAACAAATTCATGTGCGTACGAACATGTTGTGAATTAGGCGGAGATTATTCGTGAGAAGTTCTCCTGTGCGTACAAATGCAAAATAACCCACACTATTTTTAGGGAACGGGACCCAATGTTCTTCTGCAATATAGAGTACATACTTTTTGTATACACATATAAACAAAGCTGATTAATAAACCACCTGACAGAGAAAAAAAATATAAAACATGTGAATGACAGATGTTTAATGTTTAACGGACAGTACAGTATGACATACTGCGGCTGGATGAAAAAGCAGTGACACTCCTGACATTTGCAAGAGTCATATTGGCTTCTGTGGGTCTCAGGACCCTGTTTAATCCTGTTTAATCCTACCATCCGCTCTTTTGTTTTGGCCATATTTCATAACTGAGCTCTGTCATGTTGTTGTCTCACGAGAAGATAAAAAATCTGTCACTCTCAACTCAAGATTGAAGATCACAGCTGTGAGTGTTGACTGAAGTGGGAATTCAAGTGTCACTGAGAGATTATAAACTTTCAGACCTGCGGCTTCTCGTTAAAAGGGGTGACTTTTCTCACAATCTGTAGGAGAAAGCAAAATCTCAGTCTAACACTTATATCAGCCTTATGGGCTTAAGAAACTATTGTAGACCAATTTATTCCTGGCATTAATCAGCAAACTAATAGTCCATAGACCATTACATGTATTCTGTGGTAACGATTTTATTTCAACATGTGAAATAGTGGGGAAAAAATGAAAAGCTCTCTTAGTCATAAAGCCTTCCAGCTCTCAGAAGTACTTCTTTAGAATCTTAGAACCCTCTTTCATAATAGGCCCCCTGTTGTGACAGGAATTTAGGACCTTGTAGAGATTACAAGCTTCTGTAGGATCTTTATTGCTAATTTTGCAGTTATTTACAGAATAATGTCTTTCATTAACTGGCATTGTGTAAATTCTCCAGAAAGTGACACTTTTCACAATAAATGTGTCATTTTGCGCTATAAAACCCAATGAAAAGCAGTTGGCTCTGACTTGTGAGCCTTTGAATGCATCTTATACATACAGCAAAAAAGACAATGCAAAGCTCAAACTCATTAAGCAAAGCGGATCGAATGAGTCAAGATGTTCTTTGTATAAACCACAAGGCAACTGGGATCACTTGCTTGAACCGTAATTGAAACAATTCAACACAACTGCATCAATGACATTGTGTATTTACACAATTTTATTCACAGTTAAACAGACAACTCTCCATTTTGTCCAAGAAGGCTAATTTTATTTAATCTAGACATGTCAATAGTAAGCATTTGTCTTCAAATAATTTCTTATCACTTTTAAACATCTCAAATGAGCTTTACTTGAATGTAAACTAGGAGAATTAGGCCACTGCTGTCTATATACAGACCTGGAGGAATGTGTAATAACCACTTCCGCCTGAAAACGCCTTGCAAGTTTTTCTCTAGGGGAGTTCAGAAGTAGATTTAATGTGCTGCTGTGCAAAATCTTAGCATGAAGAGGCAATTAAGTCGCCTCTTGCATAAAATACAGATAAATAGATACAAATTAGGCTTTGGCAAAAGCAAAAGATAAGCATCAAGGACAAACATGGTGGAACTCTGATACCATCCGAAAAGCCATGTGCATCATAGAGTATGAGGTTGAATTTGAATAGAAGATAGAAGAGCCCTTTGGGACTGATATAGACGTGGTGGTAGATGAATTAATTGCTTTACTCAGATGAGTTGATTAAGGAAGCACAGAAATGTGGAGGGTAATTAATTCTCAGGGAAGCATAGTGGACGATGAGCTGTTTGCATTCCTCCCCAAACACCCACAGATTCACATCTAGTGCCAGTTAGATTTCCACGCCTGTAATGAGTGCAGAAACGGAGACCCAGGTGTCAGGGACATTTTTTGAATGCAATTATTAAACTTGTGTTTCTCTGCATGTGAGCCAACAGAATGAGGAAATAACAGCAGGTTGAAGAGAGGGAAATAGTGAGAACGAACAATGGATTGAAAAAAAGAGCGGGTGTGCACATATTGTGAGAAAGAATAATAGATTATGTGTGCACTGGTTGTGTATTTTGAAAGGAAAGGTAATAGGAGAAGGAGAGATTTTTTGTCTTCGTATGTGTTTACTCACCACATTGCTCTCATGCACCTCTGGATTCATAGTGAGCTGCACCACAAACCAGGTGGCATTTCGCAGGATAAATGCCGTAATCAGGTTCCAGTGGATGATATTTCTCAGACACCGGATACTCCTGAGAATGGAGGGGAAGGAAAGATGGAGGAGGCGAAAGATGGAAAGAAAGAGTTAAGATGTTAGATGAAAACATCTTCTTCTTATCTTCTTATCTAGGCTTTTAGTTGTATTTTTCACAGGGATTGAATACACTCGCAGCTTGACTTCATTTTGTTGTATTGGTAGATCCATTGTGTTGTTGAGTTTTCTCAGCATGCAGTCCCATCAGAGCACATTATGTTTATCTTTAAATGGCACACCGACTGTGTGAAGCGGTTGCATCTTCAAGTACGCAGAGTTCATATTCAGAACTCGTATGATATATACAAAGGGAGTCAATTGATTAAAAACCAGCTGACTTAATGACTGAATTTATTATATGTAGCACAAAATATGTATTTTGAAAAATGTTGCTAACAAAACAGTTTTGGTACCCACTGACTTTGGACAAAAAACAAAAAAAAAACCCTGATACATCTCTCAAAATATGTTCATTTATGTTCCACAGAGGATAGAAAATCATACCCCTTTCGTAAATAATGACCAAAGTTGAATTTTTTGTCAACACTTCACAGTGAAATGTGTTGTTTTCCCATCGTCATTCTTTTCGTTTGATTCATATCCATTAGAATTTTGTTGTCAGGGTGATAAAAGCAATGGAAAATGGTTTGGTACTGAAAACGATATTAAACATGGTGCCTAACGGTCCTTCTTTGTGTGTTTTATACTGCAGAAAATGTCACCAGTGCCTCAGGAGAAACATTTGGATCTGGCTGCTGCTTTGAAAAGCTACACTCCAACATTTCAGCATTTTACAACAGGTTTCCTGGTTCTGAAAGGCTTCAGCAGATAGAAGAAACTGCTCTTATAAGCAACACGCTAAACTGGCAGTCAGGATAGAGTTTTAAAGAATTAAAGAATGTAAAGCAGGTCAAGAAGTTGAAGGCTTACTCAATGCACTTTGAGTGAACTTGGCTTTCAGACTGACAACCCAGATTTGTGTCATCAAGCATTAAAAGGGTTTGCCCTAATGGAAATCACAGCATAAACACAGTCAGAAAGGCTAAAGAATATTTTATGCAGACATTTCTTTGTTATCATGTTGTATATTCTCATGTTTGCTGGTATAGAACAGCATCAAGATGCTCTGTAAACTTCTATTTTTACCAACACATTTGCTTAAAAATTTTATCAGATGTTTTGCCTTGGAATGGAACAACTGAGAGAGAATTTGTTATTAAATTACCTTTATTTAGCTTCAGGACTGTTTATGTGATATGTGACATCTATTGGGATGTCATACTGCTATTTTTCATGAGGGGATATCAGTGCCAGTTTTGGCTCAACATTGTGCCTTGGCAAGATACAACATGATAAAACAAACAGGGAAAAAAAAGTTTTAATAGTTAGAAGTCAGATGTGTTAGTCAAGTTTTCGTTTAGAATGCAAGAAGACTAGGGTTCAAAACCCGACCAAACTTTTTCTGAAATAGATTAATCAAAATCGCATCTGATCTTGACATTCAGTGATCCTCAGCGTGTGTTTTAATTTACAATTTTTTTCAGCTTCTTTCCCTTGTTATAGTTACTGCATACATAACAGAAGTGCGATTCAGAGGTCAACTTGCTTGTGATATCAGCTTCAGGCTGGAGCCGGTATTTACAACTGACCAAAGACCAACAGTGACCTCCAAATCAAAGCTGTCATCATTATTAGATAAGCAGCAAAACTTCCCAGATCAGAAGAATTAAAGAATAACTTACAGGAGGACGAGAATTTATGAGTAAACTCTTAGGACAGTTTCTCACTGCCACAAACGAACACCAAGTGGAATGAAAATCAATAGAAAACATCACGAACAGTATTAATCATCTACGAATCATGTAACAGCCAAAAAATGAGAAGAAAGCACCATTAAATAACCTCTATTTTTAAAAATGTAACTCTCACTGCAAAGGACAGATGGGTCACTATGATCGCATGTGACATTTTACCAGTTCATATGGAAAATGGGCTGATGTTCTCCATGCATGTTGAAAGTTGAGTTATGCAAAATGAAATGTACCCTGAAACTTGAGGGTTTATTCTTTATCCTTTCTCTGGAAATGTTAACCTGTTAAGGGTTATTAAGTGATGATAAATAGACATGTGGCATTGATTTTACATCACTTATTTAAAACAGTTCATAATATGTCATTTATTGGCTGCTGAAATGTTTATGCTAATAAGAGCTGGTTAATATCCATTTTTCACTCTCTCTATGAACTTCTGACCTCTTTTCCAATTAATTCTGACAGCTCGAAGGAAACAAAAGTAAAACAGGGAGATTTTGTTGAATTGCTCAACCAATCAAAAATGTGTCATTTTCATGTTGTCTCCATCCAATAACATCTTGTGTCAATTGAGGGACTTTCAATTATTATGTGATACACTGTGATAAAGTCTATAAAAGTAATACAAAATCTAACATTCTGGAATGCTTATTTTTGTAAATATTAAACTAATGCATTTCACATTCACTACAGATCTACTGTATAAACACATTTGCACTTGCACAGACAAACACAATAAGCAGTTGCCTCAGTTGTGCTTTTGTGTGGCATCTCAGCAGGAAGATGCTAGTCATAGGGCAATTAATTTATTGCAAGGGATGCAAGGAAAAAAATGATGACATTGCTCAGCACCTAAGCCTTTATCTCTCTGCCTGTTTATCTCATTAGCAGATCAAACTTAAAAAGAAAACGTCTCAGGTTGCGTATGTAACCCAGGTTCCCTGATAGGGAATGAGATGCTGCGTTTGAGACGCGGTGGGGATGCTCTGCGTGAATACGTAGTGAAGCACGTGTAAAATCAGTCCAATGGAAGCCCGCAACGACATAGGTGACATCATAGACCAGGAAACTATAAAGCACCCCTGAATTCAGACCGCGACAGCTTCTGAAAAACCTGAAGCAAGTCGATCAGGGCATGCAGGAAGTATGGCAGATAAACGCAGCGTCTCATTCCCTATCAGGGAACCAGGGTTACATACGTAACCTGAGACGTTCCCTTTCAAGGGAACTCGAGCTGCGTTTGAGACGCGGTGGGAACCCCACACCCACTACGCCATAGTGACAAATGCCCGTTCTGTGTGAAGTCCGGCGCACACTAAGAAGCAAGCTACCTCGCCCCAGGAGTGGAGAGGTCAAGGTCATAAAACCTGACAAATGTATGCGGAGAGGACCATCCTGCCACATTACAAACATCAAGAAGGGAAACACCCGAAATTAAGGCCATAGAGGCCGCCATACTCCTGGTAGAATGGGCCCGAACAGCCATAGGTGAAGGCTGTCTGGCCACTTCATAAGCCAATGATATAGCCTCAATTATCCATTTGCTCATCACCTGTTTAGATGCAGGGCATCCTCTCTTGAGTGACCCAAAGCAGACAAATAACTGCTCAGACTTACGCCACAGGGAAGCTCTGTGGACGTAGGCATCTAAAGCCAGAACTGGACATAACAGGTTAAGTTGTTCCTGATCTGGGGTATTAAAAGGTTGAGGATAAAAGGCCTGCAACACTATTGGGCCCCCAACATTAACTGGGACCTTAGGAATATAACCCGGTCTCGGGTTGAGAAATGCCTTCACCATACCAGGTGCAAATTCCAGACATGAAGGAGCAACCGACAGGGCATGCAAATCACCAATTCTCTTGATAGAAGAAATAGCAAGGAGAAATAAGTTTTTTAAAGTGAGGAATTTTGCGAACCGGCAGGGAACAACCAAATTGGCAACGCAGCCTCTCTCCTCGGAGAATCGCCCCCCGGAGCGCGCCAAGGAGGGACGTTCCTCGGAATCGTTCCTCCCTGGAGGGGAACACCCTCAGAAGCCTGATGGCCTTGGCGTCAGGACTTCTTCTTAGACCAAGCTCTCTTAGTGATGACAGTCCTCAGATCCTGTCTACCTCTAACAGGCTTGGACTACGACGCCACTCAGGAACCCCGGATTGAGGAGGTGCCCGAGCGGCGACGCTCTGTTTTTGCTGGAATCTGTGTGCGGAGCTCGTAGACGGATGAGACTGCTCAGGCTTTATGTTACGAGCAGCCTCGGGGACATTGGACCGGCGAGGAAGAAACCTCTGAAACGCAGCCGCTTGTTTTTTGTTTTCTTGAAACCTATCGACAACACAATTTATAGCGTGGCCAAACAGACTTGTAGGTGAAAGTGGTGCGTCCAGAAGAACAGACCTATCTTTATCCTTCATCTCTGATAGATTTAGCCATAAATGACGCTCCGTGGCCACCAGGGCTGCCATAGAACGGCCAACAGATTTGTCCGTCTCCTTGGTGGCCCGGAGAGATAGATCTGTCGTGCAACGCAATTCTCGAATTGTATCAGCACTAACTTCCTCACAATCGTTCATGTCCCTCAGCAGGTCAGCCTGGTATGCTTGGAGAATTGACATAGTATGTAAGCATGCCGCGGCCTGACCTGCTGCCGAATACACTTTACCCACCAACAAAGATGTATTTTTTAAAGGTCTGGTGGGTAACGTCGGGGCTTTCGGAGAAGATGATGACTCGGGGGAGAAATAGCTTGCAAGCGTGTCCTCAGCACGAGGCATAGTCAGGTAACCTAGTGATCAATCCCTTGAACCTTACTATAATTACTAGTCTGTGGATTATGCACTCTGAAAGACGCAGGTTTAATCCACGATCTTGAGACCTCGTTGTGGAGATCGGGAAAAAACGGGAGTTCCCGACGAGGAGGTCGTGATCTAGATGGTAGATAGCGCTCATCTAAAAGACTCTTTCTAGATTCAACACCAAAATCATCGGCTGGCCACTCAATATTTAATTTAGTAACAGCACGAGATAAAACCTCCAAAAGGTCCTCATCAGCAGGGGTATGAGCTGGCGAACACCAGATCCTCACCAGAATCCCCCATATCAACGAAATCCAGATCCTCAGAACTGGATAGCCGTAATATTGGTGCCTCAGCCTGGGAAGGAGAAACCGCAGCGCGGGCTCCTTCCTGGGCAAAGACACCGGATCCAGCAGGTAAGGGCTGAGAAAGGGCGGGGCCCGTCTCAAACCCCGCTACTAGATCCATCTGTGAACCCCAAGATGAAAGCCGTCGCTGTGCCTCGGCAGCAGCGGGACCCGCACCTCGGGGAACGCGAACCGAACTGTCCTCCTCAAAGAACGCCTGGCGAGAGCGGAGAGTTTTCATAGACAAACTCATGCAATGGTCACAATCAGCCCCCTCGAGGACTGACTGGGCATGCTCCACTCCCAAACAAGCAACACAAAGCTGATGTGTGTCCCCACCCGTGATACAACGAGGGCAGGGAACAACACAACGTTTATAAGATTGCTTGCTCGCCATACTGATAGATAATATATATATATATATAGGGCTTGACAGACAACAATAAATAGACAAGGACAGATATACAGAGAGCGCTTGCTGAAGGTACAGAAGCTGTCGCGGTCTGTATTCAGGGGTGCTTTATAGTTTCCTGGTCTATGACGTCACCTATGTCGTTGCGGGCTTCCATTGGACTGATTTTACACGTGCTTCACGACGTAATCACGCAGAGCGTCCCCACCGCGTCTCAAACGCAGCTCGAGTTCCCTTGAAAGGGAACAACATCAACATGAGAGGCTCATGAGAGGGAAATACTTTCCTAAATATTTCCTTGCAAAAAGAACATTAGTTTTTAATTAAATGTTAAGCAATTTTATGGTTGAATTGTAGGCGGGTCCAAATGGTGGGCAGTTTTCACCTTTTCCAATAGGGGAAAATTGTCTCGGGTTATGACTATAACCCTTGTTCCCTGAGAAGGGAACGAGACACTGCGTCGTTGAAAACGGCTCTTTGGGAACGCTCCCTTAGCATGCGCCTCTGAAGTATGAATGAAACTAATCCAATCCTGATTGGTGTTGCGTCATGACGTAACATGTGACGGCACATAAAAGTGACGCCGGCACACACACACATTAGCCTCGCGATGAAGCAAGCTGCTCCTAGGCATAGAGCGGCGTGGCAAGACGACGCAGTGTCTCATTCCCTTCTCAGGGAATAAGGGTTATAGTCATAATCCGAGACGTTCCCTTTCGAGGGAACTCGCACTGCGTCGTTGAAAACGACTCTTTGGGGAACGAATGCCCACTAGGCCACGCACCGAAAAAGGCCTGCCCTAGAGTGAAACTGATCTCAGGCAGTCAGCTAGGACGAGAGCACACGTGCAATAGGCGTACTAGGGAGGTGCAGACTATAAACCTGATAAAAGTGTGTGGGGTAGCCCAACCGGCTGCCTCACAGATCTCCTGGAGGGGCATTCCCGAGAGGAGGGCCCTAGAGGACACCATTCCTCTGGTAGAATGAGCCCTTACGGCCAAAGGTGAAGGCAAATTGCGCACCTTGTAGGCCTACTTATGGTTTGTATAGCCGGGAGCCCCTAATAGGTGACCCAAAACACACTACAGTAGGTCCGACCTCCTCCAAGAAGAGGACCTCTCAAGGTAAATACTCGGAACTCTGACTGGCAGAGCAAGGAACCTCTCCTTTTCTGCCGACACATGAGGTGGAGGATGAAAAATTTGCAGGACCATGGACCTAGCCATGTTAGTTTACACTCAAGGCCCATAACTGGGTCTCGGATGCAGGATGGCCTTAACTCCGCCAGAGGCAAACCCCAAGCAAGCTGACGATAATGCCAGGGCTTGGAGATCTCCCAGTCTCTTTAAAGAAATAGCTAAGAGAAAGGCTATCTTGAACGTGAGGTCCTAGGCGAAGCCGACTGGAGGTATTCGAAGGGAGTCAGGGATAGCCCTTCGAGAACCACCGCCAGGTCCCAGGAAGGAACCCTAGACCTGACTGTCGGTCTCATCCTCCAAATACCATGGAGAAATAGTATAACCAGTTGGTGCTTCCCCAAAGGCCCAACATTTAGTGGTCCATGGAACACCGCAATGGCAGCCAGGTACACCCTACGTGTGGACCGGGAGAGATTCGCAGAGAAACGATCTTGAAGAAACTCCAGAACTGAATCCATTGGGCAGTTAACTGGGCCAAACTCATGTTCTCTACACCAAGTGAAAAAACATTCCACTTGAGGCCATATAATCTCCTAGTAGGCAGAACCCTAGAGATAAGTATGGTTTCGACCACCCCAGATGATAGACCAGCATCTAGGTACTGAGCCCCCTCAGAGGCCAGACCCACAATTTCCACAGCTCCGGACGAGGATGGAATATAGTGCCCTCCGCCTGAGACAACAGATCCCTCCTCAGAGGAATCTGCGATGGCGGAGCTATCAGGAGTGAAATTAAGTCTGAAAACCATACTCGGGCTGGCCAAAATAGGGCTACCAGAAGAAGACTGATGCCCTCCTGACGGACCCTCTCCAGGACTCCCGGGAGCAGAGCGATCGGTGGAAAAGCGCACAGGCGAAGCCTCGGCCAGGCCTGTACCATGGCAACCAACCCCAGCGGGGCTGGATGAGTGAGGGAGAACCAAAGTGGACAGTGGGACGTCCCTTGAGACGCAAACAGATCCACTTCAATTGGTCCAAACCTCTGACATATCAACTCCACCACCTCTGGATTGAGTCTCCATTCCCCGGGCCTCAGCCCCTGCCTCGACAGGATGTCTGCTCCCCGATTCAGAACCCCCGGGACATATATTGCTCCTATAGATAATATTTTCCGTTCGGACCATAAAATGATCTGATGCGCCAATCTGGATGGAGGGCGCGATCTGAGTCCCCCTTGTCGGTTCAGATAAGCTACCGCTGATGTATGGTCCGAACGTATCAAAAGAAGTGGTAACCTATGATGTCTGGGAGGAGGCTCCTCAGAGCCCTGAACACAGCCAACATCTCTAAGCAATTTATATGCCAAGAATGATGATGGTCCTGCCACAGACCCCTGGCAAAGTGGCCGTCCGAGACCCCGCCCCAGCCAGTGAGGGAAGCGTTTTTCGAAACAGTTTTCCGACGACATGACGCCCCTATCAATGGCCCTTGAGACAAGAACCAAGGTTTCTTCCATATTAATAGGGAACTAAGGCATCTGCGCATCGTAACGAAGGCATCGTAACCGAATTCCATACCACGCCCAGAAGAGTAGTCTTCTGAGCTGGGTCCAACACATTTTTCTTAGTGTTGAGTCTCAACCCCCGGTTCTGAATGTGGCCAAGGACGACATCTCGATGCCGAACTGCCATTTCTCGAGACTGGGCCAATATGAGCCAGTCGTCAATGTAATTCAGTATACGGATGCCCTGAAGCCTCAGTGGAGCCAGAGCCACATCCATACATTTAGTGAACGTGCGGGGAGAGAGTGCTAGGCCGAACGGATGAACCCGATATTGGTTGGCTTCGCCCCCGAAAGCGAACCTCAAGAACCTCCTGTGACATGGAAGGATGGAGACATGAAAATAAGCCTCTTTTAGATCTATAGTGACAAACCAGCCGTTGGATCTGATTTGGTTCACGATAATGGGAATAGTAAGCATTTTGAACCTGGATCTCCTCAAAGAACGATTTGAAAGCCTTAGATCTAAAATTGGCCTCAGTCCGCCATCCTTCTTTGGAACTATAAAGTACCGGATGTATAACCCGGACTCCCTGTCTGGTAGGGGAACACTTTCTATGGCCCCTTTATCCAGTAGAGTCTGTACCTCTTGTTCCATAACCCGAGCCTGTTCTGGAACCACTGCAGTCGGTACCACCCCAGCAAACTTGGGAGGTCGATGACCGAACTGCAATCTGTACCCATATTTTATAATATTCAGGACCCATAGGGCTCCTACACTACAATTAGGACCTCTTTCCCGACGCCCTCTTCGCCTGAAGGATGGCCCTAGGTCACCCTTCTGGGTGGAGGACTTCGGTTGAGAGCGCTTCCTCTGTTGCCAGGCTCCCGCAGGAGGGGCTCTAGAGGCAACGCTCTCTTTTTGCTCTTGCCGATGGGAGGAGCTGGTTGACGGCTGAGGCTGGCCACTTGGACCAGCCCTCCTAGATCCAGATTTAGAGCGACTGTAGTTACAGCATCGGAGAACAGGCCAGAAGGTGATTGCGGAGCATCCAACAAAAATATTTGTCTTTCTCTTTTATAACGGACAAATTTAGCCACAGATGTCTCTCCGTAGCTGACATAGAGCAGCCTATGGCACGTGCCGTCTCTTTAGTGGTCCGGAGAGACAAAGCTGTGGCTCCTCTCAACTCCGCGAAGTCAGCAGGAGTCGGTCCCTCGCCTTCATTTAGATCTTTAAGAAGATCGGCCTGGTACGCCTGCAATTTCGTATAGAGTGCAGGCACGCACCAGCCTGACCAGCCGCCACATAAGCCCGGCCAACCAGTGCAGAGGTGTCCCTGCACGGTTTGTTGGGCAGTGCCGGGGCTTTAAGCGAAGATACCGCATCAGGAGAAAAATAGCTTTTTAAAGCTTCTTCCATCTGCGGCATCTTGCCATAACCCGCCTCTCTCGCACCCACCACATTCGAATAATCATATAAGGAATGTGATGAGATACGTAAAGAGTGGTGTTTTTCCCAGGATCTAGAGATATCTTTATGAAGATCTGGGAAAAACGGTAAGCCCCGGCGCTGAGGTTGTGAACAGTGTTGCAGGAATCTCTCGTCTAGCTTGCTTTGACGGGGATCCTCCTGCTTATTTTGTGGCCAGCTGATACATCTTATTATTTTATTTTTTGAGTCTGGCCACAGCACGCGTCACAACCTCCACGAGCTCTACATAAGCAGAAACATGAGCCGGCGAGTGTGACTCTGGTTGTTCGCTCCCGATGCTGAGCACATCTACTTTCTCAGAAACAGATAGCTCGAGCACCGGGCACTCGTCACGGGCAGAAGAAGCCGCATCGCGGGCTTCTGCGTCGTGAACGAGTGTTACAGAATCTGCGGATGATGAACGAAAAAGTGCCTCAGCAGTCTCGTTCTCCTTCGCGAGATCCTTCTGCGATCCCCACGATCTAAGCCGGGACCCGAATCGCGGGGATCGGGAGCCTGGCCATCATCAGAAAATATAGCCAAGCGGGAGCGCAGAAGTGTAATAGGAAGTGCTTCACAGTGTTCACAGGCACCCCCCACCTAAACAATACACACAACTGATGCGTGTCCCCACCCGTGAGATATCTAGGGCAGGGGTGCACACACTTAGTGTATTGTTCACTCGCCATAATATAGAGCTTTTGCATAGACAAACAACACCAAATAAGACAGACAGTTTCACAGAGAGCGCTTGCTGAACAGCGAAAGCTAATGTGTGTGTGTGTGCCGGCGTCACTTTTATGTGCCGTCACATGTTACGTCATGACGCAACACCAATCAGGATTGGATTAGTTTCATTCATACTTCAGAGGCGCACGCTAAGGGAGCGTCCCCAAAGAGTCGTTTTCAACGATGCAGTGCGAGTTCCCTCGAAAGGGAACTACACAATGGATTTAAAGCATGTTAGCTTTAAGCATCAAGACATTGATAAACAGACAAATGGAATTTTACGATATTACTGTTTCTACTGTTTTGTTGTTGTTGTTGTTGTTTTTATAAATGCAGCCTTGGTGAGCATAAGAGACTCCTTTCAAAAACAGTGTACACCAGAATTATGAAGGCAAATTGCGCACCTTGTAGGCCTACTTATGGTTTGTATAGCCGGGAGCCCCTAATAGGTGACCCAAAACACACTACAGTAGGTCCGACCTCCTCCAAGAAGAGGACCTCTCAAGGTAAATACTCGGAACTCTGACTGGCAGAGCAAGGAACCTCTCCTTTTCTGCCGACACATGAGGTGGAGGATGAAAAATTTGCAGGACCATGGACCTAGCCATGTTAGTTTACACTCAAGGCCCATAACTGGGTCTCGGATGCAGGATGGCCTTAACTCCGCCAGAGGCAAACCCCAAGCAAGCTGACGATAATGCCAGGGCTTGGAGATCTCCCAGTCTCTTTAAAGAAATAGCTAAGAGAAAGGCTATCTTGAACGTGAGGTCCTAGGCGAAGCCGACTGGAGGTATTCGAAGGGAGTCAGGGATAGCCCTTCGAGAACCACCGCCAGGTCCCAGGAAGGAACCCTAGACCTGACTGTCGGTCTCATCCTCCAAATACCATGGAGAAATAGTATAACCAGTTGGTGCTTCCCCAAAGGCCCAACATTTAGTGGTCCATGGAACACCGCAATGGCAGCCAGGTACACCCTACGTGTGGACCGGGAGAGATTCGCAGAGAAACGATCTTGAAGAAACTCCAGAACTGAATCCATTGGGCAGTTAACTGGGCCAAACTCATGTTCTCTACACCAAGTGAAAAAACATTCCACTTGAGGCCATATAATCTCCTAGTAGGCAGAGCCCTAGAGATAAGTATGGTTTCGACCACCCCAGATGATAGACCAGCATCTAGGTACTGAGCCCCCTCAGAGGCCAGACCCACAATTTCCACAGCTCCGGACGAGGATGGAATATAGTGCCCTCCGCCTGAGACAACAGATCCCTCCTCAGAGGAATCTGCGATGGCGGAGCTATCAGGAGTGAAATTAAGTCTGAAAACCATACTCGGGCTGGCCAAAATAGGGCTACCAGAAGAAGACTGATGCCCTCCTGACGGACCCTCTCCAGGACTCCCGGGAGCAGAGCGATCGGTGGAAAAGCGCACAGGCGAAGCCTCGGCCAGGCCTGTACCATGGCAACCAACCCCAGCGGGGCTGGATGAGTGAGGGAGAACCAAAGTGGACAGTGGGACGTCCCTTGAGACGCAAACAGATCCACTTCAATTGGTCCAAACCTCTGACATATCAACTCCACCACCTCTGGATTGAGTCTCCATTCCCCGGGCCTCAGCCCCTGCCTCGACAGGATGTCTGCTCCCCGATTCAGAACCCCCGGGACATATATTGCTCCTATAGATAATATTTTCCGTTCGGACCATAAAATGATCTGATGCGCCAATCTGGATGGAGGGCGCGATCTGAGTCCCCCTTGTCGGTTCAGATAAGCTACCGCTGATGTATGGTCCGAACGTATCAAAAGAAGTGGTAACCTATGATGTCTGGGAGGAGGCTCCTCAGAGCCCTGAACACAGCCAACATCTCTAAGCAATTTATATGCCAAGAATGATGATGGTCCTGCCACAGACCCCTGGCAAAGTGGCCGTCCGAGACCCCGCCCCAGCCAGTGAGGGAAGCGTTTGTCGAAACAGTTTTCCGACGACATGACGCCCCTAACAATGGCCCTTGAGACAAGAACCAAGGTTTCTTCCATATTAATAGGGAACTAAGGCATCTGCGCATCGTAACGAAGGCATCGTAACCGAATTCCATACCACGCCCAGAAGAGTAGTCTTCTGAGCTGGGTCCAACACATTTTTCTTAGTGTTGAGTCTCAACCCCCGGTTCTGAATGTGGCCAAGGACGACATCTCGATGCCGAACTGCCATTTCTCGAGACTGGGCCAATATGAGCCAGTCGTCAATGTAATTCAGTATACGGATGCCCTGAAGCCTCAGTGGAGCCAGAGCCACATCCATACATTTAGTGAACGTGCGGGGAGAGAGTGCTAGGCCGAACGGATGAACCCGATATTGGTTGGCTTCGCCCCCGAAAGCGAACCTCAAGAACCTCCTGTGACATGGAAGGATGGAGACATGAAAATAAGCCTCTTTTAGATCTATCGTGACAAACCAGCCGTTGGATCTGATTTGGTTCACGATAATGGGAATAGTAAGCATTTTGAACCTGGATCTCTTCAAAGAACGATTTGAAAGCCTTAGATCTAAAATTGGCCTCAGTCCGCCATCCTTCTTTGGAACTATAAAGTACCGGATGTATAACCCGGACTCCCTGTCTGGTAGGGGAACACTTTCTATGGCCCCTTTATCCAGTAGAGTCTGTACCTCTTGTTCCATAACCCGAGCCTGTTCTGGAACCACTGCAGTCGGTACCACCCCAGCAAACTTGGGAGGTCGATGACCGAACTGCAATCTGTACCCATATTTTATAATATTCAGGACCCATAGGGCTCCTACACTACAATTAGGACCTCTTTCCCGACGCCCTCTTCGCCTGAAGGATGGCCCTAGGTCACCCTTCTGGGTGGAGGACTTCGGTTGAGAGCGCTTCCTCTGTTGCCAGGCTCCCGCAGGAGGGGCTCTAGAGGCAACGCTCTCTTTTTGCTCTTGCCGATGGGAGGAGCTGGTTGACGGCTGAGGCTGGCCACTTGGATCAGCCCTCCTAGATCCAGATTTAGAGCGACTGTAGTTACAGCATCGGAGAACAGGCCAGAAGGTGATTGCGGAGCATCCAACAAAAATATTTGTCTTTCTCTTTTATAACGGACAAATTTAGCCACAGATGTCTCTCCGTAGCTGACATAGAGCAGCCTATGGCACGTGCCGTCTCTTTAGTGGTCCGGAGAGACAAAGCTGTGGCTCCTCTCAACTCCGCGAAGTCAGCAGGAGTCGGTCCCTCGCCTTCATTTAGATCTTTAAGAAGATCGGCCTGGTACGCCTGCAATTTCGTATAGAGTGCAGGCACGCACCAGCCTGACCAGCCGCCACATAAGGCCGGCCAACCAGTGCAGAGGTGTCCCTGCACGGTTTGTTGGGCAGTGCCGGGGCTTTAAGCGAAGATACCGCATCAGGAGAAAAATAGCTTTTTAAAGCTTCTTCCATCTGCGGCATCTTGCCATAACCCGCCTCTCTCGCACCCACCACATTCGAATAATCATATAAGGAATGTGATGAGATACGTAAAGAGTGGTGTTTTTCCCAGGATCTAGAGATATCTTTATGAAGATCTGGGAAAAACGGTAAGCCCCGGCGCTGAGGTTGTGAACAGTGTTGCAGGAATCTCTCGTCTAGCTTGCTTTGACGGGGATCCTCCTGCTTATTTTGTGGCCAGCTGATACATCTTATTATTTTATTTTTTGAGTCTGGCCACAGCACGCGTCACAACCTCCACGAGCTCTACATAAGCAGAAACATGAGCCGGCGAGTGTGACTCTGGTTGTTCGCTCCCGATGCTGAGCACATCTACTTTCTCAGAAACAGATAGCTCGAGCACCGGGCACTCGTCACGGGCAGAAGAAGGCGCATCGCGGGCTTCTGCGTCGTGAACGAGTGTTACAGAATCTGCGGATGATGAACGAAAAAGTGCCTCAGCAGTCTCGTTCTCCTTCGCGAGATCCTTCTGCGATCCCCACGATCTAAGCCGGGACCCGAATCGCGGGGATCGGGAGCCTGGCCATCATCAGAAAATATAGCCAAGCGGGAGCGCAGAAGTGTAATAGGAAGTGCTTCACAGTGTTCACAGGCACCCCCACCTAAACAATACACACAACTGATGCGTGTCCCCACCCGTGAGATATCTAGGGCAGGGGTGCACACACTTAGTGTATTGTTCACTCGCCATAATATAGAGCTTTTGCATAGACAAACAACACCAAATAAGACAGACAGTTTCACAGAGAGCGCTTGCTGAACAGCGAAAGATAATGTGTGTGTGTGTGCCGGCGTCACTTTTATGTGCCGTCACATGTTACGTCATGACGCAACACCAATCAGGATTGGATTAGTTTCATTCATACTTCAGAGGCGCACGCTAAGGGAGCGTCCCCAAAGAGTCGTTTTCAACGATGCAGTGCGAGTTCCCTCGAAAGGGAACTACACAATGGATTTAAAGCATGTTAGCTTTAAGCATCAAGACATTGATAAACAGACAAATGGAATTTTACGATATTACTGTTTCTACTGTTTTGTTGTTGTTGTTGTTGTTGTTTTTATAAATGCAGCCTTGGTGAGCATAAGAGACTCCTTTCAAAAACAGTGTACACCAGAATTATTTAAAATATTTAAAATATTTTATTTATAGCCCAACTATTTCCCATCTGTCATTGATGAATAGGAATGCTAGTGGACAGACATTTTTCTCCAGGTACTACAGACCTCATTGAGATATAAACACCCATTCAGCTGTGATGGTAACATATCAAAGAGATGAGATGTCTTGAAAGTGACATCGGAGAGTGGCTCTATTAGAGGCCTTTAATAAAGATAAAAAGTATTTGTGAATGTTCCTTGTAAAAGCCTCTCTCACACAGACATGGAGTCACTATTCTTTAAGCAGATCCTTTACCCAAACATGAGACGAAACAACATTTCTCAGCTGGAAGCTCTACCTCAGCTAATTATTTTTTACTGTTTGTCAGATTATACAGCAAGATCAAAGTACTGAAACGATATTTTGGATATAAATAAACTCCCGTCTATCAAAACTATCTGTGATAAACACGGTGGGGAGAAAAAACATCTGACATCTGGGGGATGGATGGATGGATTGTGAAAATGATGATGCAATTTTCCTTGTGACAGATGGGAAGGCGCGTCGTCTTCTGAATGGTAATCGCCAGCTTCAGAGATTTATGAAGAAGAGATGAGATGAGACGACGTCTAAACTCAAGTCATCACTAATGTTTTTGTATAGTGCCTCTGATTTATAATTGCATATTAAAGGTTATCTGACTGAGTGCCAAATGTGCTGTCAAGCTTTCTCATTTCATATCTTTTTCATCTAATTTGATTAGTAATATTACAGTTACAGCTGACCATTTAACACATTCGTTTAGTTCAATTATAAAAAAAGATAATACAAAGAAGAATCCATTGTACCAAACTTCCAAAAAGAAAAAAATCTGTTTGCTGAAGGCCAGTGAATATTTTCAAAATGGAAATAAAATGATTCATGTATTGTCACGGAACGGGTAAGGAAAAATGTGTGAGGACTCAAGCGCAGGAGAAATTATATTTATCTACAAAGGAAAACATAAACACAAAACAAAACCCACGAGGGGGAAAACATAACTAATAAATATAAAACAAAAACAGAACATGAAACTTACTGGAGGATCACAGGGAACAGGAAACATTAGACAACGATCCGACAAAGACTGCAAACAAGAGGAGACTAAAGAAGGTAACAAATCAAGAGGGGACAGGTGGAAGAACTCAAACAATAATCAGGTAACGAGGGGGAGGGATCAGACAAGAACAAGAGCACATGGCCCAAAACAACAAAACACCCATGTGCAACACAAGACAGGACAGGCATGTGACATTACCCCCTCCCTACGGAGCGGCTACCAGACGCTCCATAAGACCAGGGTGGGGCAGGAAGGAAACACCAGGGCGGGACGGGAGGGACAGACCAGGGCGGGACGGGAGGGACAGACCAGGGCGGGACGAGAGGAACAGAACGCTTAGTCCTGGGAGGCCAGGGCGAAGCAGACAATCCACCGGACGGCCAGGGCGAAGCAGACAGTCCATCGGGCGGCCAGGGTGAAGCAGACAGTCCATCGGGCGGCCAGGGCGAAACAGACTACCCATCGGGCGGCCAGGGTGAAGCAGACGACCCATCGGGCGGCCAGGGCGAAGAAGACGACCCATCGGGCGGCCAGGGTGATGCAGACCCCCCATCGGGCAGCCAGGGTGGTGAAGACCCCCCATCGGGCGGCCAGGGCGGTGAAGACCCCCCATCGGGTGGCCAGGGCGGTGAAGACCCCTCGGGCGGCCAGGGCGGTGAAGACCCCTCGGGCGGCCAGGGCGGTGAAGACCCCTCGTGCGGCCATGGCAGAGGCTCTGGAACAGACACTGGATCTGTAACAGCAGACGCCGGCTCAGGAACAGAAGACACCGGCTCAGGAACAGAAGACACCGGCTCAGGAACAGCAGACACCGGCTCAGGAACAGCAGACACCGGCTCAGGAACAGCAGACACCGGCTCAGGAACAGCAGACACCGGCTCAGGTACAGCAGACACCGGCTCAGGAACAGCAGACACCGGCTCAGGTACAGCAGACACCGGCTCAGGTACAGCAGACACCGGCTCAGGTACAGCAGACACCGGCTCAGGTACAGCAGACACCGGCTCAGGTACAGCAGACACCGGCTCAGGAACAGACACCGGCTCAGGAACAGACACAAAAACTGTAATAGTCACAAGAACAGACACAAACACAGAAACAAACACTGGCTCTGGCGCTGGAACAGGCACTGGCTCTGGAACAGAAATTGGCTCCAGCTCTGGAACAGGCATTGGCTCTGCCCCCGGCTCTGGAACAGGCATTGGCTCTGCCTTCGGCTCTGGAACAGGAGACACGGGTATGTCCAGGATCCGAGCCAGACGCTCCAGGTCCATGAAGGCAAAAGGCACTGGCTCTGCCTCCGGCTCTGGAACAGGCATTGGCTATGCCTCCGGCTCTGGAACAGGCATTGGCTCTGCCTCCGGCTCTGGAACAGGCATTGGCTCTGCCTCCGGCTCTGGAACGGGCACTGGCTCTGCCTCCGGCTCTGGAACAGCAGACACTGGCTCCGGCTCTGGGACAGGAGACACTGGCTCCGGCTCTGGGACAGCAGACACAGGCATGTCCAGGATCCGAGCCAGACACTCCAGATAGTCCATAAGTGCCTTGGCGGCCACACGAATGGGCATTTCCTGATCTGTCTCAGACTGGGCAGACGGGACGTGCACAGTTTCTGACTGGGCAATCGGAGTGTGAACAGTCTCTTGCTGGGCAGACGTGTGAACAGTCTCTCGCTGGGCAGACGTGACGTGAACAGTCTCTCGCTGGGCAGACGTGACGTGAACAGTCTCTGACTGGGCAGACGCAACGTGAGCAGTCTCTGACTTGGCCCCTCTTCTCCGCTGAGTCCTCATTAGGTCGGATCGTTATGTCACGGAACGGGTAAGGAAAAAAGTGTGAGGACTCAAGTGCAGGAGAAATTATATTTATTTACAAAAGAAAACATAAACACAAAACAAAACCCACGAGGGGAAAACATAACTTATAAATATAAAACAAAAACAGAACATGGAACATACTGGAGGATCACAGGGAACAGGAAACATTAGACAATGATCCGACAAAGACTGCAAACAAGAGGAGACTAAAGAAGGGAACAAATCAAGAGGGGACAGGTGGAAGAACTCAAACAATAATCAGGTAACGAGGGGGAGGGATAAGACAAGGACAAGAGCACATGGCCCAAAATAACAAAACACCCATGTGCAACACAAGACAGGACAGGCATGTGACATTTATTGACTTTAGAATCTTGAATAGTGATTCATATATTGACTGAATTATATATATACAATTCAGTCAATATATGAATCACTATTCAAGATTCTTAATATATAAGAATATATAAGAATATATAAGAATATATAAGAATATATATATATATATATATATATATATATATATATATATATATATATATATATATATATATATATATATTCTTATCAGTCAACGTAATATGGTAAAATTATACGGTAATTAATTATCTTAATTTTAGGAGCTTTTCTTAGCAAATACTGATATACACAAGGTTAATGTTAATATTAATTTAATATTTTTATACTGAAAGCCCCAACTATTTAATTTAAAAGACAAACAAACTAAATTTACCTTACATGCCATTCAAAAACAGCCGTAGCTACCGAAAACTTTGCATTTCAAAGACTTTTGCCTCAAGTCTTTATTTGATTTAATTTCCTCCACAGTTAACTGATGAAAGCTTGGCTGAGCTGCAATTGCTAGTGTGATGGATGAATGTAGACAAAAAATGGTGGAGGGTGAGGATGACTTTTATCTTGAGGAAAGACGCTGTGAGGCCAGTGTTGTCCTTGTGGAAACAGAAGCTTTGGGCGTTTAGCAGCAGAGTATCTGCTGCTTATGCAGTTCCCTGACCTCGTTCACACAACACTCTGAGCAGCTGCCTCTGACATTACTTTCTCATTAGTTACGGATGACACACTACACACTACGCACACAAACAATGCTGGCAAGTGTTTGTGGATAAACGTGGCTGCTTGCAGATGTGGCTCTACTTTTCTGTTAATTTAGTCCTGTATTCTTAGAGATGTTTATGTTAGGATGTGTTTTCCCACACAACAACCAGCTAACTGATCTGACTCTTGCTGCATAACTCATTAATTTTACCCCCTGCAGTTTTCAGTTGCTTTATGCCACTTCAAAAAGAGAACTGATTAATGCTTTTCGTGTTTACAGCATAAATATCTGTGTAAAAATATTATTGATAAAAGAAAATTGTGCTTGTTATTAAAATGTGTTAATTGGTATTTAAATCCATATGCTGTTGTTTTTCTGTGAAACGCACACATCCACAAATTAAAAATAAAATTATTTACAGCAACAATGCTCTTTTCCCCATACAATGACAGTTCATACTAATCACGTAAAAAAAAAAAAAAAAAAAGTAGTGTATATCGCAACCCTTTGGAAAACGTCTCGGTTACTAATGTAACCCTCGTTCCCTGAAGGAGGGAATGGGAGACGTGACGTCGACGTGACGACATAATTGGGATCACTTCAGTGAGCCCTATCAACTTCGAGTGTCTACAGAATGAGCCAATGAACGTTGGCGTGCGTGAGAAACGTCACGCACCCCCGCCCCGCAGCGCGGGTATAAACAGGAAGCGGGCGCACGCACTGAGGAGCCGAGATTGTGACGGCCGTACAGTGATGGTCAGCAACCGTGGTGGCGGGACGTCATGTCTCCCGTTCCCTCCTTCAGGGAACGAGGGTTACATTAGTAACCGAGACGTTCCCTTTCAGTCGCTCACGTTCGACGTGACGTCGATGTGACGACGTAATTGGGATCCCATGGAAAACGCCGCGGTTGCTGCCACATCCAGCGCCCTACGGAAGACTCTCAGACCCCCATCTGGTTGGGGCGGAAGATCTGTGTAGAGGGAGTTCACTGCTGTTCCGTTATACCCCACACAGTGGAACTCTTTAGTTAACACTGGGGAAGCGTGCCTTTCGGAGTCTGACTCTGCCAAGGGAAAGACACGGGCTCACCGCATGGAGCAGATCGTGGAAGAATACGCATATGGGATCGCCAAAGGGATCACCACATATAGAACCCAGCCTAGCACAAATTACAGAAGCATACGAACACTAGGCCTGGCGTCAGACGCTCCGCAACGTCTGACTGCCGAAGGGGTGCGGAGGAACTCTACAGGGTTCGCACATATCCGCTCAGTGTGGAGGGGAGTGGCGCAGCAAGCCGACACTAGAGCGGGAACTCCGATGTTACCGGCTGGTTAAAGCGAGCACACAGGAAGAAACCGGCTCAACACGTAGGCTATAAAATCTAGCTAATGTGTTAGGTGTCGCCCAGCCCGCAGCTCTACAGATGTCTGTCATAAAAGGTGGCGTGTGCCAGCGCCCAAGAAGAAGCTACACCCCTAGTGGAGTGGGCTCTCAACCCGGGCGGGCAAGGCACGCCTTGGGCTTCGTAAGCCAAGGCGATGGCATCCACTATCCAGTGGGCCATCCTCTGCTTGGAGACAGCCTTTCCCTTCTGCTGGCCTCCGTAACAGACGAAGAGATGATCTGAGGTCCTGAGGCTTTGCATTCTGTCCACGTACAGGCGCAGAGCGCGGACGGGACAGAGAAAATCCAGGGCTGGGTCTGCCTCCTCCGAAGGCAGCGCTTGCAGGTTCACCAGCTGGTCCTGGAAGGGAGTGGTGGGAACCTTGGGCACGTATCCGGGCCGGGGTCTCAGGATCACGTGAGAGTTAACCGGGCCGAATTCTAGGCACGATTCTTCGACCGAAAATGCATGCAGGTCCCCTACCCTCTTGATGGAGGCCAATGCAACCAGGAGTACTGTTTTACAGGACAGAATTTTTAACTCAGCTGACTGCAAAGGCTCAAATGGTGGTCTCTGAAGTGCCGAAAGGACCAGAGACAAATCCCAAGAGGGTATAGAGAGTGGGCGAGGAGGATTTAGTCTCCTCGCTCCCCTCAGGAAACTGACGATCAGGTCGTGCTTTCCCAGCGACTTACCTTCAACTGCATCGTGATATGCGGCAATCGCGGCAACATACACTTTAAGGGTGGAGGGAGACAGCCTTCGCTCCAGCCCATTTGCAGGAAGGACAGCACAGCTCTGACCAAGCAAGTTCGGGGGTTCTCCTCGTGAGAAGAACACCAGTCAACGAACAGGTTCCACTTCAACGCATGGAGGTGCCTCGTAAAGGGAGCTCTAGCGGAAGAGATGGTGTCAACCAGTGGTGGACAGTAACGAAGTAAATGTAATTCGTTACTGTACTTAAGTAGCTTTTTTGCGTATCTGTACTTTACTGAAGTATTTAAATTTGGGGAGACTTTTAGTTTAACTCCACTACATTTCAAAGTCAAATATCTTACTTTTTACTCTACTACATTTTCAAAATCAGTCGTTCCTTTTTATTTATGAGTGGATAAAAACGTAACTGGTCACACGAGCCACCAATCACAGTACAGCGTGCACGTTTTGTTTTGAACTTGAATTGGCGCTATCTACTAAGTGCAAAGCAGAGCCGTTATAATGAGAGTTGCGAACATAGACGGTTGCGACACAGTAGCTGGGTCCGAAACGGTTCACTCATGCACTAATCCCTATAAAGTGTATGGCATTTGAGTGCACTATATCTGCAAGGAGTGAACAAAATGAAGTGAGTGAATTCGGACGCTGACGTTTACACTGTGCATCGGAGAGCTGGAGCTGTCGAAGAAAATGCTTCGTCACACGTAAGTTACTCCTTTTATCTTACGTTACACACTTTATAAAATAATATTAACAACAATAACAACCATAGTGATCTCACCACCACGCGATCACGGGATTCGTGTAGCTCTCAATAGTTCCAAAAAAATTGCGTTGCCAATGATTTTAAGCGAGGCAGAGAGCAGCAGCGATCAACATCTGATCATTAGGTGGGGCCCCAAAGGACACGGCTGGTCGCCCATGAGGAGGACCAGCGTGGTCCTTTGGAGCTCCAACGGCGGCAGCGCCTGACAGTCGTGAGGGGGCCGCGGAGATTGCCTCGGCGGGGAAGCCCTCACAGTAATCCTCAGATCACCCTGACGATGCGCAAAAGTAGGTTTATTCTGAGGTCCAGAATAAACACTAGATCTGGGCATTGGTGAGGGGACTGCACCTCCCGTGAGGTAAGCGAGTCTTGATCTTAGCGCTGCCATAGTCATATTCCCACAATGAGAACATGAACTATTCACAAAAGCTGCCTCAGCGTGCTGAACGTCCAAACACGAGAGGCAACAATTTTGGCCGACTGCATCCAGAAACGCACAAGCGGAATGACATCCTGAAAAGGACGCAGGGTCATGCTTGTGTTGCTCTTTTAGTTGAAAACAAAAAATATAGAAAATAAAAAAAAATACTCTCTTAGTGCTGAAGCACCCAGGGGTAGCCGCGGTGTAATCGGGGTACAAACTCAAAGAGGAACGCCCACCGAGACCGACACATACACATACACACACAAACAATGCTGTGAAAACAGTAGTTGTGAGCTGTAATGCTTGCGGCCACCGCTGATCGGGCCTTCACACCAGCACTGGAACAGAGTATTTTCCTTTTGAAGCAGTCTTCAACGTTACAGCAGTCTGCAGAAACTCAAGAGTCAAAACGAAAGCTCGGCTCCGAAGCGAAATACAATGTGTGCGTGCGCCCGCTTCCTGTCTATACCCGCGCTGCGGGGCGGGGGTGCGTGGCGCTTCTCACGCACGCCAACGTTCATTGGCTCGTTCTGTAGACAATCGAAGTTGATAGGGCTCCCTGAAGTGATCCCAATTACGTCGTCACGTCGACGTCACGTCGAACGTGAGCGACTGAAAGGGAACCAGGCTTCAATTCCAAAGTGAAATGTGGAGTGAGTGGTATGAAACAGTTGAAGTTGAATATGGCAACATTTTATTACATTGGTTGTTGCACATACTGTGGCAATTCGGGAATAAAATGTCTGGTAAGTGGCGCTAAAATGTTAATATGCTGTAGCGTTTAATGTACCCTTTACACTAAACCCTATCCAAAACATAACTGAGTTAAGGTCATAACATAGTACTTTGCAAGGAACTGTGTGAAAATAAGTAAAAAAATTCAATAATCTGCTCCGTTAATCATAATTGGTGTGAAAAGAAATAAAAATTGGTGGTTTTTTACTGCCACTACTGTTCATTTCAACTGGAAACTGCAGTGAATTGTATGTATAGGTAAGTTTTTGGAGTTTAAAATAAATTATAAAATTACCCCATGTTGTTATGTCTAGTGAACAATAATTTTCTGAAGCCATACAATGGATTTTTTTAATAAATAAAAAATAGATTAAAAGAAAATCATTGATATTCTTCCCTGAAACTTATTTGTGTCCAATCACAGATGCCTTATCAATGCATCACACCATGTTTGACAATATTGGCAAAAAAACGGCATTAGTTCATCCATGTGTCAAAAGAGAATGTTTCAAATATTCTCAGAATATGTGAAATGGAGAATGAACTGACTATCGTGTTGTATCACCTGACCTAACTGGCGAAGCCTGAGGCGACGAGGGAGCCAGGCGGAGCTGGTGGACTGATGGGCCATGGTGGAAATGAGAGAGGAAGGAGCCAAGGTTGAGCTGATGGACCGACAAGCCAAGGTGGAGTCCTGGTCGCGGAGGCTGGAGGCAGAGACCGGGGGTCCCCTGACCATGCTGGAGCTGAACACTGGTAGACCCGCGAGCTCACCTCACTGAAGGTGGCATGTGGTTAAGCTGTGGGGCTAGCAGGAGGTGGCGACAGCGTGGTTGAGGAAGGGATAATGGGAGGAGGTGGGAGAGGGAGGCTGGGTGGGAGTTCAGGAACAAGCTCAGGAACCATCTCAGGCTCAGGTTCTGGAACAGACTCAGTCTCGGGAACAGATTCAGGCTCAGGAACACTCAGATTCAAGAACAGATACAGGCTCAGGAACAGATACAGGCTCAGGAACAGATACAGGCTTGGGAACAGATACAGGCTTGGGTCTGGGAACAGGAACAGGTCTTGGGGCAGGAACAGGCTCTGACTTGGTGACCTGGTGTGAACAGTCTTTGGATCTGCCGGCATGATGTGAACAGTCTCTGGATCGGCAGGACTGACGTGAAGCTCAGGTTCGGCAGGACTGACGTGAAGTTCTAGAAGGGTGGTCTCGACGGGACGAGACTCTGGAAGGGTGATCTCGGTGGCTGCTGGTGATGGTGGTTATTCTATGGATCGGGACATGACGCTCACTAAACACCTGACGATGGCTTCCCTCCAGTTAGTCCATCGAGTGTTTAGGAGGTAGTTGGCCTGGTGGAAATTTGCCCCGATCCAGAAAAGCAGCTTGAGGGTTTCATCGTCGAGGGGGCTAGTGACGGCTCGACTAACAAAGTTATCCACAAAGGAGAAAAATTCTGTGCTCTCTTGAGCTATGGCGACAAATATAGCCCTGTCGTCCATACGGGCTGGTCCGATCTTCTGTCACGGGTGGTTGCAGGAGGCAGACGGAGACAAGGATATTTTCCAAAACGAAGTTTTAATGGTAATTAAACACAGGACAGCAGAACAGGTAGCAACACACACACTAAATAAGACGGCAATCATACAAGCACTGACTGAACAGATGGAACTTAAATACTAACACAGATGACACTGATTAATAGAATACAGATGATACAGATGACAATGATGACTAAACAGGTGACACAACTGAACTGATAGTGACAGTAACCATGGATACAAAGGAGTGGCGGGATAAGAACAAATGAGAACAGGAACCAATCAAAATACAAACTGAAAGTCCAAACAAACACTGACACGTGACAGTGACATAATTGTCCTTTTTGTTTGAACTATTTATTATCAGACCAACTCCCTGAAGCTCAGTGACATTTTTTGCAAGTGACTCTTATCTTCCAATGACCTCCTCCAGTAGACGTGCACATGAATGTCCGCTGTGGCTCTACTGGAGTGTGACTGACCCTGTTTCCCATCCCCCTGTGCCCCAAACAAGCCTCTAAATCCCTGTGAGCCACACAGGAAAAAGCCACACATGCAATATCAATCCAGCCTACATCATCTGGACATGAACCTCTATTTGATAGTGCATTTGTGTGCAACACATTTAGTATGAGCAGCTGTGTGAAAGACCTAAATTATTCATCATTAAAAATCAAGCACTGGAAAATCCATTCATGATCTAAGCGGATTTTTTTATTTATTATAATAGATAAAGGACACAGTTCCTTCTGGATCGATGAGCAAAAACAAGAAAAGATGATGAGTTTCGGGATGTAAGATTAGGAAAGAAGAAACAACTAATAGATGCTGGATTTTTCTTTTCATTCAGAAACAATTTATGCTTTCAAAGCTAGCCTGCTATTGCTAGCCTCTCCAAAATTGCCTTCCCTTCCTTAAATGTTGTTATGTGACTGGATGGTCAAGAAAAAATATCAAGCAAAATAAATTAATAAGATAATTAGTATTCATGTGTTCAGTCTTTGTTATTCTTTGTAAATCCACATACTGTAAGTTTAAAGTTGTACTTCATATTGATACAAAGAAGCTAGCTTAATGGTTTGTGTACAAAAATAATTTTGATGATGTTCATAAATAACATTGCTTACTGGGATAGGTGTATGAGTATTCTTTATATAAACAAACAGCCAGTGTTTTAAACTCCAAGGGTTCCATATGTGAGGACATGGATCATGGGCCAGGAACACAAGCCTTCTCCAAATACCACCCAAGCAGTTAATCAGAGCACTATTTTTTGCCATGACAGCTCACAGATTTCACCTTGACAAAATGGAGACTAATTACAGACTAATTATGGAGACTTTTGACAACCTATAACAGCACTAACAGTGAGAAGGCCTTGACACATGTTATTAAGACACCCCCCCCCCCCCCCCCCCCAGAGTGTCTTAATAACATGTGTCAAGGCCTTCTCACTGTTAGTGCTGTTATAGGTTGTCAAAAGTTTAACTGAATGAGCAAAAGAGGATGAGAAAATTGTGATTGATTTATAAACCAGACAGGAACGTAGAATTATTTTAAGCAGCTAATAATTAGAGTGAGTGCCTTAAATTCTCTTCTCATTCTAATTGTCTGGCATTTCACTTATTAGAACAAAATCCACTTCCTAAGCTGTCCATTGCCCATCATACATGCATCACATATACAATACTTTACACACTATTTATACAAAACAATAACATTACACAACACATTTCAGTTTTTGTATAATATAATTACTATATAATACTAAACAAATCTGTAATTGTGGGATCCTAAAGTGGTTGTGAGTCCCTCAGGCAGATCATATTCACCTGTGTGATGGACTGTTGATGTGTTGTTTTGAGTGTTGTTTTGGATGTTATGATCATTGATGGATAAAACAATGATGAGTTTTGGATGCTAAACAGTGTGATACATAGATTTTACATGGACCTAAAGCATATTTTGTCTGTAATTCATGGCAATCAATAGAAATGAATTGGTGGAATTTTTACTTAAAAATCTTTAAAGGCCGTTTTCTCAAAATGGGTTCCCTTTCAAGGGAACTCAAGCTGTGTTGAGACGCGGTGGGAACGCTCTGCGTGATTGCGTCGTGAAGCACGTGTATAATCAGTCCAATGGAAGAACGAGACGTCACCGGCGGTGACGTCATAGACCAGGAAGCTATATAGCACACCAGAAATCAGACCGCGACAGCTTCTGTTGCCTTCAGCAAGCGCTCTCTGTATACTGTCCTTGTCTATTTATTGTTGTCTGTCACAAGCACATTATCTATCTATATTAGGGCTGTCAATCGATTAAAATTTTTAATCTAATTAATTACATACTCTGTAATTAATTAATCTAAATTAATCGCATACACAATTTTACAATGTTTACATGGTACAATTTCTGGTAAGCTACGTTTTTATTATTATTGCTTGACACAAATTTCACAATTTCAATTTAATTTAATTATTGTGATGTGATGCAATATTGACTCATTTGGATAAATATTAGGTACACAAGATAGGCATTCATTTTTCTCAAGAAAAAAAATCTCACCCAATGCTGTAAAATACAGAGAACCATATCAGCTGGTAGTATTTAAGGTTAAAAATAGCTCAAATTAAATATAATGCGTGTTTATTACAAATAACAACTTTGATATAAGTAAAAATATAATCCATACGTAATATACTAGTAGGCCCTAGACTACATAAATTTTGAAAAATACTCTCTATAGCTCTTTTTTTATAGCCAACTATAACATGCTATATGGTCATGAAATGGCTTTCCTGGGGTAACTTAGGGCTAAATGTTATGTGACATAATTGTTCTCCAGCTGTTTTATTGACCTCTTTTCGCGGTTTCGCGGAAAAACACGGATTGATCGAGGAATATACATTTCGGTAAGTTTTAGGCTGCCCTACTGTATCTTTCAACATTGGTCATTCGTGTTTATTTACTATTAGCTAGAGATGATCGGTTCACGTGCCGCTATAGGGATCTGTCATGACACATTTACAAGAACCAAAACGGTATTGCTTGATTTTCGTAAAAAAAATTAACAGAATCTGAGAGCTGAGATTTTTTTAATAACATAAGTAACGTGCTCTGTCTTGTCTGTTTCCGTGTCCTCTCTTTGGTGCGCGATTTTTCTGTGCGTGAGAAAATGGTTGTGTGACGTGAGAGCGCGTGAAAAGTTACAGCACACACACACACACACAAGCGCGCTTTCTCTCAGACACACTCGCCGACTCACGCACACACTCCTGGATGCATTGATGTGGTACTTTAGAGTTTGACGAACGCCGTTTGTTAAAAGTAAATGTTCCAAACAATGATCCAAGCAGCGCGTTCTTGTCTCCCTCCTTTTTACACGAATGCTAGAACGGCTCCGCAAAGGTCAAAACGGAATGGATTAATCTGCGTTATTTTTTTTAACGCGTTATTTCTTCTCAGATTAATTAATCGAAATTAACGCGTTATTTTGACAGCCCTAATCTATATATATATATATATATATTATGGCGAAACAAGAATTCAAGCGTTGTGTTGTCCCTTGCCCTCGTTTCATCACGGGTGGGGACACACATCAGCTTTGTGTTGCTTGTTTGGGAGTGGAGCATGCCCAGTCAGTTCTCGAGGGAGCTGACTGTGAGCATTGCGAGAAGCTGTCCGTGAGGACGCTCCGCTCTCGCCGGGCATTCTTTGAGGAGGACGGTTCGGTTCGCGCTCCCCGGGGTGCGGGTCCCGCTGCTGCCGAGGCACAGCGAAGGCTTTCATCTTGGGGTTCGCATATGGATCTAGTAGCGGGGCTTGAGACGGGCCCAGCCCTTTCTCAACCCTTACCTGCTGGATCCGGTGCCTCTGCCCAGGAAGGAGCCCGCGCTGCGGCTTCTCCTTCCCAGGTTGGGGCACCATTGTTGCGGCTATCCAGTTCTGAGTATCTGGATGTCGTCAGTGTTGATATGGGGGATGTTGAGTTTTCGCCAGCTCATGCCTCCGATAATGATGAGGAGCTTATGGAGGTTTTATCTCGTGCTGTAGCTAGATTAAATATTGAATGGCCAGCCGATGATTCTTTGAGTGTTACTAGAAAAAGTTTATTAGATGAAAGATTTTTACCATCTAAAACACAGCCTCCACGTCGGGGACTCCCGTTTTTTCCCGATCTCCACAATGAGGTTTCGAGATCCTGGAATAAACCGGGGTCATTCAGAGTATTTAACCCACAAACTTCCTGTTACAGTAATGTTTTGGGTGCATCTGATTATGGTTATGTTAAGGTGCCTCGGGCTGAAGAGACGCTCGCGAGCTGTCTCTCTCCCGAGTCATCGTCATCATTAAAAACCCCGACGTTACCCACCAAGCCATTAAAATCTACATCTTCGCTGGTGGGTAAAGCTTATTCGGCAGCAGGTCAGGCTGCGTCATGTCTGCACACTATGTCTATACTGCAGGCATACCAGGCTGATCTGCTGAAGGATATCGATGAACGTGAGGAAGTCAGCGCTGACGCAATTCGAGAATTGCGTCGCGCAACAGACCTGTCTCTCCGGGCCACCAAGGAGACGGCCAAATCAGTGGGCCGTTCTATGGCAGCCCTGGTGGCCACGGAGCGGCATCTTTGGTTAAATCTGTCTGATATAAAGGATAAAGATAGGTCTGTTCTTCTGGACGCGCCACTGTCACCTTCAAGTTTGTTCGGCGACGCTATCAACTGTGTCGTCGATAGGTTTCAAGAAACGAAAAAACAATCGGCTGCGTTCCAGAGGTTTCTTCCTCGACGTTTCAATATCCCCGAGACTGCTGGGCGAAAAATGATTATTAAATCCGAGCAGTCTCATCCGAGTACAAGCTCCTCACAGCACAGAGTGCATCAAAAACAGAGCGTCGCCACTCGGGCTCCTCCACAATCTGGGGAATCTGGGTGGCGGTCGCAGTCCAGGCCAGCTAGGGGTAGGCAAGATCTGAGGACTGTCATCTCTAAGAAGGCTTGGGCTAAGAAGAAGTCATGACGCCCAAGGTGTCAGGCTTCTGAGGGTGGTCCCCTCCGAGGAGGGACGATTTCGAGAAATCGTTCATCCTCGGCACCCTCTGGGGGGCGATTCTCTGAGGAGAGTCGCAGCGCTGCCACATCGGTTGTTCCCTGCCGGTTCGCCGCTTCAGGGCACCGAGGTGTCAGCGTCCCCATACGATTCTCCGAGGAGGATCGTAGAACGGTCAGTTCGGTTGTTCCCTGCCGGTTCGCCGCTTCAGGGCACCGAAATGTCCGTACAACCGAATCCCGAGGCCAGTCTCGAGAGACTGGTCCCCTTAGTAGAATTTCTGGCAGCGTGGAAACTACTGCCAAATATTTCTCAGTGGGTCCTGCATATAATAGAAAAGGGTTACAGAATTCAGTTCGGTTCTCGTCCGCCCAGATTTCAAGGGGTCCTTCCCACAGTGGTGGACCCAAGGCAGGCTCGGGTCATGGAACTAGAAGTACTGACGCTTCTGCAAAAAGGGGCTATAGAAAGGGTTTCTCCTCCCAGCAGAGAGTCAGGGTTTTACAGCCGTTACTTCATCGTTCCCAAGAAGGATGGGGGGTTGCGTCCTATTCTAGATCTGCGTCAGTTAAACAGCAGAGTTCAGAAACTCAAGTTCAAGATGCTTACACTCAAACAGATTGTATCACAGATTCAGTCCGAGGACTGGTTTGTCACAATAGACTTGAAGGACGCTTACTTTCATGTATCCATTCATCCTCATCACAGGAAGTTCCTGAGGTTTGCTTTTGGGGGCGAAGCATACCAATATCGGGTCCTTCCATTCGGCCTAGGTTTATCACCCCGCACCTTTACGAAATGCGTGGATGCAGCGCTGGCTCCTATGAGACTCCAGGGCATTCGCGTATTAAACTATATCGACGACTGGTTGATCCTGGCTCGTTCCGAGCAGTTGGCAGTTCAGCATCGAGATGTCGTTCTGTCTCACTTAAAAAGGTTGGGGTTGCGGCTAAACACCAAGAAGAGTGTGCTCCTCCCAGCCCAGAGGACCACTTTTTTAGGGGTGATGTGGGATTCGACAACTATGCAAGCACGATTGTCTCCAGCTCGTATTTCTGCGATTCTCACAGCCGTAAATATGGTAAAACTAGGCCAGTCACTCACTGTGAAACAGTTCCAGAGACTGGTGGGTCTCATGGCAGCTGCGTCCAACGTAGTTACTTTTGGCCTTCTGCACATGAGACCCCTGCAGTGGTGGCTCAGGACCAAGGGGTTTTCTCCGAGGGGAAATCCGTTTCGCACGATCAAGGTCACGCGGCTATGCCTACGTGCCTTGGTCATGTGGAAGAAACCTTGGTTCCTCGCCCAAGGCCCAGTATTGGGGGCTTCTTGTCGACGCGTAACGCTATCGACGGATGCTTCCCTCACAGGCTGGGGGGCGGTCATGAGTGGCCGCTCGGCGACAGGTGTCTGGCAGGACCATCAGCTTTCGTGGCATATAAACCGACTAGAGATGATGGCGGTATTTCAGGCTCTCAAATACTTCCTGCCAGACCTGAGAGGCCATCATGTGCATGTCCGTACAGACAACACATCGGTGGTCTCTTACATCAACCATCAGGGGGGTCTGAGGTCCCTATTATTATGCAAACTGGCTCATCAGATCCTCCTATGGGCCCAGGGAAAATTACTGTCACTCAGGGCAGTTTATATTCCAGGGTATTTGAATGTGGGAGCAGATATCCTGTCAAGACAGGGGCTGAGGCCCGGGGAGTGGAGACTTCACCCCGAGGTGGTGGAGCTCCTATGGGAGAACTATGGTCAAGCTCAGATAGATCTTTTCGCATCTTACGATACAACCCATTGTCCGCTTTGGTTCTCCCTCACATATCCAGCTCCTCTCGGACTGGACGCTATGGTACAGGAGTGGCCGAGGCTGCACCTGTACGCATTCCCCCCGATATCATTGCTTCCGGGAGTTCTGGAGAGGGTTCGCCGGGAGGGGGCTCATCTATTATTAGTAGCCCCGCACTGGCCGACCCGAGTGTGGTTCTCGGACCTAGTGTCCCTTCTGCACGGCTCTCCCATGGAGATTCCTGTCAGGGGGGACTTGTTATCTCAAGCAGGGGGCACGATATTTCACCCTCGCCCGGAGTTGTGGAAACTGTGGGCTTGGCCTCTGAGGGGGCCCAGCTCTTAGAATCCGGTCTCTCGACTGAGGTCGTTGAGACCATCCTTCAATCCAGAGCTCCTTCCACGAGAAAACTATATTCATTGAAATGGAAATTGTTCTCTACATGGTGTGGAGAACGTTTTTTAAATCCTGCTAACTCCCCGGTTGGTACAGTTCTCGATTTCCTTCAAGACCGTTTCTCTGCTGGATTATCTCCCTCCACCTTAAAGGTGTAAGTAGCGGCTATATCTGCTTATCGCTCCCCTTTGGGGGCTTCTTCTCTTGGGAGAGATCCTCTTATTACTCGTTTTCTCCGTGGTACACTGAGGCTTAGGCCTGCATTGCACTCTAGAGCACCGGCTTGGGATTTGGCCATTGTACTTGAGGGTCTGTCCCTGGCTCCCTTCGAGCCTATTGAAGAGGTTTCAGAGAAGTTCCTTACACTAAAAACTCTATTTCTTCTCGCTATTTCTTCTATCAAGAGAATTGGAGATCTGCAAGCCCTGTCGGTGGCTCCTTCATGTTTGGAATTTGCACCTGGTATGGTGAAAGCATTTTTACACCCTAGGCCGGGTTACATTCCTAAGGTCCCCACTAATGTGGCGGGCCCTATTGTGCTGCAGGCTTTTTGCCCTCCACCTTTCGTTACCCCAGATCAGGAAGATTTCAATCTGTTATGTCCCGTTAGGGCTTTGGATGCCTACGTTCACAGAGCTGCCCTGTGGCGTAGATCAGAACAGTTATTTGTCTGCTTCGGTTCAACCAAGAAAGGTTGCCCTGCATCTAGAGAGGTAATGAGCAAGTGGGTAGTTGAGGCTATCTCACTTGCTTATGAAGCGGCCGGACAGCTCTCACCTATGGCTGTCCACGCCCATTCTACTAGGAGTATGGCTGCCTCTAAGGCTTTAATTTCAGGGGTTTCCCTGCAGGACGTTTGTAATGCGGCAGGCTGGTCCTCACCGCATACATTTGTCAGATTCTACGACCTAGACCTCTCCACTCCCGGGGCTAGGCTGCTTGTTTCTTAGTGTGCGCAAGGACTCCACACAGAACGGGCTTTTCTCATTATGGCGTAGTGGACATGGGGTTCCCACCGCGTCTCAACGCAGCTCGAGTTCCCTTGAAAGGGAACGTCTCAGGTTACGTATGTAACCCTGGTTCCCTGAGAGGGAACGAGACGCTGCGTTCTCCTGCCATACTTCCTGCATGCCCTGATCGACTTGCTTCAGGCCTTTTCAGAAGCTGTCGCGGTCTGATTTCTGGTGTGCTTTATAGCTTCCTGGTCTATGACGTCACCGCCGGTGACGTCTCGTTCTTCCATTGGACTGATTATACACGTGCTTCACGACGCAATCACGCAGAGCGTTCCCACCTTGTCTCAACGCAGCGTCTCGTTCCCTCTCAGGGAACCAGGGTTACATACGTAACCTGAGACGTTTTTTCTTACACTCCTAGTGACGATTTTCCACTTCTGTAGCACCTACATACACCAAACTTTACAGTCCTATTCCTAACTATATTGTGAAGGTTTGTTCAGAGGGATTTGTTGATATATCATTCTTGGCCTGATTTATATGACATTTTATGCCTAAAAATAGGGCGGAAATCTATTTTTTAAAACTATTGGCAGTATTTTCTGATTTACAGGGTAACAAAAGGAGATATTCATAATCCCTTCTGTAAATGTCTTTTCATTGAATATATCAACAAAATGCAAACAATTTTGAACCTTGTTTTTTTCATCTTCAAAAAAACATCACTTTAAGATATATGCAAATTAGTGCATATTTATTTAGATATAGCCTGATTAGCATATTTAAACAAAATTACAGAAAACTTGCAATACATTTTTTTCTCCTATTCATGTGAGTAATAAACTGGTAAAGTTTCATGGTGATATCTGTACGTTAAAATTTTTACCCTATTCACCTGTAGTGTCTCGCCTTACAGGGATAGTTCACCCAAAAATGAAAATTCTGTCAGTATTTACTCACCCTCATGTTGTTCCAACCCCGTAAGACCTTCGTTCATCTTCGGAACACGAATTAAGATATTTTTTATGAAATCTGAGAGCTGGATCACTCCTCCAGACTAGTCCATAGGCTTCTTTAGGGATTGAAACTTGCCAGCCCCGAAAAGTTATTAAAGACATAGTTAAAATAGTCCAAGTGACTACAGTGGCTCAATCTTAAGTTTATTAAGTGACGAGAATACGTTTTGTGCGCAAAAACAAACAAAAATAACGACTTTATTTCAACTATTCATTTCCTTCTCTATGGGCCTCTAATCAGTTAACTTAGTGTGATTCCATAGAGCTACGTCACACGTAGGCTCACCATTGGCCAACACTGGTCATGTGGGTGATGCGTGTGACGTACAACAACAGAAGCTTACGCTATTACACTAGTTAACTGACAAGAGGCCCACAGAGAAGGAAATTAATAGTTGAAATAAAGTCATTATTTTTGTTTTTTTGGCGCACAAAAAGTATTCTCGTCGTTTGATAAACTTAAGATTGAGCCACTGTAGTCACTTGGACTATTTTCAGAGCCGGCCCGAGCCTTTTGGGGGCCCTAAGCAGAATTTGATTTGGGGGCCCCCTCCCACTACGCGAAGTCGCCTGTGCTTGACAATTATTGACACAAATGTCACGCAATAATGATACATTATAAATGAATACAGTGAGGTTATGTATTAATACAAAATAAATACTAAATAAAAAATAGATGCCTACTTAAATAAAAAAGTTGAAACTTTTACTTTACTCTTTTACTAACTCTTTGAAACATAATATGTGTGCAACATGTATGTAAATGTTTGTATTTTTGAGAGAATATTGTTTATGCATGGTTATTGAAAAAACTAAAACTTAAAGTTTCTGAAATAAGGCCACAAAACACATACTAAATATGTGTCCACAATACTTCTGACTAATGGATGTTGTGGCCTAGAGATTTTGCTTCGAAATGATCTGAAAATATTTTTGTTAATAAATTGATAATTCAATGTACCTACTTTATTTTTGACAAAACATTGTTCATGTAAAAATAAAATGTTTACTAATGTAGGTGCGAGAGTGAATGAATGGCACAGACACGCGCTCTATATCTGTAGCCTAGTAAACAACAGCGCGCGGGCCTGTGTTTCGTTCATTCATCATTTAGGTTCACAGACACTATTCAATATCATGATTAGAACAAAGCACTTAAGAATAAATAACTTACTACATCAGCTGGATGCGTTATTGCTCCTCGAAATGAAACTACCAGCACTTCTGGTACATTTTCCAGGATTATTAGAGCTAGTAGGCTATTATTCCTCACAGCGCAGCAAGACGAGATAAAGTAAAAGATTTATATTAAACTTGATCTGTTTTATAATCCAGCTGGTGGGCGTTGGCATGTTTGTATGGCTTGCCTCAGATCATTTGCGTTTGAATAGCGCGCGCTCTCCGTTGGTGTGGCACATTAACACGTAATCAGGTATAATGAGCTGAAAAGAAAAAAAACTGCAATCTCTCTCTTTTCATACAGATTACATAAACTGAGAATATTTGTTTTTTATATAACTTACTTCATTTAAAAGAAGAGAGTTCAAGCTTCATAAAGAAACATCTCTCGTGTCTGTATGAAAAGTATTTGCGGAGTTACAGTTAATTATCGGACTCGTTTCAGAATGGACTTCACTGACAGAGAGAAGGCAAAACTAGCATCATGTTTATTTTTCTTTATTTGACAAAAAGCACAGCACTTTGTTATTATTGTGAGTATACACAAAAATAATAGACACTTAACAGGATTGAATACTTATATGTAAGATCAAAATCAACAGAGTATTTTGAGTTTCTTTTGTATTGATAATAAAAAAAGCGAGACTATCGCACCAGCGCGATATTCAACCTCAGAGGGTTAATAACTTTTCGGGGCTGGCAAGTTTCAATCCCCGAAGAAGCCTATGGACTAGTCTGGAGGAGTGATCCAGCTCTCAGATTTCATAAAAAAATATCTTAATTCGTGTTCCGAAGATGAACGAAGGTCTTACGGAGTTGGAACAACATGAGGGTGAGTAAATGCTGACAGAATTTTCATTTTTGGGTGAACTATCCCTTTAAGAGAGTGGGGGACCTTCATGCTCTGTCCATTTCCCCTCCCTGCTTAGAATTCGCTCCTGGGAGGGTGAAATCCATCCTGCATCCTAGACCAGGCTATGTGCCTAAAGTGCCTTCTAATGTGGCGCAGTCTACCATCTTACAGGCCTTACATCCTCCTCTGCATTTGTCTGTGGATTCAATTTACTCTGCCCTGTTTGGGCGTTGGAGATTTATGTTCAAAAGTCTTCTCATTGGAGGAAATCAGACCAACTGTTAGTCTGCTTTGGGTCGCCCAGGAAGGGATCCCTGGCCTCTAAGCAGACAATCAGCAATTGGTAGATGATCTCTATGGCCTACATTACATTTTTCTTAACTGTTTTGAAATCATACGACACAGCGTCTCGTTCCCTTCTCAGGGAACAAGGGTTACAGTCGTAACCCGAGATGTTCCTCAAAGACAATATTGTTCAGTTCAGTTCAATAACTGTGTAAAGTTCATAAATTATGAAACGAGTTTAATTCAGCAATAAGCAGCCCTACAGAAGACAAAAGTGTTGTTATTCAGCTCGAGTGAGTTCAGTGTTGATTCATTTCAAATCAGTTCGATTTCGCCTAAGTGCAAAAATCAATCCTTAAAACATTTGAATCCCGACTCATACAATCTCCATGCTTTTTTAAAGCATCTCTTCCTTTCACACGCCTCTTACTTCTGAGTCTCTGTAAGGGTCTCGCAATCTTCCGGTGACTGCTCATGACTGCATGTGTTTTGGTTGTTAGCATTTCCACTGCCTGCACTAATAGGAGTGCATTATCACAGCTGTCTATTCAAGTCCTCCCCCTCATCACTCGCTTCCTATTGATCCACTGCCCCAGGCCTTTTCCGGTTAAGATGGGTCCTTTCAAGAATAATCGCCCGCTCAGAGCGTTTGCTATGAGTCGGGCTCCACAATCAGATCCTCTGCGGCTAATACTGAGTCGGGTCACAGGCAAAACCACAGAGTGATGCAATTTTAAGCCATAAACAAAAACTATAAACTTTCAGGGAACTAAAGCATTTCAGGCCGCTCTGCAGGGGTTCAGTGCTAACAAGCCGTGGCTGCTTTGCGCAGGGCCTGCGGCACTAGAGGAACGAGCATCCTAGAGCGTCATTGAGCCCAAATGGTGTGCAGATGTACTTGTAATAACCCGTGCTGGGGCCCAGTAAGAGTGACCTGTCTGTCCACTTGCACAGTATAGTGGGGGTGCTGGCGAAGTGCCATCGCCTCATACAGCGGCCATGTGCTCCGAGGTCTGCTGACTTTATCCCCCTGCTGACCCTCATTGCGTAAGCATGTACAAAAATAGAAGAGCAGAGGTCCTCCTAATCTAGTGCTGCTTAAAGTAAGAATAAGCTTTCTTCTGAATGTTTCAGGAGTGAGAAAAATCACTCACATTTAAGAGGTTAATGTGAGGCTATCACATCGCTAAAGCACTATTCAAATGAGAGTACAGTACTGTTCAAAAGTTTGGGGTCGGTAACATTATATAATGTTTTTGTAAGAAGTCATTTATGCTCTCCAGAGCGTCATTTGTTTGCTCAAAAGTACAGTAAACACTGTAATATTGTGAAATATTATTACAACTTAAAATAACTGTTTTCTATTTTAACATATTGCAAATTTAATTCATTCCTGTGATAGAAAAGCTCTATTTTCAGTATCATTGCCCCAGTCTTCAGTGTCATATTTTTCAGGATTCTTTGGTGAATAGAAAGTTTAAAAGAACAATATTTATTTGAAATAGAAATCTTTTGTAACTTTCTAAATGCCTTTACTTTCACTTTTTATGCTTAAAGACATATTATGTGTGTATGTTTATATGTATGTAATTTTCAGATGGGAAGCCAACCGTACTACCAACTATTATTAAACCCAGAAAGTTGGCAAACATGTCCATATTGAAGGAGCAGCAGGCAGCAAAAACAACAAATTTAGCTCACAGTATTCGACAAAGGTCAGAACAAATGAGGAAAAGCTTTGTGAAATAATAATATATCACAATCACAGACATTCCTATCCAGACAGAATTACAGTTCTCAGAAGACCATAATTATTCCATTATTTTAACCGAGGATGTTTGAGGGAAAGCACCATCACGTTAGATTTTGACAGGATTAATAACACAAAATGGATTTGTGAAACACAAATTTACATGACCTCCTTAGGGAAAACTAGACTTGTCCGGTCACACACACAAATACCCTGGCAGAGGCCTTGGGGCCATCACATTGTCCAAATAAGCTTTTATCTATATGAATATTTACACCAGAAACTGTTAAAAAGCTTATACTATGGGTCAGTTTTAACAAAGTGCTATGTCGTCATTTTTATCAATACATTTGTTTTTGCCAGAGGACATCTAATGGACAGGTCTTTAGCAAATTTTAACAGGACTCATGCTATTATAGTTAGGGTAAGCACAATTGCTTGGATTTGTTTTTGTTTTAAATGAAAGCTTTGATTGTTTGAAATAATGAAGCATTATTCAATTTAGTTAGACACACATAATCAAAGATTATGAGATCAGCTTCTATTTTCAACTTGCATTTATTTTGTTTTATTTTGAGGCATTATGCAGAGAAATGCTATGGTGTGTTTACTGTCAAACTGCTTCTCTGAATTCCCTCCTGTCTCTGCCCTCAGGGCACATGTAAGAAGGTTTTTGTGTCACACAGGACAGGAAGGTCCTCCCAGTCTAGCTTTTTGTCAAGAAACAGGATGAAAACAGCTAGCTGCCAACCACGGCTTGTCATTATGCCACAGCAGCTTTGCTCTCCTTTCATACTTTGATGCCCCCTGACTTTTACCCAGCACCACTTATTCTGTGAATGACAGAGGAGCCGCGTTAAACTCTGCTGACAGGTGAGCACTGGTGTGGAATACACAGGGCATTCCCAATATTACCTTTGAAGTTAAGGTGTTTTGTCATCTTAGTGAGAGTGTAGTCAATTCACTCTTGCAACTATAAGTATTGGCAAGTTAACATTTAGATAGGATGCCTTTATCTAATATGCAGATATTAAGTCTTATTTTCTGCTCTTACACAATGCAGTAAGGCACCAAACATTGCAAACTGCATTTATCTAATAAGTCGTAAATACATAGTTCTTAATTAAATAAAGTCGTTAGTTCATTTAATGAGGGTAAGGTACATTAGCTCAGTGAGTACTTCATTCTGATTGCCTGACTTAATCTTGTCAAAACAATACAGCTGAATGGTTTGTTTTTATTTTAATTATTTGACATATATTGCAATCACAGTATGATATACATCTTAACATCCCATATTGATACTGCTGTTTAAATATTAATGCTACCAGAACAAAACACATTTGTTCACATTTGGGACCTCTTTAAATAAACCAAACACAGGTCACTTGAGCCAACATTTATAATTCATATATACATTATATTATAAAATAACATTTTATTATAATAATATTTATGATTAATGGAGGATGTCCTAGAAACATTGCCAAATCTCACATTCTCACAATCTCACAAAATACTCCTGTCCTTGTAGGCAGACACAAAATGGCTGGAAGGTCTGAGCACAAGAAGACTTGGTGTTTAACCTGAACATCTGTTCACTGTTTAATTCATTACACAGTTTCCCTTGCTAGAGGACCCAATTCAGACTAACTGCAACTTCACAACCTCTGTATACTTGCACCCAGCCTCAATCCATCCATGACACACTGACTTTGGAACATTAGCTAGACAGGCAGAGGGTAATTAGTAGGGCACATTGTTTTGAAAAGCAGCATCCAGTAAAATCTAGCCAGATTTTGATTAGAAATCCAGGGAAAGATGCCAGAATATCTTCTTCGGATTAATCAAGGCAGATTAAGTCTGAGATAATCTAGTCTAAATAATCCTAAACTGCATGGATCTTTCATCTGTCCACTTGGCCCAATCTGTGGCATTAACACCAAAGAGTGTGTGGGAATGCTGAAATATGTGATGACCCTCCTACTCACATCCAGTTTGCCACGACATTGATCCAGGCTAATTAAGCCTTGGACACGATCCAACATAAAACAAGTATCTCAGTTTGATTAAGTATAATATAATGAGAGCCAGCTCAATGATACTTCTGGACTGGAATAACCCAAGATGAAGAGGAGTGTGCATACCCTTGTATATATCCTATATATACCAGAAAGGTATCTTCGTTTCTACAACATCAGTCTGAAATCTCATTGCCGGGGAGTACTCTGCTGACCCATGGCATATCGACTTCTCAGGTGCCTTGACAAGTGAGAGATAACCTATACAGGCTGTCCTTGGACCTCAGAAACCTGAGTCCAAGAAGGGCTTGTCGCCTGTGATCTCACCGAGGAATATATAATTCTCTGTTCCCTGTCATTCAGTTGGCCACCTGACATATAGTTTCAGTCAGCAGCTGGAAAATCAATTGATGTACTGATGAGATGTGACAAGAAGACAGCCTATATTTGTGTTTGGGGCTGGGCCCATGTCCCTCTTAGTTAAACTGGTTTAAAGTTGATCCAAGCAAAGGACACTGGACACATTAGCAGAGCTGTCCAGAAAAGGGATAATTCGTGGGGATATTGGGATATTTGGGATTATTTGCATAGGCAAAAAAGCGATCTACAGAACCTAAGATTTAAATTTGAAGCTGCCATTGTAGGAGAATGCTGTGATTTATATGATTATCCAATGGCAGATGGGGAAGCCTATTTGAAACAGTCGTTATTTCTGCAATTCCCTTTAGTTAGTGGCAAAGAAGTGACATAGTTCCCCTTTAAATTTTACATGACCAAGGACTCCATTAAGACTTCTGAGTAATAAAGGATCTGTGCAGATCCTGTACCCCCTGAGGTAAGAACCTAAATCCTTTATTGTCCTAAGATCCCCTTGTCCACACACTTAACAACGTAGTAGCAGCAGCAGCTCATACATGATTATCTCACATGCAAGTCCACCGATGTAACTAACACAGAAGTTCAATTCCACTCACTCAACTCTTGAAAACCCCTCACAGCCGAGGCACTCACCCACCTGAGTCTCATAAAGAGGATGAAGGCGACCAGCAGGGCTCCCAGAGAGATGCAGTGTCCCAGGTAGTTTATGATGACTGCAATGTGGTAATGCAGCTTGCTCTTCTTCTAAAAGATCACAAAGGGACATACACACAAAGAAACACATTAGGAAGATGAGAGACTGATGTCCTGCAGATATCTGACATCTAAATCCCAACATGGAATAACTCCTAAAAGCTTTTTGGGGCATTACAGGGACAGAAAACATAAAAATAAAAAAACTTGGCAGGATAAAAAAAAAAAAAAAAAACATATGAGGACTCTTAGGAACTCTGACAGTGTCAAGACCACTGAAAAATAATATTTTAAAATTCAGGTATTGAAAATAATCCTTAGTCAATAAGCAAAGCAGCATCCATTTTCTTGTTTGAACTATTCAAATAAAACTGGTTTACTATGCAGTCTCATATTAAAAAAAGTTGCATTTCTATTTGTTATATTACACTCCCATTAGTCCTTTGTCAAACTGATTGGATTGGCTACCTTTACAATCCTTTAATCTTAAAATGTTCTAAATTATTATGCTTATCTAGTGCTGCCACATTAGACTTGTGTCCCTCAGTGGCATTATTGATAAAATATGCATTAAATAACTTAACATCACACAGACTGACCCTTAACCTAATCTGTAATCAATGGCCTTGCACATCACATTATACCCCTCTGCCTGACACTAATGATAACAGCATCCAACCAGCAACTGTTTCCAACTCTTATGAATAGTTTGCTCTGTGATGAGTGAGGCAGATGTTCATGTTTCCACTACCATGATGATTGCCAACCTGACATAATTCCTTTAATTAAGCGATTAGCTTTGCCTCAGTCAAATGGATTGCTTGCTTACAGCACAACAACTCACATGAAGCTGAAGTTTATGCCTATGCATTTGCCTACGTTTATCCTAACATGTTATGTTTTTGGACAAAATCATATCAAAAGCCTGCCCAAATGATTCCAGGAAGCATATGTTGATCACGTAACACTCAGGTTAGTGTGTGTGAGCATAAATGCATCATGTGCTTTTCCATCATTGGTCCAGCACCTTTCCTTTCTCTTGCCCCTGACTGTGTCCTCCTGGTGCAAAAATCTGTCGCTGAATTCCTGTGGTCGTCACAGGACAGGCCTGTGATGCAAACCCCCACTGCTCACTGCAGACCCGGCGGTCAACTTAAACCAGACGACCAGACTGTCCAAGCAGTTGGAGGAAAGGCAATTCTGGAATCAAGTGCCTACGCAATCTATAAGGCTCTTAAACTAGCCAGCTAGCACAATTTAACCCAGAAGACATTGCTCAGATGGGGAATCAATCAGAAACAGCAAGGGTGGATATGTTTTTTGCTTTAGGGATGAGGTAATACTTTAGGAGAGAATTTGGAGAACAATGAATACATTTTTTGCTCAACATAACATAGCAGTCCCCCTAAGAGTCATTACAAATATTACTTTTTTATACATTACTTTTCATGCATAAATACGTCGCCACGATTTCTGCCAAAGCGTGCATCATCTGGAAAGCACTATGATCAATTTTAAAAGGCTTGTGTGTGTGTGTAAAAACATCTGATAAAAATTTAAAGGAATAGTTTACATCCAAAAAAAATCGCATTCTCAATTTACTTATCCTCATGTTCCAACACCTTCATACGAAATCACAAACAAAGATATTTTGAAGAGTGTTTGCCACTATTTGGCCATACAATGTAAGTCAATGGGGTCAACAACAGGAAAGGAAAAAGGTAAACAAACAATACAGCTAAAACACAGTTTAAAAAGTTAATTAACAATTACAATAAATAAATAAATAAATAAATAAATACATCATCATAATCATAAGTGAACACACCCATGCTAAAGTTGACTAAAAAGAGGAATAAAAAATCATCTTTTGGAAATTGATCTTAATGCCTTAATTAAAAAAAAATGAGGACAAATCCAACCTTTAAGGACACCAATTTTCTTTGTGAATGAATAATGTATCGTAAATAAATAAATGTTCTTCCTTAAAATACAGGGTGCATAAGTCAGGACACCCCTATGTTAAATTCCCATAGATGCAGGCGGATTTGTATTTTTAAAGGCCAGTTGTTTCATGGATCCAGGATAATATGCATCCTGATAAAGTTCCCTTGGCCTTTAGAATTAAAAAAGCCCCACATCCTCACATTCCCTTCACCATACCTAGAGATTGGCATGGAGTTTCATAAGATCATCCCTCAATGCAAATCAAACCAGCTATTAGGCTAACTGAAATAAAACCATGCCAATCTCTAGGTATGGTGAGGGGTGTGTGAAGATGAGGGGCTTTTTTTAATTCCAAAGGCCAAGGGAACTTTATCAGGATGCATAGTATCCTGGATCCATGAAACAACTGGCCTTTAAAAATAAAAGCACTATATATATATATTAGGGGTGGCACGATCCACTTTTTTTGCCTCCGATACCGATTCCGATCGTTGGGACTCAGTATTGGCCGATACCGATCCGATCCAATACTAAAATAATAATTAAAAAAACAGTGCCAAATGACCTAATAAACTGTATCTGTCTGCCTCACTGTGGGGAAGAGACTGGGATTATTCTTTTGTTAAAGGCATCAAAGCTTGACTTAAACATTATTTTCCTTACTTTGTAAAACAATACAGACAAAATATATACTATATAATTAAAATACATTTATTTTAAAATTTTAAGCGCAACTTTTTAATGAAGCAGCAACATATGATACATAGATTGGACAGAACAACTAAGGCTATCAATAAACTGCCATTGCGCAAAAGTATTGTAATATGAAAGGCTCCAATTCAGAGCCGCACGAAACCTTATGCGCATCCCGTGCGCAGAACGATGCAGTCGAAGCAACATGGAGTCACGGCGCGCAGCGCGTCGCATTGAAAAGTTCAAACCACAAAAGTAAGATATACATATATTTCTTAATTTGTTCATTAGTTTGAGCCTTTTAACAGTTTTAAATTTCAGTTAATGTGCGTGTGAAGAGCAATTATATCGCTCTCTACTCCAGTGTTGTGATCACTGAGTTGTGTTGTGATCTAACAGACACCCGGTTGAAAGTAACATGTGAAACTCCAGCACGTTAAAGTCCTTTTATGCAAACCATAGACCTTTATCTACATATCTACAGTATAATAATAGGAACATTGACTCATCTTGGAGAGAGTTTCATCGTGTTGACTGTTTTACCCGAGCGCGACGCGCTGTTTGAGTGCTGAGAATGACTGACAGCCGCAGCGGAGGGAAGCACTTAGGTGAAGATTAATTTAACGATTTAAATCTGTACCTCACATTAAACTATATGTAATAGCTTCAGAAATCTTGGAATACAGTACACGAAAACATTATAGTGCTTTATAATGTTTTTGTGCCTTTTGTGTTGTATAACAATAACATACGTAGGCTATACAATATCGGATCGGATTTGGATGGTCTCGTCTGGCGATACCCGATCCGACAAATATTGCTAGTATCGGAGCAATACCGATACTGAGTATCGGATCGGCGCACCCCTAATATATATATATATATATATATATATATATATATATATATATATATATATATATATTATAAGCCATGGAAAGCAAGTGCCATGCCGTTTTTAGAAGAGACTTAAAAGTGGTCTAGAAATGGCCTATTTTAATTTCTAAAGGCAGATTGTTCCACAACCGTGGCCCAACCACAGAAAACGCTCGATCCCCTCTACGTTTGAGTCTGGAGTGTGGGACTAATAGAAGGTTCTGGTCACTGGATCTCAAACTTCTACAAGGAGTATATGGTTGCAGCAATTCATATAAATAGATGGGGGCTAGAACTCGTAGAGATTTTTAAACAAATAAAAGGATTTTAAAATCAATTCTGAATTTAATAGGCAGCCAATGAAGGGTCCAGCATTTATTTGAAATATAAATCTTTTGTAATTTTATAATTGTCTTTACTTTCACTTATGATCAATTTAATGCATCTGCGCTTACTAAAAGTATTAATTTTTAACCCTCTGGGGACTAAGCCCTTTTTGGTCCGTTTTCTCTATTTTTAGAGAAAACGAAGTTGGCGATTTAAGATGGTGCAGCGGATGGCTGCCTCGGTGTGGAGCTCTCCAGCTATTGTGTTGTTTTTGTTCATTTGTTCTGCGTTTAGTCATTCTTTTCCTGTCAGTTTCACCAAAGACGAACTACTGGACATTAGGAAACACACACCAGAAACCTTTTCTACAGTTTTTGATTATTCGGACGTTTTGCTGGACATTCTCGTCGGAGGGGCAGCGTTGTTGTTCAAATGTGCGTTCAGACGCAAACGCGGGAAGCGTGCCGGCGCGCCGGTTAAACTCCGCGAGCGCGGCCTGCGCACTGCACTCCCCAGTATTCATCTCGCGAATCTGCGATCCCTTCCTAACAAAACGGATGAACTTCTACTCCTCACCCACACTAACAAGGATTTTTTAAACTCTGCTGCTTTGTACTTCACTGAAACCTGGCTGAGTGAAGCCATACCAGACAACGCAATACATCTGCCGGGCTTCCAGCTGTTCCGAGCGGATCGCATCGCGGAGCTAACGGGGAAAACGAGAGGTGGTGGATTGTGTTTCTACATTAACGAAGTTGGTGTTCAGATGTAACAACACTGAAGAAGATGTGCTCTCCTAATTTAGAGGCACATTTCATAAACTGTAAACCCTTCTACTCGCCTCGGGAATTTTCCTCTTTCATTCTCGTGAATGTTTACATCCCTTCAGACGCGTGCGTGAGCGCGGCGCTACAACAGCTGGCTGAACAAATAGCTGAAATGGCACAAAGGTACCCAGACTCTCTTTTAATCATTCTTGGGGATTTTAACAAAGCAAATCTTTCCCGTGAACTACCAAAATACAGACAGCACGTTACATGTCCCACCAGAGACAGTAGTATACTGGACCACTGTTACACCACAATAAGAAATGCGTATCACTCGGTCCCACGGGCAGCTTTGGGGCTCTCTGATCACTGTTTGGTTAATCTCATACCGACCTACAGGCAAAAACTGAAATCAGCTAAACCTGTAATAAGGACTGTAAAAAGATGGACTAATGAAGCAGAGCAGAATCTACAGGCCTGCTTTGATTGCACTGATTGGACTGTTTTTGAAGCTGCTACCAACTATCTGGATGAGCTCACAGATACTGTAACATCATATATAAGTTTCTGTGAGGATACATGCATTCCTACCAGGACATTCTTATCATTCACTAATGATAAACCATGGTTTACTGGGAAAATCAAACACCTTCGCCATGCCAAAGAGGATGCCTACAGAAGTGGGGATAAAATCTTGTATAACCAGGCCAGGAACAGATTGACAAAGGAGATCAGAGTAGCTCCTTTTCATCCAACGACCCATCATCAGTCTGGAATTGCCTGAGGAACATCACCAACTACAATTCACCATCCCCTCGATCTGTGGACAATCAACACCTGGCTGACGATTTAAATTAATTTTACTGCCAGTTTGAAAAGCCCTCATTCACACCACACACCCGGTCTGATCTGCACTTCACACATTCACCATCACCTCCTGCACCCCCCCCCCCCCCCCCTCCTGCCATCCAACCTGAGCTTAAGGTCTGTGTGAAGGACGTGAGCAGAGTCTTCAAAAAACAGAAGACTAGGAAAGCCTCATGCCCAGACGGCATCTCATCTGCTTGTTTAAAAGCCTGCGCTGAACAACTGGCCCCGGTCTTCACGCAGATCTTCAATAGATCATTGGAACAGTGTGAAGTTCCCTGCTGCTTCAAACGCTCCACTATCATTCCTGTCCCCAAAAAACCCAAAATCACTGGACTTAATGACTACAGACCTGTTGCTCTCACGTCTGTGGTCATGAAGTCGTTTGAAAGACTGGTGTTGGCCCACCTGAAGGACATCACTGGACCCCTGCTGGATCCCTTTCAGTTTGCTTACAGAGCAAACAGGTCTGTGGATGATGCAGTCAACATGGGACTGCATTATATCCTGCAACATCTCGACAGACCAGGGACTTATGCAAGGATCCTCTTTGTGGACTTCAGTTCGGCCTTCAATACCATCATGCCTGGTCTTCTCACAGCCAAACTGACCCAGCTCTCCATGCCATCCTCGATCTGTCAGTGGATCTCCAGCTTCCTGACGGACCGGCAGCAGCGAGTGAGACTGGGGAAACACACATCCAAGACACTCACAATCAGCACTGGTGCCCCCCAAGGGTGCGTTCTCTCCCCACTGCTCTTCTCCCTGTACACTAATGACTGCACTTCTAAAGACCCCACTGTCAAGCTCCTGAAATTTGCAGACGACACCACTGTCATCGGTCTCATCCAAAACAGTGACGAGTCTGCTTACAGACTGGAGGTTGAACAGCTGGCTGTCTGGTGCAGTTATAACAACCTTGAGCTGAACATGCTCAAAACAGTGGAGATGATCGTGGACTTCAGGAGGAACAGCCCAGCACTCCCCCCACTCACCATCATGAACAGCACTGTGGAAGCAGTGGAGTCATTCAGGTTCCTGGGCACTATCATCTCTCAAGACCTGAAGTGGGACAATCACATTGACTCCACTGTGAAAAAGGCCCAGGAGAGACTGTACTTCCTTCGCCAGCTGAGGAAGTTCAACTTGCCACAGGAGCTGCTGATTCAGTTCTACTCAGCCGTCATTGAGTCTGTTTTATGCTCTTCCATCACTGTCTGGTTTGGTTCAGCTACCAAATCAGACATCAGGAGACTACAACGGACAGTCCGGACTGCGGAGAGGATTATTGGTGCCCCCCTGCCAAACCTCCAGGACTTGTACTCTTCCAGAGTGAGGAAGAGAGCAGGTAAAATCATCACAGACTCCACTCACCCTGGACACCACCTGTTTGAACTGTTACCGTCAAGACGGCGACTCAGATCACTGGCCACTAGAACATCTCGGCACAGGAACAGTTTCTTCCCACAGGCCATCTCCCTTCTGAACAGTTAATATATCTCCCAAGGCATATGCCTGTAAGTGCAATACCCCCACTGTTTAGTGCAATTTCTTAAAAATTCAGGTGATATTTATATTTATATTTATTCATACTATACAAAATACTGTAAATATGTTCATTATCTGTAAATGTTTATTCTGACAAAACCCAACTGTGACCATATATTTTTATAGTATTGTCATATTTTTTATAATTTTATTTGTAGAATTTGTATTACTATTTGTATTACTATTACTTGTTGTATCTGTATTTGTATATGTGCACTGGAAGCCTCAGTACCAAGGGAAATTCCTTGTGTGTGCAAGCAGACTTGGCAATAAAGCTCTTTCTGATTCTGATTCTGATTCTGATTTTACATTTGGGCTTATAAACCATATGTAATGGAGATGGAACACTATGTGTTTGGTATATATGGATTCAGAAGAACCTAAGCTAACATAAGCACGCGTGTAATGTGTTTATAAAGGAAGTATGAGTGAAAAATGTACAATAAACTAGAGAATTTCAAAAATGGAAATGAGATTTTTGTCATTTATTTCTGAAAATCACACATCACACAACAATAGTGAACAGTTTTTGAACAAAAAATATATTTGTCAAAGCCTTTGCTTGACAGACATGTGTAATTGTTAAATAAAATTTGTAAAGAACAATGAAAAATGTAACTTAATTTACAAATAGTCCCAGACGTTTTTCTTAGGAATGCTTAGAATTTTCTAAGCAATGCTTTCTCCTCGTTACTCTCCAGTAATTGTTCCAGAGCTTATTCCACCATAAATCGTTTACTGCTTGCCATCATAAAAGTGCTAAAACAATACATAATGCTATAATTATATATATATATATATATATATATATATATATATATATATATATATATATATATTATAATTGTTCTGTCTCTCTCTCATATAAATCTCTGTGCTCTGTAATAATTCGCTCCATAAGCCTCCGTTCGTTCTCTGTGTCACAGTGTCTGGTTGTGTTTCCCTGGGTTATCACTAGAGGTCCTCGTTCTCACGGTGACATTCACATTAGACTACAATTCCCAGCATTCTGTTCTGTCACTTATCTGATTATTGCACTCAGCTGTTTCCCATCACCTTGTTAGTTCTGTGTGTATATTCCCTGTCTGTGTTAGTGTTTGTTACGGAGTCCTTGGTTTATGTCATCTCACTTTCTAAGTCTGTACCTGCCCGTTTCTTGTTTTTGTCTTGTGTTTTGGATTGCCTTATTGGATTTTGACCCCTGCCTGGATGACTACAAGTCTGGATTGCCCTTTAATTAAAAACTACTGCTCTTGGATTTTCTGCCTCGTGTGTGTGTTCCGTGACAAAAGGACTCCGTCAAACCACGTTACCGTTCCGTCTGCCCAGTCAGAGACTGTTCACGTTCCGTCTGCCCAGTCAGAGACTGTTCACGTTCCGTCTGCCCAGTCAGAGACTGTTCACGTCCCGTCTGCCCAGTCAGAGAATGTTCACGTCACGTCTGCCCAGTCAGAGACTGTTCATGTTCCGTCTGCCCAGTCAGAGAATGGTCACGTCACGTCTACCCAGCCAGAGACTGTTCACCTCCCATCTGCCCAGTCTGAGACAGATCAAGAGATGCCCATTCGTCTGGCCGCCAAGGCAATGCTGGACTATCTGGAGTGTCTGGCTCGGATCCTGGACATGCCAGTGTCTGCTGTTCCTGAGCCAGAGCCCGTGTCTGCTGTTCCTGAGACGGAGCCAGTGTCTGCTGTTTCAGAGCCAGAGCCAGTGCCTGTTCCAGAGCCGGAACCAGAGCCAGTGTCTGCTGTTTCAGAGCCGGAGCCAGTGTCTGCTGTTCCAGAGCCGGAGCCAGTGTCTGCTGTACCTGAGCCGGAGCCAGCGCCTGTTCCTGAACCAGTGTTGTTTCTGTGTTTGTGTCTGTTCTTGTGACTGTTACATTTTTGGTGTCTGTTCCGGAGCCGGTGTCTGTTCCTGAGCCGGTGTCTGTTCCTGAGCCGGTGTCTGTTCCGGAGCCGGAGCCGGTGTCTGTTCCGGAGCCGGAGCCGGTGTCTGTTCCGGAGCCGGAGCCAGTGTCTGTTCCGGATCCGGAGCCAGTGTCTGTTCCGGAGCCGGTGCCAGTGTCTATTCCTGAGCCGGAGCCAGTGTCTGTTCCTGAGCCGTGGTCGCCCCGAGTGGTCGTCTTCGCCCTGGTCGTCACCGCCATGGCCGCCCGAAGGGTCTTCACCGCCCTGGCCGCCCGAGGGGTCTGCACCGCCATGGCCGCCCGAGGGGTCTTCACCGCCCTGGCCGCCCGAAGGGGCTGCACCGCCCTGGCCGCCCGAGGGGTCTTCACCGCCCAGGCCGCCCGAGGGGTCTTCACCGCCTTGGCCGCCCGATGAGTCGTCTGCTTCGCCCTGGCCGCCCGATGGGTCGTCTGCTTCGCCCTGGCTGCCCGATGGGTTGTCTGCTTCGCCCTGGCTGCCCGATGGACTGTCTGCTTCGCCCCGGCCGCCCGATGGGTTGTCTGCTTCGCCCCGGCCGCCCGATGGGTCGTCTGCTTCGCCCCGACCGATGGACTGTCTGCTTTGCCCTGGTCGCCAGCTGCGCCTTCACCCCCAGTTCTTATTCCCCTTCATGGTCCTGGCCCTCCCATCCCTCCCTTGGATTTCCCACTTTACACCTTCCTCTTGGACTCTTGTTTTGTCTTGTGTACTGTCATGGAGCGTCTGGTAGCTGCTCCGTAGAGGGGAGGTTCTGTCACAGTGTCTGGTTGTGTTTCCCTGGGTTATCACTAGAGGTCCTCATTCTCACGGTGTCATTCACATTAGACTACAATTCCCAGCATTCTGTTCTGTCACATATCTGATTATTGCACTCAGCTGTTTCCCATCACCTTGTTAGTTCTGTGTTTACTACGAGTTTGGATTGCCCTTTAATTAAAAATTACTGCTCTTGGATTTTCTGCCTCCTGTGTGTGTTCCGTGACACTCTGTCTCGTCCTCCCTGTTTGCGTCATATCCCTTACTATATAGTACCACCCCTTGCAAGGCTACAGAGTCCTCTGATTTGCTAGAATACGTCATGTTAACCTTCCTCTGATTGGGTAAGAAAAATATTCTTCCATCGGCAATTTTTTACGTGGTGGTATTGCGCAACAAGGAAGTGTGTATACAAGCCGGGTAAGTTATCACTGTTTTCAGCGGAATCTGAGGAAAACGGCAAAAAAGACAGCACCTCTCTATCATTAATAGTGTTTAAGATAATTACACATTTGTAAAGTATACCGGTACAGCCCAATCCGTCCCCAGAGGGTTAATATATGATTAACTCCAAACTGAACATTAGTGTACATTCTGAAATTAAAATGTCACAAATATGTCTACTAGCAAAAATACAAAAAAATACAAAAAAAAAAATTCCAAATGAAAATGAACATATCAAAGAAATTTGATTGAGCCAATGACATTGCGTCCGGCCCATTCAGACTGTATAAACGAAAACATTACAATTCTGTTTGGTGCTGTTCTGAAATTACATACTCTACCTTTAAACTTTCCCTTTCCCTTTCAACTGTCAGACTAAAGGACTCAAATTTGATTGAGCCAATGACATTGCGTCCGGCCCATTCAGGCTGTTCAAACGAAAACATTACAATTCTGTTTGGTGCTGTTCTGAAATTACATACTCTACCTTTAAACTTTCCCTTTCAACTGTCAGACTAAAGGACTTTAAGATCCCTCCACATTTACAATGATTTGGGCATTAGTAGGGGTTCACACTCTCCCCCTGATGCCACTTCTTTTAACTAAATCCTGAGAGATGGGCTTTTCAAAGCAGCCTCTCCTGATCCCTGCATTGTATCAAGCTTGCCCTATTTTAAGAGGAGGCTCGGCGCACCAACACACCCGTGGCATGTTCACCAATACAGCACAAGATGTTCCCCCTCGGGATGCTGCTGTCTCCTGGCTAGACCACGAGTTGTCTATAGCCAGATGGATTCACAGGTCATGAACCTATGGGACTGCTTGCACTCACATTTAGAATTTTACTGTCATTTTGTTTTTATAATACAAAGTCTCTTGCAGGCTTTTGGAAAAAAATCTACTTCACTAAATACATGAAATGCTTCCTAAAAGTGGGGCGTTCTCTGTGGATGCAAGCTGGGAAGGGGTAGACTACATTCTTGCATTAGCACCCTATCTCTTACAGACCCCGCAGGGAGCTTGTAGGCAATGGAAGACGCATTGTCGATGCCCTCTTGTTGCACTTTCCTCTGTAGAGTGCTTTCTTGTGTTGAGAGAGCATGGGGGTTTAGCAATCTTAGCACCTATGCTGCCTGAAAAATACTTTAGGCAGGTAAAAAGAGGAAACAGTATTTTAGAGATGTCTTGGCTCTTTAACTTCTGTCTATAAATGACTACAAAGCAGATGGAAACTTCATCAGTAATATTTAAAATAGTGTAAAATTTCTGAAAATAAATTTGCTTTGAAAACATTTCCAGTACAAAATCCACAGGAAATTCAATTATTAGCTGGACATGTCAACATTTCCTCTTTGAAAAAGCGCATATGGTTCGACTAACAAGAATTTTAAGACACTTAAACATGCCTGAATGGCATTACTGTCACGTGTAGTTCAGTTTAGTTTTGTTCATGGACTTTCAGTTTGTTTTCATTTGTCACGTTTCTTTGTTCAGTATCCCGCTACTCATCTGTATACTTGGTTACCGTCATTATTAGTTCATGTGTGTCAGGCTGTGTCTAGTAATTATCCCGTTTTGTTTACTACTTAAGTTGTTCCTTCTCCTGCACTCCTTGTCCGGTCTTCGTAACATGTACACTGTTGTGTTGAAAATAAAGCTTATTTGTTAGCATTTATGGTTCAATGAAGAACCTTTAACATCCATGTAACCTTTTCAATTCACAAAAGGTTTGAAATTCTTTATTAAACCATTTTAAAATGCCTCTATTTTAAAGGTTCCTACTTTTGTTTTGGAGGCCTTCTACAATAGGTTTACATGCATACAAGGTAAACAAAACTGTTTAATTTTCACATAATATTTATTGCTGCATCACCTTTTTTCACATTGTCTGAAATTACTCGATCAAGGACGGTCTCTCTAAACCCCTCCTCACCGAGAGCTACTCTGCTTTGATTGGTCAAACGGCCCAATCTTTTGTAATTGGTGTACCGCTTACAGCGGAAACGAAACATTACCATATCTGAATATCAGCTCCCTCAGCACTTTTATATACAGTGATATGAACAGTAATGATGGCGTCAGTTTTACCGTATCAATTCGAGCCCGAGTCCTCATCCCTTGGAAGTGGAAAGTGGATCCACTCCAAAGTGGATATGCTTTCGCAGCGCAGAAACAGCGTCTTCTCAACATGTCTAACCAAACTTTTTCAGGCCTCATCTACAACTAAATTAGCCAAACTAAATCTAAACTAAACATTAAGAGTCTTTGTTTTAAGAACTGTATACTGAAATGGTTTTGAAATGCAAAATGATTATTCTATGGCAATATCCGCATAAACCCTAGCCTGACGTCGTGATACTCAGATTCTAGTCAGAATGTGAGTCTTATACTGCTCCATTGGGCTGTGATTATGGGGCGTGTTTCAACCGAACCAGGAAAGAAAATGCCTCGGCACTCAATTGGATATAAAAATGCCTTGATCACGTTCTCTGTTCCTCTTTTAAAATGAATGCGCTGTCTACATCTTCTATAACAGACGCGATGGCTTAATCTACACATCTAAATTATCCAGCGGCAGCCATTCTTTGTTGTAAACTAAATCAACCCAAGCACTCTTTGGTGACGTGGATAATCACGTTATGGTTGATCATCTGTCCATCATCTTATAAAGCCCGCCCTGACATGGTTCGGGCATACTTGCTTCACAACGGATCAAGTCCAGACCGAACTTCCCATCCTTCCCTTCCCAATGTTGTGGGCAGGCTAAGTTCGGCTGGCATCCAGGTTACGTAAACCCCCTTTTGGAACCTTTATTTTTAAGAGTGTATCTTCTCAAACCAGCATGTATAACTTACACAGTTCACAGGAAACAAAGCAGCTATTGCTCCACTTCACTGATCTTCTGCATGTTTCTGTCTCATAACCAGGTGGTTTGAGAGCAATTGCTCACTGAGGTTTAGCACCATCAAATCTAATGTCGTCCCCTATGATCTCCTTTCCTCCTACAGGGAACATTTAATTAAAAACACACAACATTTGTTCTGTTTTTTTTTTTATCAATAAAGAGGCCGGGAGAGGTGGGGGAATGGAAATTTGATTTTATTATGGGAAATATGATTTATTTAGTAATAATGGCAATCTGTGACTTAAAAAAAAAAAAAAAAAAACTAAACTTTTGATGAAAGACCTCTAAATCTTGTGGCTCATTTAACATCTGAAGGTAATGATTAAATTGTGCAATTGGATTAAGAGCGTCTTTAGACATGAGGGCCTCAGAGAGCCTTAACCGGTCACTGGCCTTCATTAACTTTTGCACTCTGCCTGTGGTGATTATTTTAGTGTTTCAAATTGAAATCTTATTATTTCTGAGACACTGGATTGCTATGTGGTGCATTTGTGATTCAGTGTGTATATTTTTGGCTCATAGGGAAATTACTTTTTACTGCTTAAATCAATCCCCAGAACATCTCTAGCTATTCCAAACTTAGTTTTCAAAAAATATGTTTTGAATCTTTTAGAGGGGAAGACACAACTTTTATTTCAGAGTCCGAGAAAGGTTGCACAAAAAAGTTCAAAGTTAAGTATTTCTCGTGAGAGAGAGAGAGAGAGAGAGAGAGAGAGAGAGAGAGAGAGACAGAGAGACAGAGAGAGAGAGAGAGAGAGAGAGAGAGAGAGAGAGAGAGAGAGAGAGAGAGAGAGAGAGAGATGAGAATATAATTTGAATGTAATGAATCAATTCACATACTGTAATTTGTAATCAAATACTGTAATTTGTAATCAAATACTGTAATTTGTAGTCAATGACTGTTATTTGAATCAAATAGAGGATGAGAAGCACTTTCTTCTTGTCTTTTCCAAGTAAACCACTACACAGGGAATATTTTTTCCACAATTTGCAGCACTACATTTTTCATTCTTTACTCTAGCATGTAATTGTAATAATAATTGTAATTTATAATTAATATTAGAATAGAGATATTATCTGCTGTTTTTTTTATTATCTACTGTTCCTCTTCTGTTTTGTTTTTTCGCTTATTATTACTTTGGTGGTGTATTTTATTCTGTTCTTACATATACTTAAAATGCTTTGGCAATACTATATTCCAAATGTCATGCCAATAAAGCAACTTGAACTTGAAGAGCTTGGCTATCTTCAGTTTTTGATACTTGAAAAACAGATGAGCAATAAACTATTCTTACAATTTTTAATACAGGTCTGGTGATCGTCAATAGTGGCAGAAGGACTGGTTCACTGAATATTAAATCAAAATGTACCATGTCATAACAGACTGACAGTTACTGGATAATTTTTCAACTGGGCACTTTAGTCCGGTGAATAAAAACAAATAAAAACGGCATTCACATTTCAAACCCACTCGTGTATATAATTTGTCTACTAACAATGACCATAAGCTTACATATTCCCTAATTTTTTCCCCACCTGAACAGTCATGAACAGCGGACATTTCTACTATTCATTTTGTGATGTAAATTTTTTTTTTTTTTTTTTTTTACATTTTTGGAATAAAATGTCCGGCTCCTTTGTTTGACAGTCTAAACTCATACACAGCATGTTATATATCTTAAATGCACAGAAATAAATAATATTTTCATGCTTTTTGCATACACAATTACGTCTCGGTTACGTATGTAACCCTAGTTCCCTGATAGGGAACGAGACGCTGCGTCAAACGCTGTGGGAACGCCCCTGCGTTGTACGTCATGAAGCACGTATGGAATCAGCCCAATGGAGAGATGGAACGTCATAGGCGGGTGACGTCATCGACCAGGAAACTATAAAGCACCCCATAAACACAAGCGCAACAGCTTCTGATGGGCCTGAAGGAAGCGCTAGCTGGAATGCCGGGAGTATGGTGGAATGACGCAGCGTCTCGTTCCCTATCAGGGAACTAGGGTTACATACGTAACCGAGACGTTCCCTTTCAAGGGAACTCGAGCTGCGTCAAGCGCTGTGGGAACGCTAATACCCACGTCGCCATAGGACCAAGTGACCGCCATAGGACCATGTGAGAACTAGCGCACAGAGGACGAGAGCACCTGTGCCCCAGGGGTAGAACTTAAGTCTAGGTCATAGAACTTAATGAAAGTATGCGGTGAAGACCATCCAGCCGCATCACAAACGTCACTGAGGGAAACTCCTGACAGTACACTGCGTCAAAAGAATTCAGACAATGAATACGCCCGCTAAATGTGCTGTTTGGCAGGGATCTTTGGAACTTTGTTACGCGTACCTGTAAATGCCCGCAAAGGCCGAAAACAGGAACTTGTCTGACCACATGCTGTTAGTTGATGGCTTGCTTTGTAAATGCTAATTTGTTTTGGGACTGGCAGCTCAAGATTGCCCCTATTCCCCTGCCCCCCTCATTAGTATTCAGGAAAGGTGGGCTGATAAGTGCTTTACATTGTGTCAATCTACAACAAAGACTGTAGACCCTGAAAAGCAGTTTGTATCTGGGTGTCCTCTGCTCTTCAAGATGGCTTGCAAAAGATCGCTGGAGTTTTACGGAGAGCAGGGTAGAGATGTTACTCCTTTACGTCTGGACAATGTAGCTTTTCAAACTCCGAGTCCGAACGAAAACAGACTGGTGTATATGGTAAATGCAAGTTTGAAGAGGATATTTGAAAAGCAGGAGATGATGGACAAGAGGTTGGATAAGATGGAGGCTGACATCAATGAGCTCAAAGAGGCAAAAGAGGAGCCTGCTTCAAAGAAATTAAAGAGAGCTGGGAATAATTCTGTTGCGGTAAGTTATTTTCTGACCGTCACAAACATTTGGCGGTGTCCGCTTAACTTCGTGTGCTTTATTTATTAATGTATTTGAATTGAGTCCTCATACTATGTTGGATGTTTACAGAAAGCTGTACGGAGATTGCACAATGGGGAAAACAACATACACAAATATGACCCACAGACAAGGTATATCTTTAAAACTATTGTTTCATAACAGTCCTTTCTTCTAAATTATATTTTTAATCAACCTTCTTTAATTACTGCTCCACAGTATATCCTCCCCCCACAACCTCGAGGTCACAACCTATCTTTATAATGGGTCTCCATGGCTGTACTGGACGTAGATCCTGCTGTTTTTAAAGGTAAGTCACAAGAGAATGTCCCAAGGCTACAACTATTTAACTGTATAGATTAGTTAGTTATAAATAAACACATTCTCCCCCCTCACTAAACTGTTAGAAGGGGTTAGAGGATGGCCCAAGATGAGAACAAAGACAAGATGGAGGACAGCAGGATCATTGTGCGCATGAGACAAAGAAAAAGAAGAGTAAGTGTAAATAAATATAAATCTCAGTAAACGACTCAGCCTGGGAGAGACTCCCATCCCAACCAATTTGATATTTTCAGTGGTTTAATTACTTTTTTCCCTCCTATTTTGCAGCTGCTGAGCAGCAGGACTGGCGTTCTCCAGACAAGAGGAAGAGGCAGCTATCTGGAAGACTACAACAGTTGACCACATGTCTGAAGAGGAGGATGCTATCTTGGATGGAAAGTCATTGTGGGTAGTACAGTTTTGTCTGCGCTGTGTGGGGTGCTACAAAAAAGACTGGAAGCAGACCAGAAGTACTTGGGAACTCACCATGCACGAGTTGGTGCAGATCGAGTCGCGGTGGAGACCACAGAAGCTGGCCTGTGAATTATTTTAGTATTACGCATCTAAATATTATTCTATAGTATAATTTGAATATTCTGTTGTTTTTTTATATGTAGTATTATTTATATTATAAAGTATTATTTATAGATTGTATTATATATAATTCTATATAGTTCCCTTTCAGTCGATAACGTCGGACGTAGTCGACGCGACTGAAATGGGATCACGCTAGGGAGCCTATCATCTTCGAGTACTATTGAACGAGCCAATGTAATTGGCGTGCGTGATTCGCATCACACACTCCGCCCCCGCGGCGCGGGTATAAATACGGAAGTGGATGCACGCACTAGTTGCCTTTCGCTTCGGAGCCGATCGTTTGATGTCTCTGAGAGTGCTGTTGTCTACAACGAGCGAGTGTGTCGGTGTTCTTCAGGAAGACTCTCCCAGTGCTGGTGTTCTACAGCGCGAGTGCAGCAGTGATCGCGAGCTTTGAGCTCTCAACTGCTGTTTTAACAGCAACAAATTTCTAAATGTTTGTGTGTGTTGATGGCTGGTTAGAGGGCGGAAAAGTGAGTGCTTCACTGTTTCAGTTCTCTGTTCAGTGTTGCCGCGGTCATTTCCCTGTGTGCTCCGGCACTGGTGACGGTCCTATTTTCTGAAAGAGCAACACGGGTGCGTTTGCGTCTTTTTCAAGATGTCATTCCGCCCGTGCGTTTCTGGGTGCGGTCGTTCCCTGTCTCTCTCTGATGGTCACAACTGTTGTGTCACGTGTTTGGCTTACAGCACGCTGAGACAGCTTTTGTGGACAGCTCATGTTTTCACTGTGGGAACATGACTGTCGCAGTGTTGAGGGCGAGACTCGCCTTCGTTCGCGGAGAGCGAGTCCCCATTACCATGCCCCACCCTCGGGTGCTGTGTGGGATGGGTGACCGGAGGATAGTGTTGGATGTCCCGCCCGGTAACCATTCCCTGTGGGCTCCTCACTCCTCCCTTCCACTGCAACCACTGGAGCCTCCTGTGTTGTCTGCTGGTCCATCTGTAATGGGTGGGCCAGCGGTTTCACTCGGGGCTCCCCTGGAGGACAGGACGCCGATTGCAGCATCAGAGGGTGAGCTGACTTCTGGAGATGATGACTCGGCTGCATTGTCTCCCTCCGGGAGTTCAATGTTGCCCGAGCCGGATCCAGAATTATCAGCTATGCTGAAACGGGCCGCCGAGGCTGCCGGGCTCGAGTGGAACCTCCACCGTGTCCCGTTCAGTCTCGGTTGGAATCTGGAGTTTGGTATCTTGGGGCGGGCCGCGCTGGTTCTCAGCTCGCCGCCCCAGTGCCTTTCTTTCCCGAAATGCATGGAGAGCTTATCAGGTGGTGAACAGCATCTTTCTCTGCCAGAAACTGCCTGAATAGCTTTTCCCCCTCATTACCCTTGATGGAGGAACGGTGAAGGGTTGCGAGGTGTCCCTCCATTGGAGCGGTCTGTCGACACAGGTGCACCTGTGTCCGGCGGCCGCTGCCTTTTGGGGGGATCCTCGTCTCCCCCCTAGGGCCTGTGAGTTTCGTCCGTTCCGACGGGCAGAGCTTACAAAGCCTGTGGGCAAGCCCCTTCCTCTTGCGTGCCATGGCGTTGCTGCAGGCTAGGGCACCCATGGCATGCACGAGGGTAATCCAGACCGTGCGCTCATAGGTGAGCACCGCACTGCATCCGACCTCACCCTCCGGGGTACGGGTGTCGTAGCGTGCGTGATCGGTCTGGCGATGTCCACCTTGGTGGTCCAGTAGCGCCTTCGTTGGCTCAGCCTGGTTGGTATGGCGGATGCGGACAAGGTTCGGTTCCTGGTCTCCCCAATTTCCCAGGTTGGGCTGGTCGGCGACGCGGTGGAGAACTGCATCAAACAGTTCTCTGCCGCTCAAGCGCAGACGGAGGTCATCCGGCACATCCTGCCCCGGTGGCCAGCTGCTGCCTCCACCCGCCGCCGGTGGCAGCTCCTCCGCCTGCTCGTCGCCGTGGGCGTTCTCCGGCCGCCGCTCCTGCTGGCCCTCCGCAGCAGCCTCCACCCAGGCCTCAGCAGGGAGCCGGCCGCAGTAGAGACGCCCAGCCCGCTCCAGGCGCTGCCAAGCCAGGTGGCAAGCGACAGCGAAAGCATTCCGGAGCGGGCCGCCCAGGAATGGATGAGATGTTCTTGGAGTGGCACGATCACTCCCTCTCCCCGGGTGAGGGCCGGGTGGAGCCTTTGTTTGTGTGTGTGTCTGTTCCGCCGCTGGCTCCCTAAAAAAAAAAAAAAAAAAAAAAAAGCGGAGCAAGCGGTACCCACACTTCAAAGAGAGAGCAATTTCATCTGTTCCTGGGTCCCAAGAGGGCCAGTCTGGCGGGTGTGACCCTGTATAGCCTTACACCCCTCAGCTCCCCCTTGGTCGCCAGCAGGCAGCTTGGTGCGTTCGAGGACCCGGTCATCCGCCTTCTCACGCGCCCCCTGCCGCTTGTGGAGACAGGTAAGTGTTGCACAGCACACTAACACCACTCTCTCTACTTTGCTGCCCCACCTCAGGCTCGGCTACCCCGCTCAAGTCAGTGATAGTCATCACATTAGGTGTTGAGCAGACGTGCTCCTGAAAATTCAGTGATATTCATCACACCGAGTGTTGAGCAGTGCTCCTGACTTGTGCGTGCTTATCTTATCCTGCTGGCGAAGGATTTGATATAGCCGCTCCTCCAGCCGGTACGAAGGCCAGTTGTAAACTCGTTCTTCGTGCTACTAGGTGGTGGGTCGTGACCATCTTGGCCCTAGATTGGTCTGCAGCTTTGACCTGAAAGACATGTGCTTCAGATCTCTACCTCCCGCACCGCAGGCCATCCTGTGTGTTGCGTCTAAGGGTGGAGTGTCAGTACAGTGTCCTTCCCCTCGAGTATCTCTTTTCTAGTTTTGGAGAGGTACTCGGTCCAACATGTCTCTCCAATGAGAATGTGTTCAGCTGGTGTTGAAGTGAGAAAGGGTCCCACTGAAAGAACTTTCAGAGGCTCCTGGGGTATATGGTAGTCGCAGCCTTTGGCTCCCTCCATATGTGACCGCTTCAGCGCTAGCTTCACGATCGAGTCCCGAGGTGACCGTGGCAGAGCAGCTCACCCTGTGTGACTATAGTTCATCCCGGTCTGCTGCCAAACCCTCTTCAACAGAGCGGCCATGTACAAAGGGCGTGTTTTAACGGGGGCCTGGGCGACCCCCGACTACACGGGCATTCGTGCCTCGAGTTGTTAGACATTGCGACCGTTGCGCAAGCTTCCCCTGCATGTCACAAACTCACCCGTCACCTCCTCCTTGGAGTCAGACGCTTCTGAGGGCGCCTTATTCCACTCCTCCCGCTTACTCAATCGTGCCGCCATCGAGCCTCACGACAGTTATAGCCAGGGCAAGTGGAGACTCCATCCCCTGGGTCCGGCTGGGTCATGACCATTCCGGGGCCGCTCAGTTGCCCCCCCGGTTTTATTTTTCCGCCAGTGTTTGGGTAAACCGAGCGGACTACCCTTGGACAAACTCTGGGACTCAGCGGCCCCAGGGGCCCGCAGAAATGCGTTTAACCCCAGTGAGCCTTCTAAAAGTGACTGCGACTCATGGTCGCCTTGCGCCTGCAAGTCAGTGAAATCATCACTCTTCATGTTGAGCAGATTTGCTCCTGAAACTCAGTGAAGTTCATCGCACTCTGGTGTTGAGCAGCAATGCTCCTGTAGCTCAGTGAGTCCATCACAGGTAGCTCAGTGAATTCATCACACGCAGTGCTGAGCAGAAATGCTCCTGGTGCTCAGTGAAGTTCCTCGCACTCAAGTGTTGAGCAGAAATGCTCCTGAAGCTCAGTGAGTTTATCACACTCAGGTGTTGAGCAGTAATGCTCCTGAAGCTCAGTGAACTTGTCACACTCAAGTGCTGAGCAGAAATGCTCCTGTCGCTCAGTGAGGTTCTTCGTACTCAAGTGTTGAGCAGAAATGCTCCTGAAGCTCGGTGAGTTTATCACACTCAGGTGTTGAGCAGGAATGCTCCTGAAGCTCAGTGAACTTGTCACACCCAAGTGCTGAGCAGAAAATGCTCCTGAAGCCCAGTGATCTTCACATGTTGTGTTGAGCAATGCTCCTGTCTTTTGCGCCCGTCACTTGCACCTACGTGCCATGTCAGGAGAGGAACAGGTCTTCATAGTTGCCCCTCATTGGCCCAACTAGACCTGGTTCCCTTCGACAGCCTTCCTGACTTCCCCTGGAAACTCTTTCGGGGACGGGGCACGATGGCACACGCGTTCTTCCCCCGGAGATTCCGGGCGGTCTTACATCTGAACGCGGAGGTTCAGGGGGCTATCACAAGAACATGTGTTAGTTACCATCACTTCTGCGAGCACCCCCTAGAATTGGGTAGCGTGCTTACGCCTTTAGAAGTGGAACCTAGTCGTTGAGTGCGTCTTCTCCCCTGAGGAGATCCTGAAAGCTTTCGATCACTTCAGTGCTCTCTTTCCTGCAAAATGGGTTGCAGTAGGCTGTTTTCCTAAATCACCCTCAAAATGATGTTGCCTCGGTGTTTAAACGACGCTCATCGTGTTGCAGAAGTATGCAGAAGCACGTTCTGATCGTCAGGTTCCTGAGGAGCAAGGTCTTGTAAATCCTTGTGTCCCTCTTTATCCTCTTGGGCCTTGTCCCTGGTGCGACTGCACTGCAGAGACCGCCCCTGAGCCACTGCAGGTAGTGAGTTAAAAATTCTGTTATATCAGTTCTCCTGCTCGCGTGGTCTCTACTAGAGGGTAGGGACTTGCTCGCTTTCGGTCAACGTATTGTGCCTGGAGTCTGGGCCGGCTAACTCTCACAAGCTGAGACCCCGGCTCGGATTGTGCCCAAGGTTCCTACCTCTCCCGTAATAGGAGCAGGTGGTGAGCCTGCAAGCGCTGCCCTGGAGGAGGCAGATCCAGCCCTGGCTTCTCTGTCCGATTCGCTTGGACGTGTACAGAATGCAAGTCATAGACCTCAGACCAGCTCTTCAAATATCTGTTGGAATTCAGCAGAGAGGGAAGGCTGTTTCCATGCAAAGTTGCACTTAGTGCTTGCCTTCATTTCGGCAAAGATCCGAGATGCAACATGTCCACTTAGGTGTTGAGCTCCTCTATGATGAGTGTAAAGTGCTCCGCCTGGGCGTTGACGATATACTTTGCTAAACAGATTCTAGAGTTGGGGGCTGGACGACACCTAGTTGAACCGCTGCTTCCCGTGGGCTCCCTTCTCATGAAGCCAGTTTCACCGTGAGCCCGGTTCAAGTGTCGGCTTGCGGCGCCATTCCCCTCCTATGGACTGGATACGTGCGCCTTTCTACTCCAGTTGAGTTCCCTTAAAATTGAACCCTGTTGAGTTCCTCCACACCCCTCCGACGTCGGACGTGCGGAACGTCTGGTGTTAGGCCTACCACTCGTAAGCAGTGTGGAACCTGTGTTAGGCTGGGTCCATATGTTGCGGTCCCTTCGGTGACCCCATATGTGTATTCTTCCACGATACGACTCCCTGCGGTGAGCCCGTGTCTTCCCTCGGCAGAGTCTCTCTGCCGTCACTGTCCGGTGTGTCTCCCCCCGTCTTAGGCTGGAGCCACCCCAGTGACATTCCATAGGTTAGACTGCCCGGTTTCCGCCCAGTTCATATGTGTATTCTCCACATTTCCTCCCTCGGGTTGGATGTGGCTTCCGCAGCGTCCCTTCCTTCCAACGTACGGGGAACGCTTTCCCAGTGGTCCTGTAGGAACAGCAGTGACTTCCCTGGCCTAAGCCCTGTCCTTCCCCGCCTTAAGTTTGCGGGGGCATCAGGAGGCTTTGGTTTAGGCACTGGAAGGTGGCAGCGTTAGTGGCGTGTTCAATGGTTGATCCCATTTCAGTCGCGTCGACTACGTCCGACGTTATCGACTGAAAGGGAACGTCTTGGTTGCGTATGCAACCCACCGTTCCCTGAAGGAGGGAACGGAGGACGTAGTCCCCTTGCCACTACCGCTGGACCACCGCTGACCCCGGGTTACTCTCGGCTCCTCAGCGAAAAGCAACTAGTGCGTGCATCCACTTCCGTATTTATACCCGCGCCGCGGGGGCGGAGTGTGTGATGCGAATCACGCACGCCAATTACATTGGCTCGTTCAATAGTACTCGAAGATGATAGGCTCCCTAGCGTGATCCCATTTCAGTCGCGTCGACTACGTCCTCCGTTCCCTCCTTCAGGGAACGGTGGGTTGCATACGCAACCAGGACGTTTTCTATATATATATATATATATTGCATTTATATATTCTATACAATTCCATATTGTTATCTATTTATAAATTGTATTATTTATATATTGTACTATTTATATATTCTAAAGTATTTGTATATTATGTTGTTTTCTATATATTATACTGTCACGATTCCTGCCTTATGTTTTCCTTGTCTTGTCTGGACTTTTGTGTATTCCTGTTCTGTGCTATGTTTTGTAGTCCTTTGTAGTTTTTCTTGTTTATTAGCCTCTCCAGGTGTTTCTAATTAGCCCCGCCCCCTTGTTATCTTGTTTAGCTTGTTTGCCTTTGTATTTAAACCCCTGTGCTTCAGTTGTTGTTTGTCGGTCGTTGTTTAATGTTGCTTGTAGTCTGAGTTCTGAATACCTTGTTCCTAGTTCTGAGTTTACCCTGGATTACCTGTTTGTTGGATTATTAAAGTGCTTGCATTTGGATTCACTCTCTGCTTTGTCCTTGCTGCGCCGTAACATATACACAGGCCTTATATATTATGTGGGGTTATATATTGTATGACTAATAATAAAGTGTATTCTGTGCTAATGTATTTTTATTTATAGAATTTTGAATGTGTGTATATATGTCATGTGCCCAGTGTCATTTACAAATAATAAAAATAACAAACTCAACTTTGTCTATCTGATTGTCTTGACATTATAACCATGAACACCAATGATAATAAATATTAATAATGAGTAATAATAAACCAAAATGAGGCCATAAACTGGACCAATAATGTGGGGGTTTAGAGGAGGGACAAAGCATTGAGCAGCCAATCCTATGTAAGACCTCTGACCAATTGAAGGAGGCCACTGCCTTGTGTCCCAAAGGTGTGAAATGCTAATATTCCCTTGCATTGACCCCGACCGGGGGATTATTCACCATGGTAACTGATGGCCCTTAGTGGCTCCCTGCTGTGCCCCAAACTTGGTACATATCCAGGAGTATTCGGGATTGTGTGACGGGACAGCAAACTCCCGTACACACACGTTTATTTGTGGAGTACACAGGAGTACTCAGGAGTTTTACATGCCCGATTACAGCTCTTTTCACGCAGTGGTAAGGCTTTAGAAGCCGCCATACTCCTGGTAGAGTGGGCTCGTACAGCCAAAGGTGAAGGCTGACCAGCCGACTCATAGGCAAGTGAGATAGTCTCGACCACCCACTTGCTCATTCTCTGTTTAGACGCGGGACACCCCTTCTTGGGTGGCCCAAAGCACACAAATAGTTGTTCTGACTTCCTCCACAGGGCAGTTCTGTGGACATAGGCGTCTAACGCCCTAACAGGGCAGAGTAAATTAAGTTTCTCCTGGTCAGACGACAGAAATGGAGGAGGATAAAAGGCCTGCAGAACTGTAGGTCTAACAACATTAGTAGGGACCTTGGGAACGTAACCTGGTCTAGGATGCAGAAAAGCCTTAACCATGCCAGGCGAAAATTCCAGGCACGAAGGTGAAACCGACAGAGCCTGCAAATCTCTGATTCTCTTTAGTGAGGAGATAGCAAGAAGAAAGATAGTCTTAAACGTGAGAAACTTCTCAGGAACTTCTTCGATAGGTTCAAGAGGAGCTAGGGAAAGACCTTCTAATACGATGGCCAGATCCCAGGCCGGCACCCTCGTACGAACTGCTGGCGTCAGCCTCAGTGTGCCACGAAGGAAACGAGTTATAAGCGGGTGTCTCCCAAGAGAAACTCCACTGAAAGGGACGTGGTAAGCAGCCAGTGCCGCCACATACACCTTTAGTGTGGAGGGGGATAGCCCTGTGGAGAAGCGCTCCTGCAGGAATTTCAGCACTGCACCCACTGGGCAGCTAACTGGGTCCTGCAGGTGCTCTCCACACCAAGAAGTGAAGAGTTTCCACTTCAAGGCATAAAGCTTCCTCGTGGATGGAGGTCTGGAGTGAAGAATGGTCTCAACAACCTCGGTTGAGAGACCAGAGTTCATGAGCTGGGCCCCCTCAGAGGCCAAGCCCACAATACTGGGCGGGGGTGAAATATCATGCTGCCCGCCTGAGAGAGTAGTTCCCTCCTGACCGGGAGCTCCAAGGGAGAGCCGTCCAGGAGAGAAATCAGGTCCGCAAACCATACTCGGGCCGGCCAGAACGGGGCTACTAATAGTAGGCTGACCCCGTCCCGGCGAACCCTCTCCAGAACTCCAGGTAGCAGAGCAATCGGGGGAAAGGCGAACAGACGTGACCTCGGCCACGGCTGCACCATAGCTTCCAACCCCAGAGGGGCTGGATGGCTGATGGAAAACCACAGATGACAATGCGTGGTCTCCTTGGAAGCGAATAGGTCCACCTCGGCGCGACCGAAACTCAACCAAAGGAGCTCCACCACCTCGGGATGGAGTCTCCAATCCCCCGGCCTCGGCCCCTGTCTCGACAGGGAGTCTGCTACCACATTCAAACACTCAGGAAGATACATTGCTCTCAGAAATAGTAACCTCCCTTGGGACTACAGGAGGATCTGACGGGCCAACTTGTAAAGCCGGCGAAACCGCAGGCCCCCCTGATGATTTATATAAGAGACCACCGACGTGTTGTCTGACTGAACTAACACATGATGACCTCTCAGGTCTGCTAGGAAGTGTTTCAGAGCCTGGAACACCGCCAACATCTCTAGACAATTTATAAGCCGTGATAGATGATGGTCCTGCGATAGCCCTTGGGCTGGACGACCACTCGTGACCGCCCCCCACCCTGTGAGGGAAGCATCCGTCGTTAGCGTTACGCGACGACAAAGAGCCCCCAACACAGGCCCTTTGAATAGGAACCAAGTTTCTTTCCACATGACCAGAGCACGAAGGCAGCGCCGCGTGACTTTGACCGTGCGGAGCGGATTTCCCCTTAAAATTGGACGGAACCCCCCATCCTATTTTGGAACGATGAAATATCGGCTGTAATAGCCTGACTCCACACTGGGAGGAGGAACCCGTTCTATAGCTTTCTTTTGAAGGAGTGCTTTCACCTCTTGTTCCATAACCAGAGCCTGCTCGGGGCCCACCACTGTAGGCAGAACCCCTCTGAATCTTGGTGGACGACACCTGAATTGGATAGCATAATCCCTTTCTATTGTCTGCAGGACCCAATGAGATATTTTTGGAAGGCTTTTCCACTCCAGAAATTCTACTAAGGGTACCAGTCTCTCGAGACTGGCCTCTGGTGTAACTTGAGCAGCAAACGCAGCGCCCTGTAACGGCACACCGGCAGGGAACAACTGGTCTAACCGCTCTGAAACCCTCCTCAGAGGGAGCGAGCGTCCCTCGGGAAATCGCTCGCTGGGACCGTCTGCGCCCCGGCATGAAGGCGGGGTTGGCAGAACAGGCCCCTGAGGGCACCGAGGAAGAATGGGCACCGTAGAAAGAGGTGAACACCTTTCCGCCTCGGTGGGGACCACCCTCAGTTTCCTGCGCGCCGTGGCGCCAGGACTTCTTCTTAGCCGAAGCCTTCTTAGCTAATATAACTGTCCTCAGATCAGTTCTATTACTGGGAGATTTCGGCTGAGAGTGCCGCGGCTGAACCCACTGTCCAGCAGGGGGAGCACGAGACGCGACACTCTGCTTCAGCGCACTATATGATGAGCTTGCAGACGGCCGGGGCTGCTCCCGCTCAGCAACCCCAGGGACATGAATTTTTAAAGGGAGAAATTTCTTAAAAGCTGTTGTTTGCTTTTCCTTCTCCTGGAATTTATCGATGACAGAATTTACAGCATCGCCAAATAAACCCAGGGGGGAGAGAGGAGAGTCTAAAAGGAAAGCTTTTTCTTTTTCTTTTATATTTGTCTGATTTAACCACAGATGTCTTTCTGCAGCCACCAGAGCTGCCATAGATCGACCCACTAGCTTGGCCGACTCTCTGGTTGCGCGCAGGGATAAATCAGCAGCCTGACGCAGTTCGCGAACCACGTCAGCACTGACCTCCTCACTCTCACTCACGTCCCTCAGTAGGTCAGCCTGGTATGCCTGCATAATAGACATAGTATGCAGACATGACGCAGCCTGACCCACCGCCGACTACGCTTTACCCACAAAAACCAAATTATTTCTAAGAGGCTTGGTGGGTAATGCCGGTGCCTTAACAGATGACGCAGCCTCGAGGGAGAGAAAACTCGCAAGCGTCTCTTCCACGCGAGGCATAGCCGAATAACCATATGATTTTGCCCCCACAATATTAGAATATGTTGAAGTCTGGGGACTAAACACTCTATATGACACCGGTTTTTTCCACGATTTCGACACCTCAGTGTGGAGATCGGGAAAAAACGGCAAGCACCGGCGTGGAGGTTGCACTTGTGACGGCAAAAATCTCTCATCTAATTTTGATTTAGAAACAGACCTCTGTCTAGTCACTGGCCATACAATGCTGAGTTTTTCTACAGCTCTTGTTAATACCTCCACTAGCTCATCACTTTCGGGAGTGTAAGGTGGCGAATCCTCCACATCTCCCTCATTTATAACTGGTGCCTCAGCCCGAGCGGAAGAAACCGCAGCACGTGCTTCCGAACACGGGACTGAGGCACTGGATCTCACAGGTGAAGGGAGAGATAAGGCAGAGCCCGTCTCTAACCCCGCTGAGAGATCCATCTGCGATCCCCACGATACGCGTCGTCGCTCTGCCTCGGCAAGAGCGGGACCCGCACCGCGGGGAGCACGCACCGAACCGCTCTCCTCGAAGAGCGACCGGCGGGAGCGGAGCGTCCTTAATGGCAGACGCTCGCAATGCTCACAATCAGCTCCCTCGAAAGCTGACTGAGCATGCTGCACTCCCAAACAAACAACACAAAGAACGTGTGTATCCCCACTCGTAAAATAACGCGAGCAAGGAGGGACACACTTCCTAAACTGCTGTTCGTTCGCCATATCTCTCTTAATATATATATATATATATATATATAAATTGTTTGTGTGGTGCAGAGTATGTTAAAGACAGACAATATTCACACAGGGACAGATTCACATATAGCGCGACTGAAGGCACAGAAAGCTGTTGCACTTGTGTTTATGGGGTGCTTTATAGTTTCCTGGTCGATGACGTCACCCGCCTATGACGTTCCATCTCTCCATTGGGCTGATTCCATACGTGCTTCATGACGCACAACGGAGGGGCGTTCCCACAGCGTTTGACGCAGCTCGAGTTCCCTTGAAAGGGAACAGCTGTTACAGTACATGACTGGAAATGACTGGACATGGTAAATGATGCGGACCAGAAAAGCTGGAGGGAATCGCTTTTGAGTACCAACATTTTTGGGGACAGGGGCAGGTTTGTCACAAATATATTCAGTTTGCTTTGGTTAGTGGACTTTTAGTTTGTATTTCACCAGTTCCTGTTTTCCTTTGTTCATTTTCCAACTCCTCATGTGTTACCATGGTCACTGTCATTATGAGTTTGATTCAGCTGTGTGAGACCTTGTTTATATCTGTACTTAAGTTCCGTTTTCTTATCATTATCGGTTGTAGTACGTGTTTACACCCTGTCTCGCATGTTAGCTTGGCATTCTGAGTTTGTAATAAATCTGATGGTGTTTTATGATGATCTTCGTTTTCTGAGGATTTGAGCGTTACAATGTTTACTTACTGGAGTAAGATGAATTAACTATTAGGGTTGCAACGGATCGCAGTTGATCCGTGATTTGTACGGACCAGGCCCCACGGTTCGGCATGCATGTGATTCATGGATTAAATGCTAAGTTTAACCATCATAGAGTGAAAGTTTATAATTTGGATGTGTTTTGTCTAGCAAATTTACACATTCAAAAGATTTTAAACACATTCAGTCTTAAAGTGACAGCCTAATATTCCTACTGTTGTCTCTCTCATTAATGTTAATAATAATAAAAAAAAAACATCATCATCATCTACCACGTTCAAGATAAAAGGAGGGGGGGGGGGGGGGTGTTCGATGTGGTGAAAATTTGGGTAAACAATGATGTAATTCATTTGCACACAATAAATATTGAAAATCTGTATTTAAAATGTGGAAAAATAATATTTTATAATGGATCTACCGTCAAAAGTAAACATTATGGACATCATTATAAAAATGTTTATGGAAGCCAGTCCATTCTGCTTGAATTCCATGACAGCTGCCACACTACAGCGTAGTGCCACACTGCTGGCTCCATTTCCACATTTGCCTAAACTGTGAGCACCACGGAGTCACCACATGTTCACCTATGTGAGCAAACTTATTAATTATTAAATCAACAATCCCGCAGGAAACAGATGGCACAGATAGCGGGCAGCTAACGTACGTCTGCCTGGCATTTTGTGTGTGATACAGTAGGTAAGTGGGTGGTTTTAGACTACCTAGGATCTGTCACATGTCCCAGCGGCACCTTGTGCCAGTTGGCTTGAATGCAGAATTGTGTGTATCACATAAATATCACTAGAGAGGATAATTGCAACAACTTTTAATTGTTTTAATTGTATTCAAATCCAAACAAAATAGTCTTTTTTTTTGTTTTTTTTTCTAAAAAGGCATGATCACTTGCTAAAAAGCCATCATCACCTCGTGTTTAACTAACGTTTTTATTTTATTTTGTATCACGAAACACTGCTGTGTTTATTTTAATGCACTCTCAATTTGCATCAAGAGACATGAATGAATACCTCGCGCTGTGGTTTGCTTCTACAACACACAGCTCGCGGATCAACACTAAACTATAATGGATGGCGGTGCTAAAAACATACTTTAACACAAACACGGCCAATTTATTATAACTCAACATCGCAGAGAATCTGTCAAGCCAGATTCTTTCAGAATGTTTCTGAAAATATGTTTCAGCTGTTTTTACTGGGCTGTCAATTGATTAAAAGATTAAATTATATAATATGCTGATTAATTAAATACATTCATTGCAATTTGTAACGCAGTTAGATGTTACGGGAAGAAGGAGGTGGGATCCGGCGAACATTTAAACAATTTAATAACAAAATAAAACAAATACAACATGAAAGTAAATGGCAGCAGCTCCTCATGGACGACTGCTGTCACATATAAGAAAACAAACACAAGTCCAGGCCTGGCCTCTCTCCATCTCCACTGTCGTCAGTCTTCCTTTTATGCTTCCGCTCCTCGGTGAGAGATACGAGACCGGTGCGTCACGGAGGTGGCGCTCATCAGTAATCATGCCGCTCTCTCACGGCCCTCGGCCTCGTCCTGCTCGCCACACAATTAATCACATATATCTATATTTGACGATAAAAGCCTGTAAATGATGCATTATTGTGGCAAAAAAAGTAACTCGCTGAATAGAAATTTCAAAAAGTAGCTTCAGAAGTTTTTAATAATTGTTTGTAATAAATTAATAGCGTGTAAACTGACACTCCTGGTATGCATTTTCATCTTACTTTCACAAAGTAATTTAACGTCACACTTTGCACCCACAATGCATAGTAATATACTTGGCCTCATGGTGCAGCTAATATTGAACAACTGGCTTAATATATTTTCTCATGGTAAAGTGAGTTTTGTTAATTGACAATGAGATGTGTTCTGTGGAAGTTGCTTTTGCAAATCATATACTGATTTTGTGAACAAATCTGACTTGATAAACTCTGGTGCTTTCTTGAGAGCAGACGGTCTCTCTCTGTGAGCTTCACTGCCTTCTGTTTCTGATTCCAATTTAATTTGAATGTGAATGGCATTATCATCAGTATTCATTCTGTACTGAATCTTTATTTTTTCATCCTGCTTAAACATGGTTCTCAGATAGTTGCTGAGTGATGCCAAAGACTTTACAACAACAGTTAGCTGAGAGTGACCAGGCAACAGCTTGAGTCTTGAAGTACTCTTCAATGACCACAATAGACAGACACAAATACAGAAGAGCAGGAGGGAGCAGGAAAGCATTTACATCTACAATAAGCCAAATGACAATCAAAGTACAATCATTCATTTAGCTCTTCTGATAGCCACATTTAAAATATTCTTCAGCAAGGACATACTCCACTTCATTTCCCACTTCAGTGCCAGGCCCAAATGCCAGGCGGGTCACTGGGGACTCTGTCTTAGGGCAGAAAGGCTAAACAAAATGTAAAGACTTCCGTTCCTCTGAGTACCACTGTTATGCTTTCAGGCTAAGATACCAAAGCCCTGATAATCCTGCTTTACTTGATATTCTGACATTTTGTGCACTTTTTTTCCTCTTACTGACAATGTGCAAAAAGTGAGAGATATGTGATGGCAAGAAAAGTAACTGTAAGGAAATGTAATAATTTAATAATTGTGACCCGTCACAGAAACCAGGGACACAAGTCGGCAGCACAACTTTCGAGCAAAATGAGAAAGAAGAGTTTTTTTTCAAAATTGGTGATTTTCAATTTTTTGGAGAATCTGTTAATTGAAATCACGAAGAAGCCTCTCCATGTTTGAGATAGCAGTATTGGTATATTTAAAAGCTTACATTTTGAGGTTGAAATCGGCTTGTTTTCGGAGATTCTAGCATGCAGTAGGGGCGTGGCGTGTCATTGTCTGTGTGTATTTCCATACTGAATAACCCGGCGCTTTTGCCCCCGCCCTCCAAGTCAACCACATGGCTACTTATTATGCTGTGCTCTGGCCAGCTCTCTCTGATATCAAAATTCAATGAAGATGGATGCCGCAAAGATTGTCGCAGACGAGATGAACCGTCTGGCAGTTACACCGAAAATGTTTTCGCCGCACTTCGTGGGCTCGGGAAACTGAACCGGAGGTATGGGCGCAGCGCGCTCGCCCTCAGTGCTTCAATACGGCGGCTCGGCTCGCTGACAGCGGTGGCTGGCTGTTTCATATGTGACGGAGAATCGAAATAGAGGATGCAGTTAAGACCTTTGCTGCTGCGATGAAGGCCTGCCGTGCGTGTTTCTGAAATGTAAGTTAAGCTTCATTTGCTCTTTAGTCGTTATTTAAGATGCTGAACCTGCTGATGATATAATGTGCTTGCGGACATTTCATTTGTGTGTGTATACGCACATAAGAAAGTGGTGTAAAGAGATTTGCAACAGTAATTTGAGGAGGTGAAATGTGATTATTTGGAAAATTGCAGAAATGACTGCTTAAAGAAAAATGCCAGCAGGCATTTGCCTCCTACATAAACTTTAATATTGTTGACATTTTGGGCACACGAGCGTTGCGTACTATTTGCGCTATATGTAGGCCTATGGCTTATTGGTCTTTGTTTGTTGTTGTTGGTTTTGCGTTATATGTATATGGCATATTGGTCTTTGTGTGTTGTTGCTGGTTTTGCGTTATACTGTATGTATATGGCATATTGGCCTTTGTGTGTTGTTGCTGGTTTTGCGTTATATGCAGGCTATATGGCATATTGGTCTTTGTGTGTTGTTGCTGGTTTTGCGTTATATGTATATGGCATATTGGTCTTTATGTGTTGTTGCTGGTTTCGCGTTATATGCAGGCTATATGGCATTATTGGTCTTTGTGTGTTGTTGCTGGTACGTTGCAAATAGAGGGGCAGCACAATTGTTTTTCGCCTAGTGCGGCAGAAGTGCACTCATTCGAAGTGTAAAAAAAGCTGTAAAGCACATGGAGGAGCTTTACAGGGGGTATGGCTTATCTAAATGAGATGTAAATGAGCCCTATTGTCACCCCCAGCAGCAGAGACAGGTGAGAACTGCACAATCTTTAGCTCGTTTTCTCCTCTTTGAGCTTTTTTAAGTGCCTACTTTAAAATGGCCACAACTTCTCCAAATATTATCAGATTTCCACATGTTACACATCGTTGGAAAGCTTGGATATTACACTCTCAGAATCTATGAATAACTCAAAATGCCCCAGAACCGACTTGTGTCCCTAGTTTCCGTGACTGGTCACAATTGTGACAAGCAGTGCGAAGCAAATGCACCATGTGAGTCACACAGGTCTCAAGTCCCAAGGAGCTCCAAAAGGATATAAGAAGGAGGAACGGCTTTAGAAGACAAGGACTTTATGTTGGAGTTTTATTTTGTTTATATGTGGCAGTCGCTTACTTTCGTTTTGTTGTTTATGTTTATTTATTTTGTCATTAAAGTTAAGTTTGTTGTTTGCTGTTGTTGGCTGTCACACTCTGTGGGAAAAGTTGTCACAATGAAACCGTACCATCAAATAGGATATTACAGTTTTAGTTTTTTAATTAAGGGCATAAAGAAAATTGTGAAAGGCAAAAATGTTAAAGGGACATTGTGTAGGAATTTCTCCCATCTAGCAGTAAAATTGTATTTTGCATTCAAACGAATTGTGGTCTCCAGCGTCTCGCTTTTACAAATGTGTGTTGCATCTACGGTAGCTGTTATGTACCAAAAAGCTATGACAGGATGTCTTCTAATAGCACTTCGTCGAGTTTTCCTTCGAGTGAACAGGTTTGTTATTTCAAACAAACTGCAACTTGACACAACGAACAAACGAATGTTACAGTATGAATTGATGACTGTGAAAAACACGGGGCAGTGACAAGCGCCTCTCACTGTTCTGCTCCTCCGTTTCTGCTGCTATCAGTTATGTGACGCTGGCTCTGAACGAAAACACATTGTGGAAACGCGTTGGCCTAGTACTTTTTGACCCTATCTGCTATTATAGTTTTTCAAGATGGCGGAACTACATGGAAGCCTCCGTGGACCTACCCGTCACATGTATATAAAGATATTAAATTCTTCGTTTACCAGGATAAGTTGTCATGTCTTGTCATGTTATGTCTTGTTCCTGTTCCTTCTCTTTACTCTGTTTCCCTCTGCTCGTCTAATTAGGTTACCTTCTCTTTCTCTCCTCCTCCAGCTGTTCCTCATCTCCTCTAACTACCTCATTCAACCTCTTCCCACCTGTTCCCTTTCCCCTCTGATTAGGTCTCTATTTCTCTCTCCGTTCCTGCTTCTTTCTTTGTCAGATTCTTGTTAGAGTTTCTAATGCTAGAAACAAACTACCGTCTCGTTTGCTTCACAATACAAATGACAAGACGGTTAACTGAGAACTGTCCTGTCCTGTCCTGTTAGAATCCGCCTGGCAAGTGCAACCTTTTCTCAGTTACCCGTCTTGTCATTTGTATTGTGTCCAGTTCATCTGATGCTACGAGAGATCAGGTACCGCTGTATCTCTACGACCCCGCGCCTACCCAGAGAGACCTGCAGCCTGTCACCGCTAACCCAGCTATTCTCCTCTGCTGCTTAAGGCTCTTTTGTAGTTATCAGAAAGACTTTTTGTTTCTTTTGTTGCCCTCTCTGCGGGTTGTTTATTTTCCATTACCACAACTGAAGAAGATCCGTGTCTTCTCCGTTACTTCCCTGTGTTTACATTAAAGACTCTGTTTTTGTTAAACCGCTTTTGGGTCCTCACTTACCTGCACAACAGAAAAATCTGACCAAGATGGACCCAGCGACTCCGGATCCTTTCCAGTCAGCCGTCGAGATCCAGGGAGCGATGCTAGGCAGACACGAGGAAGAATTGTCTGCTGCTCGACATGCCGTTGAGACCCTGGCCGCCCAAGTCTCCGACCTCACAAGACAGATTCATCATCTCCGCCTCAATCCACCGCCCACTTTCAGGGCTTCCGAATCTCCTGAGCCCAGAATCAAACTGAGCCCACTGAATGCCGCCCGTTTCTCACTCAGTGTGATGTTGTTTTTCTCTCCAGCCCAACACTTACTCCAAGAGCAGAGCTCGTATCGCCTACGTGATATTTCTCCTTACTGGACGGGCTCGTGAGTGGGGCACGGCAATCTGGGAGGCGGAGGCTGAGTGTACTAACCAGTCTCTGGACATTAAGGAGGAATTGATACAGGTTTTTCTCTTGCTGTCTCCTGTGACTGGAACGAGCCGGCTTTACTCGCCCGTTTTCTGGAGGGTCTCCGTGCAGAGGTTAAAGATGAAATTCTCTCCCGGGAGGTTCCTTCCAGTGTGGATTCCTTGATTGAACTCGCTCTCCGCATAGAGCGACGGTGTGATCTTCGTCGCCGAGTTCGTGGAAAGGAGCGTGCGTTCTCCGTTGCTCCCCTCTCTGCATCACTACCATCTTCCTCCGCCAGCTCGGGTTCTGAGCCTATGCAGCTGGGGGGTATCCGCATCTCGGCTAAGGAGAAGGAACGGAGAATCACCAACCGCCTCTGTCTCTATTGCGGTTATACTGCTCATTTTGTCACTTCATGCCCAGTAAAAGCCAGAGCTCATAAGTAAGAGGAGGGCTACTGGTGAGCGCAACAACTCTGGTCTCTCCTTCAAGATCCTGCACTACCTTTTTGGTCCATCTCCGCTGCACCGGCTCGTCAGCTACCTGCAGTGCTTTGATAGACTCTGGGGCGGAGGGCTGTTTTATGGACGAGACCTGAGCTCGGGAACATGACATTCCTCTTAAGCATTTAAAAGGATTGCACGGCCTTGTTTGCTTTGGACGGTAGTTCTCTCCCCAGGATTCAGCGTGAGACGCTACCTTTATCCCTCACTGTCTCTGGTAATCATAGCGAAACCATTTATTTTTTATTTTTTCGTTCACCTTTTACACCTATTGTTTTGGGCCATCCCTGGCTAGTTCGTCATAATCCTTCTATTAATTGGTCTACGAATACTATCCTCTCTTGGAACGTCTCTTTTCATGTGAAATGTTTAATGTCTGCTGTCCCTCCTGGTTCCTCTATCTCTTCTTCACAGGAGGAGCCTGGTGATTTGACGGGAGTGCCGGAGGAATATCACGATCTGCGCACGGTGTTCAGTCGGTCCCGGGCCACTTCTCTTCCTCCGCACCGTTTGTATGATTGTAGTATTGATCTTCTTCCGGGAACCACTCCCCCCCGGGGAAGACTATACTCGCTGTCGGCTCCCGAACGTAAGGCTCTCGAAGATTATTTGTCTGTAGCTCTCGATGCCGGTACAATAGTCCCCTACTCCTCTCCCGCCGGAGCGGGGTTTTTTTTTGTTCAGAAGAGAGACGGGTTCTTGCGCCCCTGCATAGATTATCGAGGGCTGAATGACATAACAGTTAAGAACCCTCTCCCGCTCCCTCTTATGTCAGCTTTGGAGATCCTGCAGGGAGCCAGGTT